>NC_137810.1:18650706-18983206 GCF_963921795.1 Nannobrachium achirus | reverse complement strand
TACATGAAAGGCAGACTAGTAGGCTAGTTGAATGATGTATAGGCATGTATAGGCATAGGCCTAATTAATAGCTAGCTAGTCAATATAATTTGTAATTAGGTACAAAGTATCCTTCATATCATTATTGATCCATAAAGGTCCCCTCAAGTCTGATAATAATGAACTTTAAAGCAGTGGTGGAAAAAGCACATGTTAGTAAAAGTACAATACTGCAATCAATGTAGAAAATACTATTTAAGTAAAAGTCCGGATTTCAAAATGTAGACTACTTGAGTAAAAAGGTAGCCTACAAAAGTATTGGCATCAAAATGTAGCCTACTTAACGTAGGCCTACCAAAAGTAGGCGACTCATCCCATTTCAAGTTTTCAAATGTACAATATTTTGAAAATAGTAACTACTAAATTGTAAAAAATACTACTACTACTAGGCCAAATAATAATAATAATAATAATAATAATAATAAAATGTAGTGGAGTAAAAGTAGGCCTATAGGCGGTGCCTCTGAGATGTAGTGGAGTAGAAGTAAAAGTATTGGAAATAAGTAAAATACAAATACCTAAAAAATGTACTTAAGTACCCGTACTTGAGTAAATGTACTTCATTACTTTACACCACTGACCACTCATTCATTGTCACATTTTGTGTGCCAGTCTGCCTAATTCTTTCTATCTTTTCAGGAGACCAGGACTTTTTGAACCACTGTCTGGCCAAAGATCCAGTATCCAGGGCTCTGTTGTTCCACCCATGGATACACTTACATCACTGTAAATAGTCATTGTAATTTTTTTTTACAGATTTATGCTACATGTATTTTCGTCATTTCGTGATACTGACTGATGTTCTAAAAGTAGATTCTGGTCCATGCAGTCAGAAATCCTCTGCTCTTCATAGACTGGATAAATAAGGACATCTAGTGGTTGTTTTTAGTTACTGCATTATGTTTGTTTGATTGATTGAAGACTTTATTAGATGTTTGCACAGGAAAAGGTACAGTTTCATGACGGTACAGTTCACTGGTACAAGGTCTACTAAAAGGCGATCCTAGAAAAGACTACCCAGTAAACACTAGCCGTCATTTAGCCCAATGGTTATGTTTAGCCCTCATTTGAACCGTCTATCGTCAGTCTGTCTATAGACCGATTGTAGCTGATTACATTTAATCCATTATTCCATACTTGTTGATTACAAAACAGCTTTAATATGCACACCTGGGTTTCAAATATTGGAATAAAGTAATTTTAAGAGCCAATTTCACTATATAGTCTAGTTTAGTTGTAGCCGTCATCTGAACGCTTCATCTGAACGATATATAACCGGTTTAGGGCAAACGTGTGTTAGACCATATTTTTTTTAAATACATTTTTATCAGGTTGTTCATTATCGGATGCTAACAGTATAGCTTGAAATGATTAGATCTCCCGGTTCTACCTTAATAGTTGTAGTTTGCATCCACGAGCAGTTTTCTGGTCATTGCACGTTTATCCGTCTATAAAAAGCTGGGCAATAAGTCCTTTGAAAAATTCTGTAATAAATAAAAAAGTGTAATAAATAATGCCGTGGTGCTGACAGCATAGCCTAGTACTTCTCTGAGTTACATTCATTCTGACAGCAATATAAACACATACACGTACGGCTGTTCGACTCTCCCCACATCCCCACGTACCCCACCATTCAATGATAATGATTAAATAAAATCGTTTTGTAATATGTATCAATATAAAGTTAGTTTGCCTTGTCAAGCAAAATGCACCGACCTAAAACGAACAGCGGGAGGCAATATCACATACAAATAGTGCAAGATACTTCCTCACTTTTAACAGTGGTCGTAGTCTAGCGGTTAGTGTTTGGGTCTGGCATGTAGAAGTACGTAAGTTCGAATCTGGGTGGCTACCTATGTCAAATATGAACAGCAATGAAATGCGGTATAAATTCGATCAGCTGCGGTACCACATGAAGGTTACAGCATCTCAAAACCAAGAAATTGTGTTTTTAAACCTGCCGGCTGCCATCATTTTCACTACTTTCGGCGGCCTCTAGTGGCGAAATGTAGTCGTTTAAATGCCGGTGATACAATGTCTAGTCTATACTAGACGGTGAAAAAACTTTAAAATTTAAACTCGCCACAGACCGGATCTAGCTAGAGGTCCGGTTAGGGCGAAGACGTCATTTGAACGCGATTTAACCACCAAATTGCTTAGTGGGTAAGCTTATTTCCACAGGAAACCATTAAAGTATCTCATACAACATTGAATGACAGACGAATAGAACACAGTAGGCCTACTATGCAGTAACCTCGCCTACCAGGCTTTCTCCCGGGAGAGAGCCTGGTGTTCGTTCACAACAGACCGTTTGGTTTCCGCCTAAAGCGCGGAAACCACTAGAAGAAGCGGCGTCGCTTTGATTTGGTTCCCACCGTTTGTTTCCCCAATCCCTATTAAAATGCTCGAGTAGCCTAGTGTGGTTTTGCCGGTCGCTAAAAGTTGGACTAAAACATGCATATACCAAACTAATTTTTCAAAAGCAAAACTACTCCGCATCGAGGAGTTTATTAGGTAGGCCATAAAAGTATCCCACCGAGCATTTTTAGGTCTATTAGACGTCTATTAGACGTCTATATGTCACCTAGACGACGTGTCTAGAAATGGTTTAAAAATGGTCTAGAAATGGAAATTTATTAGACGACTATATTTAGACTAGACGTCTAACAGACGTCTAATAGACGTCTAAGTTTATACCTGGGTCTAAATTTAGACGTCTAATAGACGTCTATATTTAGACCTTAACGGCCAGCAAAAGTAGTGAAAAACTGACCTTAACGGCCGTCAAAAGTAGTGAAAAACTGATTGTCTCACTACCTTGGGTGCTTTAGTTCTGTTCTGATGCTCTTATTATTATAGTCCAATACTAGGAGATCAGTTATGCAGCTTACTGTAGTTGTTTTGATAAATAGTTATTGAATTGTGGGGAAAAAAGGCAAAGTCTAATTTCGGTCTAAATATAGACATAAACTAGACGGTTGAAATTGCGTCTAGTAAAAAACTAGACGTCTAATATCCGTCTATTGCTCAGTGGGATGTCCTTGAGCGCAGGGGAATTATTTTGGGTTAAAACTGTTTCCGGTGGATAGTTCCGGCCAAATTGTAGTCCTTGAGTACTACAACATGACGTTTTGTGGTTTCCGCTCCAGACCGGTTACAAACCCGAAAAGTGAAGTGATCCCAGACTAACTATGCAGTATATATAGTCAGATATAGTCAGAAAATAAGAAAGAACAAGAAACAGTAAGGCAAATGTCACAAATGATTCCTGACTGGCTATATGAGGGAACACTTGACTTGAAATTCCAAGTTGGGCGCAGATCCACCAACAATCCGCACAACTGCCATGGCCCTGTGCTTCTATGCCTGCTCGAAATGGACTCGATCATGCCATACCAAGCTGGTCGACACAGCTTTAAACGACACCTGCCGCATCATCACGGGATGCATCAAAACAACAACTTGTCCCGTGCCTCTATGCGCTAGCCGGCATCTCTCCCCCGCACATCAGACGATTCGCTCAAGATGGAAGCGTAATTTGATAGGGTTTTTGGGTTTTAAAAACCCAAGGGCCCCCCCTAGTGGCGAAAATAAATGTTGTTTTAATAGGCCTAAATAAAAATATACGCCCAATGCGCCCATATCTACATAAATTCATACTAGGATATTATATGTATTTAGTAATTTCCAATATATTAGGGGTAATCATTGTAGTTTGCGCTTAAATCGCGCAAAGACAACAGACCCGGGCCCCTTTGATCAGGGCCCCCTTGATCCGAAAACCCATGGGGAATAAGGTCTAATTTGGCCAAGTAGACACCCTTTACATGGCCATGTAGCACCCCCACGGAGGCTCCCATCCAGAGCCAGCTTCCTGCAGACAGTCCTGCCCCTCCAGACAACCAAACAAGCAGCAAGGGCCAACATCTGGGAAGATGATTGGCAAAGCTATGACATACGAGCTCTTGACTGGTTGAATAGAGGATAAACGGAAAGCCTTGCTAGTGGCCACCATGACCTTGGCTGGATCACCTTAATGCATTAATACATGAATTAATAGAAGATAGATAGCCATGCATATAATATGACCTACTCCCACTGCAACCACTACCACCACAGAAATGGGTGTACCATAACAGCTTGTTTTACTGACGTCACTAAACAGACTGCGTGTGGAACAGGGGAGGTGCAAAGCACTGATGAAAGTCTGGAATTATTGCGACCGAAGGTCGCATATACTCTGAAGAACCGTGTCGCTTGAGTGTCCTTCCTTCCTTCCTTCCTTCCTTCCGTAACCTCTGTGATGTCAGTGTGATGTCAGCGAGTTGTGACATCACTTCTTGTACAGGGCGGCTACACGAAATGTGGATAACACTATATATGGAGATAGTCCAGTCCATCATGTCATATGGGACTACCGTCATAGAAAGCTCAACGTTGGGCATTTGGACATATACATGGAGAAATGGAGCGAATCTGTTTGGCCTAAACATGGTGATGTGGATAACACTATATATGGAGATAGTCTAGTCCAATATGTCATATGGGACTACCGTCATAGACAGTAGCCATTGTTAATCCGGAGTCAATGGCTGACTGTCTGTACAGGAAGTGATGTCACATGACATACTTTTTATGCCCATATATGAGTCCTAACATGGAGATGTGGATAACACTATATATGGAGATAGTCTAGTCCAATATGTCATATGGAACTACCGTCATAGACAGTAGCCATTGTTAGGTCGGAGTCAATGGCTGTCTGTCTGACTGTCTGTACAGGAAGTGATGTCACATGACATACTTTGTATGCCCATATATGAGTCCTTCTGTACCACATCTCCATGTTTAGGCAAACTCCACACAGAAAGGCCCTATCGCCAACCCAACCTAGGGTGTGAACGATAGGGCCTTTCTGTGTGGAGTTTGCATGTTCTCCCCGTGTCTCCTAGGGTTGATACCCTCACAAAAACATGAACAAACTCCCCCCAGAATGACAACAACTAGAATCGTCAGAGAAACGCTGTGGTTGGCCAGATGGTCAAGAATTCACCGTTTGTCAGCCTTCTGATTGGTCCATGAGACTCCCTGACTGGCCAACCAGAAAAATACATTCACTTTTTGCAAGCGGGGGTGGAGTTCTGCAGTCGGAGAAAGTGGGAGCCGTCTTTCACCGGCTGTCCGCACTGCGGAGCACGGCCAGGCCGCTCGCGACCATAGCGTTTGCGATCATTGTAATGAATAAGCTTCAACAGACTAGTTCACATGGACCTTATCAATGGTCTAACTTGTTACGTTTGGGTACATATATTTTAAATGGGCAGAATTACGAAAAGCCAGCCTATTATGTGAGGAGATGTTGGAGGAGAACAGATTATAGTTCTCCTCTTCCTACCCAAGATGCAATGCGCGATTTCTATTCTCTCTCTGATCCAGAGGATTAAACTAATTAAAACATATATTTTCGGTGGAAAATTACTGTTTTGCTATGTAATTACTGTACCTTTTTCTTCCCTTTTTATTAATATCATGTAGATGTGTTTTTTTTGGTACTTTATATAGCTGTAATGAGGCTATGAAGGAAAAAAAAATCCCATCCACTTCCACTATAAAAGAATCTGCAATAGTGATTCTGTCCCACTGGGATTAAACAAATTAAAACATATATTTTTGGGGAAACCCCCTGTTTTGCAATGTAACTACTGTACCTTTGTCTTCCCTTTTTATTAATATCACCTAGATGTTTTTCCTTTGGTACTTTATATAGCTGTAATGAGGCTATGAAAAAATAAAAAATCCCATTCACTGCCACTATAAAAACAATCTGCCCAGGGTTAATGTCCCAGCCTAGTAACAGGGCAGAATGGGGCGGGATTTGCAAACTAGTGAATTGGCGCGACCTCGAGGTTGCATGTCACCCTGAGGTCGCATTCCACCCTCAGGTGTCTTACTAGTACTACAGAAGACACATGCAGCTGTGGATCAGTGCAGATCAATGTCTCACCTACTGGAATGTGCCGATGCCCCCCAGTGCCGTCCAGAGGAACTGGCAGAGCCCACCCCATCAGCTGTGGCCTGTGAAGAAGAAGACTTGAAATAAACATGACCTAGGCATAATAATCAAGTTGTCTTAACAAACTTTGTGACATAAATGACGGAATGACACTTTATGACTTAAATTCATAATAAAGCTTCATGTTTATGACAGCGTCATGTACTGCAAGTCTTATGTAGCCTACACCATTTCAAATGGAGTGTTAAAACATAAAATGTGATTGATACACTGATTATCAGGTACAGGTATGACACTATACATGCACACTACAGAATCCCCAGTTTTAATTTATCCATTTTGTAACTCTGAGAGTGTACGAAAAGCTACATTTATACATACTTAGTGGGAATACTCGAGTGTTCCCGGTAGGCTTTCAACTGAAGTGAAGTGAAATGAAGTGTCTTATTGCATTATGAATACATGTACGCTATTTATCTTTCCTGTCCTTTAGTAAAATAAATAATGTGTTTGGGGGAAAATCATGTCTCGAGTCTCATTGTTTTGAACATGTGCACATGGGGAACCCAATTTATAGAAACTACATTTATTCTTTTCCTTGATATAAACTTCAAGGTGGCGTTGTCTTACATTATTTATAATAAAGGGTAAATTCCTTTGCCCACCCTGCTACATTCTGGCGTTGTCGGCAGCTTTCAATGAGACAAATGAGACATGATTTTTGTATTTTTATTTTATTGTGGTGAAATAGCTCAAACTTTCAACTCCCTAAATCCGTCTTTGTTTTTGTGAGTAGTGTAGCCAGCCAGAGATGAGCCTTAGAGGCCACCATAGGACAGCTGCACAGTCACTTCCTCATTGGGAATCAGTGGGAGCATTTAAATGATTTGCAGTCCAACAAACCACTACTTGGTGGTGCTGACTGTTGGTCTTGCGACCTTGGTCTCATGTTTGTTTTATTCTTTGCTCTGCCAGGGTGAGTAACAAGTGACATGTACAGTACTTGATGTTTAATCATGATGTTGACTGCTACTGTAACACCATTTTATTATGTTCAGGAGTTCATGTGCCTATGAGGTGATGAGTTCATGTGGCAAGTGGGCTAGGACAAAACACTGCAACTTCAGGTACACCACTCAGAACTTGTATTGCTCATGTGGTTAATTGACAGTGTACTAAATGAGTGTTTATATTCTCCCTCCTTTAGAACGCCACTGCTGTTTTGTTTAGGCTGTTTTATTATTGTTGGTCTTGGTTTATTGAGCTATTTCTTATTGTTTGTTAATAAATGTTTTTGTCTTTTTATTCTTTCCCCAAATACTGAGCCCTTTACATGCCATACATCCAGAGTCCGGAAGCCAAGTGGTGCAGCCGACAGGGGTTATAGGTCTCACAGTAGCCAGCAGTCCTGGAGGTTTGATTTATTGTAGTGAATGCGTGCACCCTTTTCACAGTGGCACTCTTTATCTCTGCATGCTCTTTGGTGTGTGTGTGTGTGTGTGTGTGTGTGTGTGTGTGTGTGTGTGTGTGTGTGTGTGTGTGTGTGTGTGTGTGTGTGTGTGTGTGTGTGTGTGTGTGTGTGTGTGTGCTTCTAGGCTCAGGTGGGCATAGTGTGGCCTTAAGTTCTAGCCTTTATGCTAACTTCCCCTATTGATGGTTATCAGTCACCCACTGGCAATTGACTCTGTTTAAGTAGGTTGTAATGCTAAATACAGTGTACTTTGGCCTTGATAATGGTATTTTAAGTTAAGTGCTTTTAATTAGGAGCTTAATGAAGTGTCTTATTGCATTATGAATACATGTACGCTATTTATCTTTCCTGTCCTTTAGTAAAATAAATAATGTGTTTGGGGGAAAATCATGTCTCGAGTCTCATTGTTTTGAACATGTGCACATGGGGAACCCAATTTATAGAAACTACATTTATTCTTTTCCTTGATATAAACTTCAAGGTGGCGTTGTCTTACATTATTTATAATAAAGGGTAAATTCCTTTGCCCACCCTGCTACATTCTGGCGTTGTCGGCAGCTTTCAATGAGACAAATGAGACATGATTTTTGTATTTTTATTTTATTGTGGTGAAATAGCTCAAAGTAGTTGTCTAACAAAACAGCAGTTGGTGCTCCGTGGGACCAGCTGATGATCTTCCCAGAGTGACATCAGAGGTGTCTGTGGGCTATGGCTGAACTCCAGCACCTGAGAGAGTTGGTGCGGCAACTGCAGGCCGAAAAGGAGCAGCTATGGGTTGAACAGATGACAGAAATTAAAAGCATGTTAAAACGGCAGCAAGAGCAGCTTAGTATTCTTTCACAACTCCTCTTAGCGCTACAGTCAGAATCTAAACCTTCTCGTCCAGCCTCTAGGCCCTTCCAGCCTCACTTTTCAGGTCCAGTTGTATGCTGGAGGTGCCAGAGAACAGGTCACCTGGCCAGAGACTGTGATAATGATCGGGTTGTTCAAGCGAGCCAGCAGCCACGACGCTACCAAACCATGGGCATCTTGGCGCAGGACTGTGCTATAACCCCGCTACCGGTGACCGTACTGCGAGCTGCAGGAGTAAGACAGCAAACAGTCACTCAGACAGCCAATTCTGCCCCTCCAGAACAGTCAAATATTGACCTGGCAGCCCTACAAACTGCTGATTCCTCGATAGGTGCTCTGCTGCAGTTCTGGCAGGAACAACGGATGCCGGGCGTACTGAGAGGCAAGGCCTTCCTTCCGAAACCAGGGGCCTCCTTACACAATGGAACCGTCTCACCCTGAAGGACGGACTGCTGCACAGGGTATACAGAAGACCAGACGAAGGGGGGAAGGTCTATCAGCTTCTGCTTCCAGAAGGTGTGAGGGAAGATATGTTCCACCAGCTACACCACAAACATGGTCACCAGGGCACAGAGAAGACCACTGAAATGATCAGGCAGAGGTTTTACTGGCCAGGCATGGGGCAGGCAATCAAAAGATGGTGCCTGCGATGCAAAGGATGCAGCTTCCTAAAGGACACATGGGCCCCCACCATCCATCAGGTTGTCCAGCCCCCTAAAGGGCCATTTATAGTTACATATGGTTGATTTTGTGTACGTTTTGGGTGAGGAACTACGTACGGTTACTGCGTCGCCATTCATAGTAGACATGCACGTTATTTATGTGCCGACCCGCTCTCCGCTCCAATTCTGCTCCGGTTTGCGTCCGCGCGCCACATGAAGGTGGTTCTCACACGTGTAAAAACCGAAGCATTTAGCCAAAATATGTAGAACCACAGATTTTTGACCCGCCGTGATGCTTGGTACAGTATAAATACGTGGTAACAGTCTGGACTGGATCTGCTGTCGGCAACATTATTATCGCGGTAAATGCAACTCCGCGAGGGTACACATTTAACCACATGGATGCGGACCCGGAGTAGGCTAATTATAACAAAACACACGTACACACAACCGCTCATATATTGAACATAATTCCCAACCCCAAGTAATAAATGAGCCGCATCATCATCTCTTCTTGTGACTTGTGTGCCTCGCTGTCTGTGCTCAGCTGATGACTGTTGATGCGTGATGAGTGAGTTGAGGCGTCCTCTTCAAGTGGTTGTGTAACGATCTTTTTTCCGTTTCATGATAAAATATATTTATTATTGGGACACACAGTTTGAGAACCGCTGTTAGAGCAGAGTGTGAGCTGTGTGTGTGTGTGTGTGTGTGTGTGTGTGTGTGTGTGTGTGTGTGTGTGTGTGTGTGTGTGTGTGTGTGTGTGTGTCAAGCCGTCCTGTTGCGAGTTGCGACGTTCCTTTTCTTTTTTTTTTTTACCGTTTCTTGATACAATATATTTATCATTGGGACACATAGTTTGAGAACCGCTGTCATAGAGCAGAGGAAAAGTAATTTTCCTCACTACTGCGCCTATGTTTGACAACGGTGGCTGTGGGTACTTCTTGCTACGGATACATCTTCAGTCCGTTCAGTCCGTTCAGTCCGTTCAGTTGGGTGCTGTCCGTAAGCGTCCGTATACGGAGATAAATCATCCGGAGTGTTACGTACTGGGAGTCAAACCGGACCAAACGGAGTAAAGTTCTCTCCCCCTCCGTTTCTTGTGTATTCCTGCGGTCCTTATGTACGACTATGCATGGTACTTAAGCCAGAGGGTTGTGTTCACACAGTGGCACCACACACAGCTCAGTGATCAAGCCTGTGCCATGTATCAGTTCTGTTTCTCCAACCATTGGGAACCAAATGTCCAATGGGCTCAGTGATACAGAGGAAGAATACGGCGAGTTCTACGTCATGGTAAACCCTGCTGACTCGCCGGTGCCACGTCCAGATGTCACAGCCGGTGACACCCCCTCCCCTGGCCCGTTGGTAGTGGTGAGCTGTCCTCCTGCCCCGGTGCATCCACCAGCCCCTCCCGGTGAAGTGGTTGTAAGAAGAAGGTCTCCCCATGAGACAGCCGGTAGACATTCAAATCCACATCACCTACCAGTGACGATGGGGGATGGGATTACAAATTCTCTGGTGCCTGGTGTAAGCACTTCCTCCATTGTGGCTTTGTTTAGGCCGTGGTGTTAAATTGGTACTGTACATTGTCGGGACGCCAATGAAAAGAAAAATCACACCCGTGTGAACTGAGCGGTGGTTTACCCACCTCATAGATCATGTGTACCGATTTTTGTGACATTTGAAGAAAATATGTAGGAAAAGGAGCAAAAAGTGTGTTTTGGAGAAAATTCAAGATGGCGGAAATCTATCCTGGCGCAAATGGGCTTGGCCTATATGGGGAGATGCGTCTTGACCCAAGGAATCCAGGGAAAAAAGAATCTACGGTTCAAGAGTTACGGGCAAAACGTAAAGTGGGCCGTTATAGCGCCACCATGAGGCCGAGTGATGTAATTATTTTTTGATTCATTCTTAAAATCATTATGAATCTCCTCTCCGAGGTTTGAAACTGTAGCTCCTATGGTTTACGAGAGAAAAATACTTGAAAGTGATTTCTTGCAGTGTCCCATTATAAGTCAATGGGGGGCACGGTGGCGCAGTCAGTAGTGCTGTCGCCTCACAGCTAGAAGGTCCTGGGTTCGATTCCCGCCGGGGGACACTGTGGGTGCTGGGGGCGTGTTCCCTCCTCCGCGTCATCAGTGCCCACACCTTAGGTGGGGTTGGCAAAAGGGCCTTTCTGTGTGGAGTTTGCATGTTCTCCCCGTGTCTCCTAGGGTAGATACCCTCACAAAAACATGCAGTAATCCTGGTCTCTATAAAGCCTCCCCCTGGCCAGCCGGGGCGCCTGATGGAGGGGAGTGGAACTGGTTGGAATAACGTGTTCCTTCCACGCGCTACGTCCAACCGGGGAAGCTCCCCCTGTCAGGTGATAAGAAGCGGCCTGCTCACTCCTCATGCATTGAAGGAAGCATGAGCTCAGTTCGGGGCCCTCCCCAGGTTGGCAGAGGGAGAGTAGAGCCCAGGATCACAGCTTAGGCAATTGGCACCGGGTGAAAAAATGGGTTACAAAAATCGTGGGATAAAAATTTTAAGAAAAAAAAATAAGTCAATGGGGACAATTAAGCGTCGTTTTTTGCCGATTACGTCGGCATGGTAAGGCGGATCGGAACGAAAGGTAATAGCACACCATTCCCGGCCGAGCCGCACATTTTGATGTATATATTGCGCGAGTGGCGTAAATGGTGCGGCACTAGTTACGCGCCGAAGTTTAGGCTACATACAGACACGGACGGAGACAGACCCACACACACGGCCACGTATAGGAGCGTTGTGACCACCGCTCAAAAATGGGGGTAAATGTAGCCAGTCAGAGATGAGCCTTAGAGGCCACCATAGGACAGCTGCACAGTCACTTCACTTCCTCATTGGGAATCAGTGGGAGCATTTAACCCTCGTAGGATCCTCGTGTTTTAGTCACACCCTGCAGGGCTTTCGGGTCACTTTGACCCGGCTCATATTAAACCATTCTAAAGTAGTTAGAAATCCCAAAAAATCATATTAAACACAATTTGATTGTCATCAATTCAATCAATATTTTGTATTATCCCCGCCAGGCCGGGATGGCCAAAGGTGCCCAAAGGTGAGGGATTATGTTTTCACTTAGTGTGAAACTACACACACACACACACACACACACACACACACTCCTGGGAGGCCTAGGAAGAACCTCCTCCCCAAATTCTTCACATTGGCCTCTTATAGCGCCACCATCAGGCCGTTGTGTGAACAGCTAATCTCAGGCACCACTTCAGCATCAAACTTGGCACACATACACACACAGAGGCCTAGAAAGAAACTCCACTAGACATCTTTCCCATCTGTCTTTTATAGCACCAGATAGATAGATAGATAGATAGATAGATAGATACCTTTATTATCCCAAGGGGGATTTTGCACCACCATGAGACTGATCTTTGCAAAATATCTTGTTGGTATTACCATGTAGACTTTGTCCAAACCTCACACCAATTGGTACATATTATCCCTATTGTCATTTGATCAAGAACTATATGTCAAATATTTCTTTTCCCATTCTGATTTGCACAAAGTGCTACAGGTGCTCGGGTGGCACAGTGTCCCTGCCACCACCACAGAGGTTGTGGATTTGAATCAATTGTGGGGCATCTATGCAAACACAATTGTGGAAAGGGAAGGGAAGCTGGGTGGAAAGGGTGATAATTGTCACTACATGTATTCCTACAGCCAGGCTGGGCGGCAGCTGGTTTTGGGAGGGAGGAGTAGGACGAAGGGCGAAGGCCCTACGTCCTCTCGGTGGGGGCTCCTCACTGCCAGGTTATTCGGTAGGATACAACAGCAGTGACAACATAGGGGAGGAATCAATTGGCATAAGCACTGGATTGGTGAGAAAAAGAGGGTAAACCATAATTGGCTACTCAAAATAAAATATAATAAATGCTACAAATCACATCGGAATGCTGTGGAACTTGGAATTTGTAAAGTGGCATAGGGATGAAGTTCCCATTTGGTAGCAAAATGTGCCACTCCCGCAAAAATCGTAAGCATCTTTGGAATCATGGCCAATCTGAATAGAACATGTGACACATACTGTAGGTCATGACATTTATCAAATGACCAGAGAAAATTGGTATTGTAAATATCCCCCAAAACTTGTTTTGCTCAATTCTGCCTCATGGTGGTGCTATAACAGGACGATTTGGGGTTGAATATCTTCCTAGGCCTCCCGAGGGAGTACATGTAAAGTTTCACGCTGACTGGTCCAGCGGTGACTGAGATTAGCTGTTCACAGACAGAAGCAACGAAAACATAATCCCTCACCTTTGGCCATCCCGGCCTGGCGGAGATAATATTGAATTAATTGTTATCAATGTACTTTGTAATGGTGTGCAAATTATGTACTCGAAAATCCATATGTCCAATGTTTTCTCAGAAAGAAATGGCCTAAATATTAGCCATTTAGCATACACTTTCAATGGCCGGGTCAAAGTGACCCGAAGACCCTGGGTGTTATATGTTGATACAGGGGGGTGTTGCAAATGCATGACATGTACCATTTTCATATCACATGTTTAGTACAGTAAATAAGCCAAGCAGTAGAAGTTTCATGGAAAAAAAACATATTTTAACATACTTTTTCTTGATGTTGAAAATTGAAAACTGGGTCAAAGTGACCCGAAGACCCTACGAGGTTTAAATGATTTGCAGTCCAACAAAACCACTACTTGGTGGTGCTGACTGTTGGTCTTGCGACCTTGGTCTCATGTTTGTTTTATTCTTTGCTCTGCCAGGGTGAGTAACAAGTGACATGTACAGTACTTGATGTTTAATCATGATGTTGACTGCTACTGTAACACCATTTTATTATGTTCAGGAGTTCATGTGCCTATGAGGTGATGAGTTCATGTGGCAAGTGGGCTAGGACAAAACACTGCAACCTCAGGTACACCACACTCAGAACTTGTATTGCTCATGTGGTTAATTGACAGTGTACTAAATGAGTGTTTATATTCTCCCTCCTTTAGAACGCCACTGCTGTTTTGTTTAGGCTGTTTTATTATTGTTGGTCTTGGTTTATTGAGCTATTTCTTATTGTTTGTTAATAAATGTTTTTGTCTTTTTATTCTTTCCCCAAATACTGAGCCCTTTACATGACATACATCCAGAGTCCGGAAGCCAAGTGGTGCAGCCGACAGGGGTTCACTATTAGGTCTCACAGTAGCCCACAGTCCTGGAGGTTTGATTTATTGTAGTGAATGCGTGCACCCTTTTCACGGTGGCGCTCTTTATCTCTGCATGCTCTTTGGTGTGTGTGTGTGTGTGTGTGTGTGTGTGTGTGTGTGTGTGTGCAGTGGTGCTTTGGGATTTCTTTTTCCGGGCGGACGGTCATTTATTGACGTCACGTGCACGCGCGTGCACGCGCCTCTAGAGGCTATTTAGATAGAAAGGATGTCAGCAGATCTAATGGTGGGAAAACAATAGTTTTCTAGTCTTAATTACATTTGCATTGTTACTTAAGATTTTATGTTCTACTTTCTTTTAATTCATTTGCAGTAGGATAGAGAAACAAAGTTTGGCTTGAACGAATCTCAAACACTAAATACCACAGTAATATGGAGCCATGTATGAGGACACACACACATCGACACATGCACAATGCACATTCAGTCACAGCTGGAAACCTAGGTGTTAGGCTATCATATGAATAGAGGCTTGAGGACGCTCAGCACCTCTAGAAACCTGTTATGCAAGTAGCCACTGATAAAAGTATTGCTTGTAGTTATCGCGGATTCGCGGGGTGGGGGGTTGTGTGTGTGTGTGTGTGTGTGTGTGTGTGTGTGTGTGTGTGTGTGTGTGTGTGTGTGTGTGTGTGTGTGTGTGTGTGTGTGTGTGTGTGTGTGTGTGTGTGTGCGCGTGCGTGCGTGCGTGTGCGTGCCAGGATAGGGCGCGACCGAGTATTTTACCTGCCTCCGCTGCTCCACCCTGCATGATCAGCGCATCGTTGCTGTGTGTGGTTCTGTGTGCAGTGTGCATGTATGGATGTTTGTGGGTAGCCCTGAATACAGGACTCTCATATACATGAGAGTCCTGGTGCCGCCTCAACATGAGGAGTAGTGGGCAATCGAGCCCTTAACGGTTTGAGCTAGGAACGTCAGATTTCAAAAATAAAGTGCTTACCTAAGCCAACTTTGATAACAATTTGACGCCGCACAACGTTCATTACACGCCGCTACCGGATTGTTGAATAAAAAGCATTTTTGTCCGAAATTATTTTGCTTAACATAGGACGTCCGCCTCTAGTGGACAGTCGCGTCATCTCCGGTTGATCATTGTAGTGAACGGAGATGATGCGATGACGCGTCTGTCCTGACACATGACCAATCAGTGAACGCCTCATGATGGCAAGGCAAACAACTGTCTCTCAGTTTGTATTGCTACCGTGTCTTGCGTGGGATTATCAGAACGAGGTGGCTTTGGAAAATGGTAAGAAATGGTAAAATACAGACTACATGATTTGAAGGTAACAGCTGAGCATGAAAGAATGGTCTGTTAAATTGGATATTAAAAAATATACATAGGATACATAGACTAGTGTAAAGTAAAGTAAAGTTTACATGTTTGGGAACCCCTGCCGGGCCAGACAGACCACTATGGTAGAGGCTGGGGTTGTGTACAGTCGTTACCTTGCCATGATGTAACAAGAATCTAAAATATGTTTTCAATTGACTAGAAATTGATCATTACAGTTTTTCTTTTCTTTTTCTTTCATTTAAATACCAAGTGCTTGAAAATAGGTGATCTACAAGCTCACGGTGTGTGACGTTGCAACACGCTCTGAGCTTGTAGCCTACACCCCAAGGCAGAAGAATAGGGATGCTAGATTTTATTATAGGTCAAATGTCTTTAAATGTATGATGTATCTGTGTGTGTGTGTGTGTGTGTGTGTGTGTGTGTGTGTGTGTGTGTGTGTGTGTGTGTGTGTGTGTAATAGCCAAAAGGATGAACATAAGAAAGCTGTCAGGCTTATTTCCATTATGGTCCTTTCCAATACAATATAATTAGGGCTGGGATGCGATTAAAATTTTTAATCTAATTAATTACAGGCTCTGTGATTAATTAATCGCAATTAATCGCATTTTAATCGCACATCGATATTTGACCTGAGAAGCATTTTTTTTCAAGTAAAACACATTTTGTTTTACGAGTGAATCAACGAGTGAGTTTTTTAAATCTAAATTTCGCATCCACTGGGCTAAGCAAAGCGCTCTGATCGGTTAAAGTCCCAGCCTTAAATATAATACAATAATACAGTACAACAATATTCTCTAAATTAAAGCATCTTACTGATTTGATAATATTTGGAATTTATTTGGACACTTGAAAAAAACATTATTTAGTATAATTTTAAACTTGAAGTACAAAGTTATTTTCAGTCAGTTCTAACCAAAATGGATATTATCTCAACGTTTTCCTCGCAACATCACTAAAATATCGTCACTGTCGGGCAGAAACCTTGTATCTCCAAGTTTCAAATGTGTACGTCTTTTGCCCTGCTTCATCATACAAGACTGTCGCACAAAACTAGCGAAAACAGCCGATCTACAAGCACAGTGCTTGTAGATCTGCTGTTTTCACTAGTTTAGTACATTTTATAGATGATAAATACAAAATGAACGGTTTACCCGACAATGACAATATGCTATGGGGATTTCAAAACATATTTATGGAGTGCCCTGAGACAAAAAAAGTTTGGGAACCCCTGCCCTATGCCCATCTACCCCATAATACACGCATTTAACTCACATTTAAAATCACATTTAATGCCTCATTTCAACAATTGCTAAAACCTGTGGATGTCATAATGACATAAACAATAAGCTGAAGGGTACATTTATGAGGTTCAAATAATTTATAGTCTAGCTAACGTTATTTAATACAAATTTCCAAAGCATTATATTATTTAGGCTACTTTTGCAGTTTTACATTGGCAGTGGTTTGCAAAATGTGAAAAAACACAATACATATCTGGTGTATAACTGAAGCATTGCAATTCATGTCTGAATAGAATAGAACTTGTAACAACCATGCTAGTTGTGATGTAGTAGATGCAGGTGTATGTAAGCCATGTATGTACATTAAACAAGAAAGTAAACATGAAAATAAACATTCCTTTGGCTTTACATTTCTAGTTTCCCATCAGCCTGTTTTATACAGCTCCCAAGAATGAATACATGTAACTGCATCTTTTACATCACAAGTAAAGAGCTGTGGTTTGACTGGTTTGATTTTAACTCGAGAAAGTAGAAAGTGTGTGCACCAGACACAGCTGAGGATTGTAAAGTTTCAGTCTAATTCATTTTGAGTAGGCATACTTTTTAAAAGTACTTGGCCTGTGTATCCATATCGATGTCTGTATACAATCTTTTATTTCCTTACTAGAAACGGTTCGTTATCATGCTATCATGTACTTTTATTCGACTACAAATTATTTTAAGAACGGTTTAAGCATCACTAGTTACGTTATGAGTAAGCAGTCGTCGTCCAACACCCGTTAGTAGTTACAAACTAACTAGTTACTAAGCCTCAACGACCAAAGTCAATGTCGGAGTGCCGACATGTCGGGATGGCGACGTTAAGCCCTATACATTTCGGCCATTTGAAAATAGCCGATCTACAAGCTCACAATGTGTCTAGAGTAATTCATTTGAGTAGGCCTACTTTTGTAAAAGTACTTGGCCTGTGTACCCATATCGATGACTGTGTACATTGGAGAGACAGAGCTGTTGACAAAAGACGATACAATCTTTTATTTCCTTACTAGAAACGGTTCGTTATCATGCTATCATGTACTTTTATTCGACTACAAATTATTTTAAGAACGGTTTCACTGGTTACGTTATGAGTAAGCAGCCGTCGTCCAACAAACGTTAGTAGTTACAAACCATAGTCTTGTTGCGCCGTTTTTAGCCCAAGGAATGTTTTTTTGTGCAAAACAGATGCTTGCAATGGATTCAGAATCATGAAAAAGCTTTGACCCCTGATATGCTACTTAAAGCAGATTCATTTTTTGCTTTTTCCCCCCTGTATATTAAGTTAATGGGACACCAACTCTAGCGGCTGATAACACCAATTTAGCTGTGTCTCAGAAAGGGTTATCATACCAAAATATAATCTAGAGCTTTTCAAAAATGCATGATAACCTTTGCCACCTTTCGGATACCGACATCTCGTATGGCCCATGGACTAAATGTAGACTATAGAAAAGGGGTCTTCAACGTTTTCAGGCCAAGGACCCCTTAGTTGAGAGAGAGATGAAGCAGCTGGAACCCCACAATATTTTACAGCAATTAGTTTGGTAAAACATCACTTTCTTTAATTTTGGTGAATTCTTATCTGCAATTTCAGTGGATTTTCAGGGTTCTACGATCAATAGCGAACATATTTTGAAGTGTAGAACCTTGAAAGTCCTTGTGCCCGGCCGGTCTGGGCACAGGCCGTTCTCCCAGTCATAATTGACATTTATGAAGCATAGCGTTAGTTTATGCAGGACACGTAAGTCTCGCCGGGGTCCACCCTATGTTCCCCAGGTTCTATGTTCCCCACAGGTTAACCTGCATTCGTTTTACTCAGGTTAGGGTTAGGGTTAGGGTTAGGGGTAGGTTTAGGTGGTAAGAAAGTGGGGAACATAGAACCTGGGAAACATAGAACCTGGGGAACATAGAACCTGGGGAACATAGGTACAGTCCCAGTCTCGCCCACCTCAGCTGTCAGTCAGACCCTTTTCTCATTCACAGATCTGCTGATCATTACATCACATTGTCATAATCCAATCAGAGCTAATTCAAGCTAATATGTCAATGTGTTGCTATTGTACTACTATTGTAGCCCTATGGGGGGGTTTTACTTAAAGGAGTAGTTCACCCCCAAAATGACTTTTTTTCTATTGATTAGTCACGCCATGGAGACTAGAGTTCAATAATATTTTTAGTTTTTTGTCGCATTCCTAAGACAAAAATGTGATAACAATAAATTTACCCCCATTCGTTCCCGATGGGGACCCGTTTCGAAACGGGTCCCCATCCGGAATCAATGGGGGTAAATTTACTCTAATAAAATTTTTGTCTTTGGAATGTGACAAAAAACAAAAAATATTATTGAACTCTACTCTCCATGACTAATCAATAGAAAAAAGTCATTTTGGGGGTGAACTACTCCTTTAAAGTTCCCTGATTTTGCATAGCAGGTATGCTTGAACAACTCAGGGAACATCTCCGAACGCGGAGCCCTTTAACGCCAGAATAGAAAAAAGTCATTTTGGGGGTGAACTACTCCTTTAAAGTTCCCTGATTTTGCATAGCAGGTCTGCTTGAACAACTCAGGGAACATCTCCGAACGCGGAGCCCTTTAACGCCATGTTTAACTGTATTCCATTTGTTGCAATAAATGGTTAAATCTACTTTGATGTGAGTGTTCCTGACTAAAATGTATTTTCTTCTTGTTTGCTTCCAGGCGGAGGGGGTCCAACCACCGATGGCAGCAGCTCAGCAGCACGCTCAGGTCAGAACCATAGACTGTAAAAAAAATATGGACAGTGGGAAGCCACTGTTTTCTATGGAGCGAAAATGAAGTAGCCCAGGCGGGCTCCCTAACCATTCAGCTATGCTACCTAATTTATTTTGGCTTAGTTTTTTTTTCTTCTTTAATAAATCAAATAGCATAACCAACTAAAATGTTTATAGTGTTATAATGGGTGGCTGACTACATTTTTATTAAAAGGAGTTTTGATAAGACTGACTGATGCTCGGCAAATGTACACAGAATGTGTGTGGTTTACAAATGACCACAGAGTTACCATGGCTTGGTGGTAGAATCAATGTAATACAATTCTAGAGAGCAAATGAAATGTAGCTTTCCGGAGCTTTTCCTGGTTTATGAGGCTAATGTCTCTCCTCCTCCTCTCCCCTCTCTGGTTCCAGGTTCTAGAGGAGCCCTCTCTGCTGCTGGCTAGCCCCAGGATGCTGCCTCCCAGCACCCCCCTTGTCGGTCCAACCCCAGATACAGCTGCTGCTGCTGCAGCAGCAACTCCAGCAGCAACAGCAACAGACACAAGTGGCCGTGGCACAGGTAGGGGTCTCTCTCAAATAAATCGAGAGAGAGAGAGAGAGAGAGAGAGAGAGAGAGAGAGAGAGAGAGAGAGAGAGAGAGAGAGAGAGAGAGAGAGAGAGACTTGGTTGCTCTTCTCTTTCTCTCTCTCTTGCTTTGCTCTTACTCACTTACTCAATTGGTGGGTAGCCTGGTAATCAGAAGGTCACTGGTTTGTACCCCCTGGCCCCAGTCCATGTGTCAAAGTGTCCCTGAGGAAGACACTTTGTCCTTAACTAATCCCCTCTGAGTGCTCAGCATAACCATCAGAAAAGCCATCAGCTGGGTGAAGCTGAAACTGAATTTCACCCACAGGGATAAACACGCGGGTCTCTCCTCGCTCCCCCTTCTCTTACATTAACCCTACCGGTATGTCTCTCTAACCTCGTAAACCAGCCTCCACCTGAAATGGCATTTCCATTTGATTTCCTAGAGAGCAAATGAAAAGTAGCTTTCCAGAGCATTTTCCTGGTTTATGAGGTTAATGTCTCTCCTCCTCCTCTCCCCTCTCTGGTTCCATGTTCCAGAGGAGCCCTCTCTGCTGCTGGCTAGCCCCAGGATGCTGCCTCCCAGCACCCCCCTGTCCATTCACTACCAACAGCAGCAGACACAAGTGGCCGTGGCACAGGTAGGTCTCTCTCTGTCTGTCTGTTTCACTCACTCACTCACTCACTCACTCACTCACTCACTCACTCACTCACTCACTCACTCACTCACTGACACAGACACACAAAATACTATTTTTGGGTTGCAACTACAGAATTCTATTTTTGGGTGCTTGATTGATTGATTGATTATTTTATTAGACAAAAGTGGAGAACAGTACAAGTATAGTCAATACAATTGAAATGTAGTACAGTACAAGTACAGTTAAACACCCTGCCTAAAAGGAACATCTCAAATAAGACTTTTTATGGTCTTTTGTACGTTGAAAGCCCTCTGTATTTAATTAATTAACATAATAAACAGCAAGCAAAGAAAACATACAATAATATCGCAGTTATAAAAACAATATCACTAATGGTGCTTTTTCTTTTTTGGATATTTGCGTGTCTTTTACACCGGCTGCCTGCATTATATATAGTTCTCGGAAGAAGAAGAGGAGAGTGATGTAAGTATCCTGGAATCTTTAACCTTGACATATAACTGCATTGATAGGGGGAAACAAGGGGGTGGGGCTAAGGTAAACGGGTCATCAATCCCAGGCCGGAAACGTTAATATTAAGTCCATATATGTACTGTATATGGATATATATTACTAGTAAGACACTTGAGGGTGGAATGCGACCTCAGGGAGACATGCGACCTCGCCCTAAAGGCCAACCACAGCGTTTCTCTGACGATTCTAGTTGTTGTCATTCTGGGGGGAGTTTGTTCATGTTTTTGTGAGGGTATCAACCCTAGGAGAACATGCAAACTCCACACAGAAAGGCCCTATCGCCAACCCCACCTAGGGTGTGAGCGATAGGGCCTAAACATGGAGATGTGGAGAACACTATATATGGAGATAGTCCAGTCCATCATGTCATATGGGACTACCGTCATAGACAGTAGCCATTGTTAGGCCGGAGTCAATGGCTGTCTGTCTGATTGTCTGTACAGGAAGTGATGTCACATGACATACTTTTTATGCCCATATATGAGTCATTCTGTACCACATCTCCATGTTTAGGCCAAACAGGTTCGCTCCATTTCTCCATGTATAGGTCCAAATGCCCAATGTCGAGCTTGACAAGGAGGATACCGCACATTGTACCTCCTCCACCCTTTCTTCTCTCTCCTTTTGGTATCTTTATCCTCCTCCTCCTTTTTTTCTTTTTTATTCTTCTCTTTTTTTCACAGCGTGAAAAAAAAAATGTGAAAAAACACAATACATATCTGGTGTATAACTGAAGCATTGCAATTCATGTCTGAATAGAATAGAACTTGTAACAACCATGCTAGTTGTGATGTAGTAGATGCAGGTGTATGTAAGCCATGTATGTACATTAAACAAGAAAGTAAACATGAAAATAAACATTCCTTTGGCTTTACATTTCTAGTTTCCCATCAGCCTGTTTTATACAGCTCCCAAGAATGAATACATGTAACTGCATCTTTTACATCACAAGTAAAGAGCTGTGGTTTGACTGGTTTGATTTTAACTCGAGAAAGTAGAAAGTGTGTGCACCAGACACAGCTGAGGATTGTAAAGTTTCAGTCTAATTCATTTTGAGTAGGCATACTTTTTAAAAGTACTTGGCCTGTGTATCCATATCGATGTCTGTATACAATCTTTTATTTCCTTACTAGAAACGGTTCGTTATCATGCTATCATGTACTTTTATTCGACTACAAATTATTTTAAGAACGGTTTAAGCATCACTAGTTACGTTATGAGTAAGCAGTCGTCGTCCAACACCCGTTAGTAGTTACAAACTAACTAGTTACTAAGCCTCAACGACCAAAGTCAATGTCGGAGTGCCGACATGTCGGGATGGCGACGTTAAGCCCTATACATTTCGGCCATTTGAAAATAGCCGATCTACAAGCTCACAATGTGTCTAGAGTAATTCATTTGAGTAGGCCTACTTTTGTAAAAGTACTTGGCCTGTGTACCCATATCGATGACTGTGTACATTGGAGAGACAGAGCTGTTGACAAAAGACGATACAATCTTTTATTTCCTTACTAGAAACGGTTCGTTATCATGCTATCATGTACTTTTATTCAACTACAAATTATTTTAAGAACGGTTTAAGCATCACTGGTTACGTTATGAGTAAGCAGTCGTCGTCCAACAACCGTTAGTAGTTACAAACCATAGTCTTGTTGCGCCGTTTTTAGCCCAAGGAATGTTTTTTGTGCAAAACAGATGCTTGCAATGGATTCAGAATCATGAAAAAGCTTTGACCCCTGATATGCTACTTAAAGCAGATTAATTTTTTGCTTTTTCCCCCCTGTATATTAAGTTAATGGGACACCAACTCTAGCGGCTGATAACACCAATTTAGCTGTGTCTCAGAAAGGGTTATCATACCAAAATATAATCTAGAGCTTTTCAAAAATGCATGATAACCTTTGCCACCTTTCGGATACCGACATCTCGTATGGCCCATGGACTAAATGTAGACTATAGAAAAGGGGTCTTCAACGTTTTCAGGCCAAGGACCCCTTAGTTGAGAGAGAGATGAAGCAGCTGGAACCCCACAATATTTTACAGCAATTAGTTTGGTAAAACATCACTTTCTTTAATTTTGGTGAATTCTTATCTGCAATTTCAGTGGATTTTCAGGGTTCTACGATCAATAGCGAACATATTTTGAAGTGTAGAACCTTGAAAGTCCTTGTGCCCGGCCGGTCTGGGCACAGGCCGTTCTCCCAGTCATAATTGACATTTATGAAGCATAGCGTTAGTTTATGCAGGACACGTAAGTCTCGCCGGGGTCCACCCTATGTTCCCCATGGTTCTATGTTCCCCACAGGTTAACCTGCATTAGTTTTACTCAGGTTAGGGTTAGGGTTAGGGTTAGGGGTAGGTTTAGGTGGTAAGAAAGTGGGGAACATAGAACCTGGGAAACATAGAACCTGGGGAACATAGAACCTGGGGAACATAGGTACAGTCCAAGTCTCGCCCACCTCAGCTGTCAGTCAGACCCTTTTCTCATTCACAGATCTGCTGATCATTACATCACATTGTCATAATCCAATCAGAGCTAATTCAAGCTAATATGTCAATGTGTTGCTATTGTACTACTATTGTAGCCCTATGGGGGGGTTTTACTTAAAGGAGTAGTTCACCCCCAAAATGACTTTTTTTCTATTGATTAGTCACGCCATGGAGACTAGAGTTCAATAATATTTTTAGTTTTTTGTCGCATTCCTAAGACAAAAATGTGATAACAATAAATTTACCCCCATTCGTTCCCGATGGGGACCCGTTTCGAAACGGGTCCCCATCCGGAATCAATGGGGGTAAATTTACTCTAATAAAATTTTTGTCTTTGGAATGTGACAAAAAACAAAAAATATTATTGAACTCTACTCTCCATGACTAATCAATAGAAAAAAGTCATTTTGGGGGTGAACTACTCCTTTAAAGTTCCCTGATTTTGCATAGCAGGTATGCTTGAACAACTCAGGGAACATCTCCGAACGCGGAGCCCTTTAACGCCAGAATAGAAAAAAGTCATTTTGGGGGTGAACTACTCCTTTAAAGTTCCCTGATTTTGCATAGCAGGTATG
Organism: Nannobrachium achirus; assembly: GCF_963921795.1. Classification (NCBI taxonomy): domain Eukaryota; kingdom Metazoa; phylum Chordata; class Actinopteri; order Myctophiformes; family Myctophidae; genus Nannobrachium; species Nannobrachium achirus. Next base: position 18,958,827 of record NC_137810.1, on the reverse strand, counting down.
CTTGAACAACTCAGGGAACATCTCCGAACGCGGAGCCCTTTAACGCCAGAATAGAAAAAAGTCATTTTGGGGGTGAACTACTCCTTTAAAGTTCCCTGATTTTGCATAGCAGGTCTGCTTGAACAACTCAGGGAACATCTCCGAACACGGAGCCCTTTAACGCCATGTTTAACTGTATTCCATTTGTTGCAATAAATGGTTAAATCTACTTTGATGTGAGTGTTCCTGACTAAAATGTATTTTCTTCTTGTTTGCTTCCAGGCGGAGGGGGTCCAACCACCGATGGCAGCAGCTCAGCAGCACGCTCAGGTCAGAACCATAGACTGTAAAAAAATATGGACAGTGGGAAGCCACTGTTTTCTATGGAGCGAAAATGAAGTAGCCCAGGCGGGCTCCCTAACCATTCAGCTATGCTACCTAATTTATTTTGGCTTAGTTTTTTTTTCTTCTTTAATAAATCCAATAGCATAACCAACTAAAATGTTTATAGTGTTATAATGGGTGGCTGACTACATTTTTATTAAAAGGAGTTTTGATAAGACTGACTGATGCTCGGCAAATGTACACAGAATGTGTGTGGTTTACAAATGACCACAGAGTTACCATGGCTTGGTGGTAGAATCAATGTAATACAATTCTAGAGAGCAAATGAAATGTAGCTTTCCGGAGCTTTTCCTGGTTTATGAGGCTAATGTCTCTCCTCCTCCTCTCCCCTCTCTGGTTCCAGGTTCTAGAGGAGCCCTCTCTGCTGCTGGCTAGCCCCAGGATGCTGCCTCCCAGCACCCCCCTTGTCGGTCCAACCCCAGATACAGCTGCTGCTGCTGCAGCAGCAACTCCAGAAGCAACAGCAACAGACACAAGTGGCCGTGGCACAGGTAGGGGTCTCTCTCAAATAAATCGAGAGAGAGAGAGAGAGAGAGAGAGAGAGAGAGAGAGAGAGAGAGAGAGAGACTTGGTTGCTCTTCTCTTTCTCTCTCTCTTGCTTTGCTCTTACTCACTTACTCAATTGGTGGGTAGCCTGGTAATCAGAAGGTCACTGGTTTGTACCCCCTGGCCCCAGTCCATGTGTCAAAGTGTCCCTGAGGAAGACACTTTGTCCTTAACTAATCCCCTCTGAGTGCTCAGCATAACCATCAGAAAAGCCATCAGCTGGGTGAAGCTGAAACTGAATTTCACCCACAGGGATAAACACACGGGTCTCTCCTCGCTCCCCCTTCTCTTACATTAACCCTACCGGTATGTCTCTCTAACCTCGTAAACCAGCCTCCACCTGAAATGGCATTCCCATTTGATTTCCTAGAGAGCAAATGAAATGTAGCTTTCCAGAGCTTTTTCCTGGTTTATGAGGTTAATGTCTCTCCTCCTCCTCTCCCCTCTCTGGTTCCATGTTCCAGAGGAGCCCTCTCTGCTGCTGGCTAGCCCCAGGATGCTGCCTCCCAGCACCCCCCTGTCCATTCACTACCAACAGCAGCAGACACAAGTGGCCGTGGCACAGGTCTCTCTCTGTCTGTCTGTCTGTCTGTCTGTCTGTCTGTCTGTCTGTCTGTCTGTCTGTCTGTTTCACTCACTCACTCACTCACTCACTCACTCACTCACTGACACAGACACACAAAATACTATTTTTGGGTTGCAACTACAGAATTCTATTTTTGGGTGCTTGATTGATTGATTGATTATTTTATTAGACAAAAGTGGAGAACAGTACAAGTATAGTCAATACAATTGAAATGTAGTACAGTACAAGTACAGTTAAACACCCTGCCTAAAAGGAACATCTCAAATAAGACTTTTTATGGTCTTTTGTACGTTGAAAGCCCTCTGTATTTAATTAATTAACATAATAAACAGCAAGCAAAGAAAACATACAATAATATCGCAGTTATAAAAACAATATCACTAATGGTGCTTTTTCTTTTTTGGATATTTGGGTGTCTTTTACACCTGCCTGCATTATCTATAGTTCTCGGAAGAAGAAGAGGAGAGTGATGTAAGTATCCTGGAATCTTTAACCTTGACATATAACTGCATTGATAGGGGGAAACAAGGGGGTGGGGCTAAGGTAAACGGGTCATCAATCCCAGGCCGGAAACGTTAATATTAAGTCCATATATGTACTGTATATGGATATATATTACTAGTAAGACACTTGAGGGTGGAATGCGACCTCAGGGAGACATGCGCCAATTCTTGACTATCTGGCCAACCACAGCGTTTCTCTGACGATTCTAGTTGTTGTCATTCTGGGGGGAGTTTGTTCATGTTTTTGTGAGGGTATCAACCCTAGGAGAACATGCAAACTCCACACAGAAAGGCCCTATCGCCAACCCCACCTAGGGTGTGAGCGATAGGGCCTAAACATGGAGATGTGGAGAACACTATATATGGAGATAGTCCAGTCCATCATGTCATATGGGACTACCGTCATAGACAGTAGCCATTGTTAGGCCGGAGTCAATGGCTGTCTGTCTGACTGTCTGTACAGGAAGTGATGTCACATGACATACTTTTTATGCCCATATATGAGTAATTCTGTACCACATCTCCATGTTTAGGCCAAACAGGTTCGCTCCATTTCTCCATGTATAGGTCCAAATGCCCAACGTCGAGCTTGACAAGGAGGATACCGCACATTGTACCTCCTCCACCCTTTCTTCTCGCTCCTTTTGGTATCTATATCCTCCTCCTCCTTTTTTTCTTTTTTCTTTTTCTCTTTTTTTCACAGCGTGAAAAAAAAATGTGAAAAAACGCAATACATATCTGTGTAACTGAAGCATTGCAATTCATGTCTGAATAGAATAGAACTTGTAACAACCATGCTAGTTGTGATGTAGTAGATGCAGGTGTATGTAAGCCATGTATGTACATTAAACAAGAAAGTAAACATGAAAATAAACATTCCTTTGGCTTTACATTTCTAGTTTCCCATCAGCCTGTTTTATACAGCTCCCAAGAATGAATACATGTAACTGCATCTTTTACATCACAAGTAAAGAGCTGTGGTTTGACTGGTTTGATTTTAACTCGAGAAAGTAGAAAGTGTGTGCACCAGACACAGCTGAGGATTGTAAAGTTTCAGTCTAATTCATTTTGAGTAGGCATACTTTTTAAAAGTACTTGGCCTGTGTATCCATATCGATGTCTGTATACAATCTTTTATTTCCTTACTAGAAACGGTTCGTTATCATGCTATCATGTACTTTTATTCAACTACAAATTATTTTAAGAACGGTTTAAGCATCACTGGTTACGTTATGAGTAAGCAGTCGTCGTCCAACAACCGTTAGTAGTTACAAACCATAGTCTTGTTGCGCCGTTTTTAGCCCAAGGAATGTTTTTTGTGCAAAACAGATGCTTGCAATGGATTCAGAATCATGAAAAAGCTTTGACCCCTGATATGCTACTTAAAGCAGATTCATTTTTTGCTTTTTCCCCCCTGTATATTAAGTTAATGGGACACCAACTCTAGCGGCTGATAACACCAATTTAGCTGTGTCTCAGAAAGGGTTATCATACCAAAATATAATCTAGAGCTTTTCAAAAATGCATGATAACCTTTGCCACCTTTCGGATACCGACATCTCGTATGGCCCATGGACTAAATGTAGACTATAGAAAAGGGGTCTTCAACGTTTTCAGGCCAAGGACCCCTTAGTTGAGAGAGAGATGAAGCAGCTGGAACCCCACAATATTTTACAGCAATTAGTTTGGTAAAACATCACTTTCTTTAATTTTGGTGAATTCTTATCTGCAATTTCAGTGGATTTTCAGGGTTCTACGATCAATAGCGAACATATTTTGAAGTGTAGAACCTTGAAAGTCCTTGTGCCCGGCCGGTCTGGGCACAGGCCGTTCTCCCAGTCATAATTGACATTTATGAAGCATAGCGTTAGTTTATGCAGGACACGTAAGTCTCGCCGGGGTCCACCCTATGTTCCCCAGGTTCTATGTTCCCCACAGGTTAACCTGCATTCGTTTTACTCAGGTTAGGGTTAGGGTTAGGGTTAGGGGTAGGTTTAGGTGGTAAGAAAGTGGGGAACATAGAACCTGGGAAACATAGAACCTGGGGAACATAGAACCTGGGGAACATAGGTACAGTCCCAGTCTCGCCCACCTCAGCTGTCAGTCAGACCCTTTTCTCATTCACAGATCTGCTGATCATTACATCACATTGTCATAATCCAATCAGAGCTAATTCAAGCTAATATGTCAATGTGTTGCTATTGTACTACTATTGTAGCCCTATGGGGGGGTTTTACTTAAAGGAGTAGTTCACCCCCAAAATGACTTTTTTTCTATTGATTAGTCACGCCATGGAGACTAGAGTTCAATAATATTTTTAGTTTTTTGTCGCATTCCTAAGACAAAAATGTGATAACAATAAATTTACCCCCATTCGTTCCCGATGGGGACCCGTTTCGAAACGGGTCCCCATCCGGAATCAATGGGGGTAAATTTACTCTAATAAAATTTTTGTCTTTGGAATGTGACAAAAAACAAAAAATATTATTGAACTCTACTCTCCATGACTAATCAATAGAAAAAAGTCATTTTGGGGGTGAACTACTCCTTTAAAGTTCCCTGATTTTGCATAGCAGGTATGCTTGAACAACTCAGGGAACATCTCCGAACGCGGAGCCCTTTAACGCCAGAATAGAAAAAAGTCATTTTGGGGGTGAACTACTCCTTTAAAGTTCCCTGATTTTGCATAGCAGGTCTGCTTGAACAACTCAGGGAACATCTCCGAACGCGGAGCCCTTTAACGCCATGTTTAACTGTATTCCATTTGTTGCAATAAATGGTTAAATCTACTTTGATGTGAGTGTTCCTGACTAAAATGTATTTTCTTCTTGTTTGCTTCCAGGCGGAGGGGGTCCAACCACCGATGGCAGCAGCTCAGCAGCACGCTCAGGTCAGAACCATAGACTGTAAAAAAAATATGGACAGTGGGAAGCCACTGTTTTCTATGGAGCGAAAATGAAGTAGCCCAGGCGGGCTCCCTAACCATTCAGCTATGCTACCTAATTTATTTTGGCTTAGTTTTTTTTTCTTCTTTAATAAATCAAATAGCATAACCAACTAAAATGTTTATAGTGTTATAATGGGTGGCTGACTACATTTTTATTAAAAGGAGTTTTGATAAGACTGACTGATGCTCGGCAAATGTACACAGAATGTGTGTGGTTTACAAATGACCACAGAGTTACCATGGCTTGGTGGTAGAATCAATGTAATACAATTCTAGAGAGCAAATGAAATGTAGCTTTCCGGAGCTTTTCCTGGTTTATGAGGCTAATGTCTCTCCTCCTCCTCTCCCCTCTCTGGTTCCAGGTTCTAGAGGAGCCCTCTCTGCTGCTGGCTAGCCCCAGGATGCTGCCTCCCAGCACCCCCCTTGTCGGTCCAACCCCAGATACAGCTGCTGCTGCTGCAGCAGCAACTCCAGCAGCAACAGCAACAGACACAAGTGGCCGTGGCACAGGTAGGGGTCTCTCTCAAATAAATCGAGAGAGAGAGAGAGAGAGAGAGAGAGAGAGAGAGAGAGAGAGAGAGAGAGAGAGAGAGAGAGAGAGAGAGAGAGACTTGGTTGCTCTTCTCTTTCTCTCTCTCTTGCTTTGCTCTTACTCACTTACTCAATTGGTGGGTAGCCTGGTAATCAGAAGGTCACTGGTTTGTACCCCCTGGCCCCAGTCCATGTGTCAAAGTGTCCCTGAGGAAGACACTTTGTCCTTAACTAATCCCCTCTGAGTGCTCAGCATAACCATCAGAAAAGCCATCAGCTGGGTGAAGCTGAAACTGAATTTCACCCACAGGGATAAACACGCGGGTCTCTCCTCGCTCCCCCTTCTCTTACATTAACCCTACCGGTATGTCTCTCTAACCTCGTAAACCAGCCTCCACCTGAAATGGCATTTCCATTTGATTTCCTAGAGAGCAAATGAAAAGTAGCTTTCCAGAGCATTTTCCTGGTTTATGAGGTTAATGTCTCTCCTCCTCCTCTCCCCTCTCTGGTTCCATGTTCCAGAGGAGCCCTCTCTGCTGCTGGCTAGCCCCAGGATGCTGCCTCCCAGCACCCCCCTGTCCATTCACTACCAACAGCAGCAGACACAAGTGGCCGTGGCACAGGTAGGTCTCTCTCTGTCTGTCTGTTTCACTCACTCACTCACTCACTCACTCACTCACTCACTCACTCACTCACTCACTCACTCACTCACTGACACAGACACACAAAATACTATTTTTGGGTTGCAACTACAGAATTCTATTTTTGGGTGCTTGATTGATTGATTGATTATTTTATTAGACAAAAGTGGAGAACAGTACAAGTATAGTCAATACAATTGAAATGTAGTACAGTACAAGTACAGTTAAACACCCTGCCTAAAAGGAACATCTCAAATAAGACTTTTTATGGTCTTTTGTACGTTGAAAGCCCTCTGTATTTAATTAATTAACATAATAAACAGCAAGCAAAGAAAACATACAATAATATCGCAGTTATAAAAACAATATCACTAATGGTGCTTTTTCTTTTTTGGATATTTGCGTGTCTTTTACACCGGCTGCCTGCATTATATATAGTTCTCGGAAGAAGAAGAGGAGAGTGATGTAAGTATCCTGGAATCTTTAACCTTGACATATAACTGCATTGATAGGGGGAAACAAGGGGGTGGGGCTAAGGTAAACGGGTCATCAATCCCAGGCCGGAAACGTTAATATTAAGTCCATATATGTACTGTATATGGATATATATTACTAGTAAGACACTTGAGGGTGGAATGCGACCTCAGGGAGACATGCGACCTCGCCCTAAAGGCCAACCACAGCGTTTCTCTGACGATTCTAGTTGTTGTCATTCTGGGGGGAGTTTGTTCATGTTTTTGTGAGGGTATCAACCCTAGGAGAACATGCAAACTCCACACAGAAAGGCCCTATCGCCAACCCCACCTAGGGTGTGAGCGATAGGGCCTAAACATGGAGATGTGGAGAACACTATATATGGAGATAGTCCAGTCCATCATGTCATATGGGACTACCGTCATAGACAGTAGCCATTGTTAGGCCGGAGTCAATGGCTGTCTGTCTGATTGTCTGTACAGGAAGTGATGTCACATGACATACTTTTTATGCCCATATATGAGTCATTCTGTACCACATCTCCATGTTTAGGCCAAACAGGTTCGCTCCATTTCTCCATGTATAGGTCCAAATGCCCAATGTCGAGCTTGACAAGGAGGATACCGCACATTGTACCTCCTCCACCCTTTCTTCTCTCTCCTTTTGGTATCTTTATCCTCCTCCTCCTTTTTTTCTTTTTTATTCTTCTCTTTTTTTCACAGCGTGAAAAAAAAAATGTGAAAAAACACAATACATATCTGGTGTATAACTGAAGCATTGCAATTCATGTCTGAATAGAATAGAACTTGTAACAACCATGCTAGTTGTGATGTAGTAGATGCAGGTGTATGTAAGCCATGTATGTACATTAAACAAGAAAGTAAACATGAAAATAAACATTCCTTTGGCTTTACATTTCTAGTTTCCCATCAGCCTGTTTTATACAGCTCCCAAGAATGAATACATGTAACTGCATCTTTTACATCACAAGTAAAGAGCTGTGGTTTGACTGGTTTGATTTTAACTCGAGAAAGTAGAAAGTGTGTGCACCAGACACAGCTGAGGATTGTAAAGTTTCAGTCTAATTCATTTTGAGTAGGCATACTTTTTAAAAGTACTTGGCCTGTGTATCCATATCGATGTCTGTATACAATCTTTTATTTCCTTACTAGAAACGGTTCGTTATCATGCTATCATGTACTTTTATTCGACTACAAATTATTTTAAGAACGGTTTAAGCATCACTAGTTACGTTATGAGTAAGCAGTCGTCGTCCAACACCCGTTAGTAGTTACAAACTAACTAGTTACTAAGCCTCAACGACCAAAGTCAATGTCGGAGTGCCGACATGTCGGGATGGCGACGTTAAGCCCTATACATTTCGGCCATTTGAAAATAGCCGATCTACAAGCTCACAATGTGTCTAGAGTAATTCATTTGAGTAGGCCTACTTTTGTAAAAGTACTTGGCCTGTGTACCCATATCGATGACTGTGTACATTGGAGAGACAGAGCTGTTGACAAAAGACGATACAATCTTTTATTTCCTTACTAGAAACGGTTCGTTATCATGCTATCATGTACTTTTATTCAACTACAAATTATTTTAAGAACGGTTTAAGCATCACTGGTTACGTTATGAGTAAGCAGTCGTCGTCCAACAACCGTTAGTAGTTACAAACCATAGTCTTGTTGCGCCGTTTTTAGCCCAAGGAATGTTTTTTGTGCAAAACAGATGCTTGCAATGGATTCAGAATCATGAAAAAGCTTTGACCCCTGATATGCTACTTAAAGCAGATTAATTTTTTGCTTTTCCCCCCCTGTATATTAAGTTAATGGGACACCAACTCTAGCGGCTGATAACACCAATTTAGCTGTGTCTCAGAAAGGGTTATCATACCAAAATATAATCTAGAGCTTTTCAAAAATGCATGATAACCTTTGCCACCTTTCGGATACCGACATCTCGTATGGCCCATGGACTAAATGTAGACTATAGAAAAGGGGTCTTCAACGTTTTCAGGCCAAGGACCCCTTAGTTGAGAGAGAGATGAAGCAGCTGGAACCCCACAATATTTTACAGCAATTAGTTTGGTAAAACATCACTTTCTTTAATTTTGGTGAATTCTTATCTGCAATTTCAGTGGATTTTCAGGGTTCTACGATCAATAGCGAACATATTTTGAAGTGTAGAACCTTGAAAGTCCTTGTGCCCGGCCGGTCTGGGCACAGGCCGTTCTCCCAGTCATAATTGACATTTATGAAGCATAGCGTTAGTTTATGCAGGACACGTAAGTCTCGCCGGGGTCCACCCTATGTTCCCCATGGTTCTATGTTCCCCACAGGTTAACCTGCATTAGTTTTACTCAGGTTAGGGTTAGGGTTAGGGTTAGGGGTAGGTTTAGGTGGTAAGAAAGTGGGGAACATAGAACCTGGGAAACATAGAACCTGGGGAACATAGAACCTGGGGAACATAGGTACAGTCCAAGTCTCGCCCACCTCAGCTGTCAGTCAGACCCTTTTCTCATTCACAGATCTGCTGATCATTACATCACATTGTCATAATCCAATCAGAGCTAATTCAAGCTAATATGTCAATGTGTTGCTATTGTACTACTATTGTAGCCCTATGGGGGGGTTTTACTTAAAGGAGTAGTTCACCCCCAAAATGACTTTTTTTCTATTGATTAGTCACGCCATGGAGACTAGAGTTCAATAATATTTTTAGTTTTTTGTCGCATTCCTAAGACAAAAATGTGATAACAATAAATTTACCCCCATTCGTTCCCGATGGGGACCCGTTTCGAAACGGGTCCGGTCCCCATCCGGAATCAATGGGGGTAAATTTACTCTAATAAAATTTTTGTCTTTGGAATGTGACAAAAAACAAAAAATATTATTGAACTCTACTCTCCATGACTAATCAATAGAAAAAAGTCATTTTGGGGGTGAACTACTCCTTTAAAGTTCCCTGATTTTGCATAGCAGGTATGCTTGAACAACTCAGGGAACATCTCCGAACGCGGAGCCCTTTAACGCCAGAATAGAAAAAAGTCATTTTGGGGGTGAACTACTCCTTTAAAGTTCCCTGATTTTGCATAGCAGGTCTGCTTGAACAACTCAGGGAACATCTCCGAACGCGGAGCCCTTTAACGCCATGTTTAACTGTATTCCATTTGTTGCAATAAATGGTTAAATCTACTTTGATGTGAGTGTTCCTGACTAAAATGTATTTTCTTCTTGTTTGCTTCCAGGCGGAGGGGGTCCAACCACCGATGGCAGCAGCTCAGCAGCACGCTCAGGTCAGAACCATAGACTGTAAAAAAATATGGACAGTGGGAAGCCACTGTTTTCTATGGAGCGAAAATGAAGTAGCCCAGGCGGGCTCCCTAACCATTCAGCTATGCTACCTAATTTATTTTGGCTTAGTTTTTTTTTCTTCTTTAATAAATCCAATAGCATAACCAACTAAAATGTTTATAGTGTTATAATGGGTGGCTGACTACATTTTTATTAAAAGGAGTTTTGATAAGACTGACTGATGCTCGGCAAATGTACACAGAATGTGTGTGGTTTACAAATGACCACAGAGTTACCATGGCTTGGTGGTAGAATCAATGTAATACAATTCTAGAGAGCAAATGAAATGTAGCTTTCCGGAGCTTTTCCTGGTTTATGAGGCTAATGTCTCTCCTCCTCCTCTCCCCTCTCTGGTTCCAGGTTCTAGAGGAGCCCTCTCTGCTGCTGGCTAGCCCCAGGATGCTGCCTCCCAGCACCCCCCTTGTCGGTCCAACCCCAGATACAGCTGCTGCTGCTGCAGCAGCAACTCCAGAAGCAACAGCAACAGACACAAGTGGCCGTGGCACAGGTAGGGGTCTCTCTCAAATAAATCGAGAGAGAGAGAGAGAGAGAGAGAGAGAGAGAGAGAGAGAGAGAGAGAGAGAGAGAGAGAGAGAGACTTGGTTGCTCTTCTCTTTCTCTCTCTCTTGCTTTGCTCTTACTCACTTACTCAATTGGTGGGTAGCCTGGTAATCAGAAGGTCACTGGTTTGTACCCCCTGGCCCCAGTCCATGTGTCAAAGTGTCCCTGAGGAAGACACTTTGTCCTTAACTAATCCCCTCTGAGTGCTCAGCATAACCATCAGAAAAGCCATCAGCTGGGTGAAGCTGAAACTGAATTTCACCCACAGGGATAAACACACGGGTCTCTCCTCGCTCCCCCTTCTCTTACATTAACCCTACCGGTATGTCTCTCTAACCTCGTAAACCAGCCTCCACCTGAAATGGCATTCCCATTTGATTTCCTAGAGAGCAAATGAAATGTAGCTTTCCAGAGCTTTTTCCTGGTTTATGAGGTTAATGTCTCTCCTCCTCCTCTCCCCTCTCTGGTTCCATGTTCCAGAGGAGCCCTCTCTGCTGCTGGCTAGCCCCAGGATGCTGCCTCCCAGCACCCCCCTGTCCATTCACTACCAACAGCAGCAGACACAAGTGGCCGTGGCACAGGTCTCTCTCTGTCTGTCTGTCTGTCTGTCTGTCTGTCTGTCTGTCTGTCTGTCTGTCTGTCTGTCTGTCTGTCTGTTTCACTCACTCACTCACTCACTCACTCACTCACTCACTCACTCACTGACACAGACACACAAAATACTATTTTTGGGTTGCAACTACAGAATTCTATTTTTGGGTGCTTGATTGATTGATTGATTATTTTATTAGACAAAAGTGGAGAACAGTACAAGTATAGTCAATACAATTGAAATGTAGTACAGTACAAGTACAGTTAAACACCCTGCCTAAAAGGAACATCTCAAATAAGACTTTTTATGGTCTTTTGTACGTTGAAAGCCCTCTGTATTTAATTAATTAACATAATAAACAGCAAGCAAAGAAAACATACAATAATATCGCAGTTATAAAAACAATATCACTAATGGTGCTTTTTCTTTTTTGGATATTTGGGTGTCTTTTACACCTGCCTGCATTATCTATAGTTCTCGGAAGAAGAAGAGGAGAGTGATGTAAGTATCCTGGAATCTTTAACCTTGACATATAACTGCATTGATAGGGGGAAACAAGGGGGTGGGGCTAAGGTAAACGGGTCATCAATCCCAGGCCGGAAACGTTAATATTAAGTCCATATATGTACTGTATATGGATATATATTACTAGTAAGACACTTGAGGGTGGAATGCGACCTCAGGGAGACATGCGCCAATTCTTGACTATCTGGCCAACCACAGCGTTTCTCTGACGATTCTAGTTGTTGTCATTCTGGGGGGAGTTTGTTCATGTTTTTGTGAGGGTATCAACCCTAGGAGAACATGCAAACTCCACACAGAAAGGCCCTATCGCCAACCCCACCTAGGGTGTGAGCGATAGGGCCTAAACATGGAGATGTGGAGAACACTATATATGGAGATAGTCCAGTCCATCATGTCATATGGGACTACCGTCATAGACAGTAGCCATTGTTAGGCCGGAGTCAATGGCTGTCTGTCTGACTGTCTGTACAGGAAGTGATGTCACATGACATACTTTTTATGCCCATATATGAGTAATTCTGTACCACATCTCCATGTTTAGGCCAAACAGGTTCGCTCCATTTCTCCATGTATAGGTCCAAATGCCCAACGTCGAGCTTGACAAGGAGGATACCGCACATTGTACCTCCTCCACCCTTTCTTCTCGCTCCTTTTGGTATCTATATCCTCCTCCTCCTTTTTTTCTTTTTTCTTTTTCTCTTTTTTTCACAGCGTGAAAAAAAAATGTGAAAAAACGCAATACATATCTGTGTAACTGAAGCATTGCAATTCATGTCTGAATAGAATAGAACTTGTAACAACCATGCTAGTTGTGATGTAGTAGATGCAGGTGTATGTAAGCCATGTATGTACATTAAACAAGAAAGTAAACATGAAAATAAACATTCCTTTGGCTTTACATTTCTAGTTTCCCATCAGCCTGTTTTATACAGCTCCCAAGAATGAATACATGTAACTGCATCTTTTACATCACAAGTAAAGAGCTGTGGTTTGACTGGTTTGATTTTAACTCGAGAAAGTAGAAAGTGTGTGCACCAGACACAGCTGAGGATTGTAAAGTTTCAGTCTAATTCATTTTGAGTAGGCATACTTTTTAAAAGTACTTGGCCTGTGTATCCATATCGATGTCTGTATACAATCTTTTATTTCCTTACTAGAAACGGTTCGTTATCATGCTATCATGTACTTTTATTCAACTACAAATTATTTTAAGAACGGTTTAAGCATCACTGGTTACGTTATGAGTAAGCAGTCGTCGTCCAACAACCGTTAGTAGTTACAAACCATAGTCTTGTTGCGCCGTTTTTAGCCCAAGGAATGTTTTTTGTGCAAAACAGATGCTTGCAATGGATTCAGAATCATGAAAAAGCTTTGACCCCTGATATGCTACTTAAAGCAGATTCATTTTTTGCTTTTCCCCCCCTGTATATTAAGTTAATGGGACACCAACTCTAGCGGCTGATAACACCAATTTAGCTGTGTCTCAGAAAGGGTTATCATACCAAAATATAATCTAGAGCTTTTCAAAAATGCATGATAACCTTTGCCACCTTTCGGATACCGACATCTCGTATGGCCCATGGACTAAATGTAGACTATAGAAAAGGGGTCTTCAACGTTTTCAGGCCAAGGACCCCTTAGTTGAGAGAGAGATGAAGCAGCTGGAACCCCACAATATTTTACAGCAATTAGTTTGGTAAAACATCACTTTCTTTAATTTTGGTGAATTCTTATCTGCAATTTCAGTGGATTTTCAGGGTTCTACGATCAATAGCGAACATATTTTGAAGTGTAGAACCTTGAAAGTCCTTGTGCCCGGCCGGTCTGGGCACAGGCCGTTCTCCCAGTCATAATTGACATTTATGAAGCATAGCGTTAGTTTATGCAGGACACGTAAGTCTCGCCGGGGTCCACCCTATGTTCCCCAGGTTCTATGTTCCCCACAGGTTAACCTGCATTAGTTTTACTCAGGTTAGGGTTAGGGTTAGGGTTAGGGGTAGGTTTAGGTGGTAAGAAAGTGGGGAACATAGAACCTGGGAAACATAGAACCTGGGGAACATAGAACCTGGGGAACATAGGTACAGTCCCAGTCTCGCCCACCTCAGCTGTCAGTCAGACCCTTTTCTCATTCACAGATCTGCTGATCATTACATCACATTGTCATAATCCAATCAGAGCTAATTCAAGCTAATATGTCAATGTGTTGCTATTGTACTACTATTGTAGCCCTATGGGGGGGTTTTACTTAAAGGAGTAGTTCACCCCCAAAATGACTTTTTTTCTATTGATTAGTCACGCCATGGAGACTAGAGTTCAATAATATTTTTAGTTTTTTGTCGCATTCCTAAGACAAAAATGTGATAACAATAAATTTACCCCCATTCGTTCCCGATGGGGACCCGTTTCGAAACGGGTCCGGTCCCCATCCGGAATCAATGGGGGTAAATTTACTCTAATAAAATTTTTGTCTTTGGAATGTGACAAAAAACAAAAAATATTATTGAACTCTACTCTCCATGACTAATCAATAGAAAAAAGTCATTTTGGGGGTGAACTACTCCTTTAAAGTTCCCTGATTTTGCATAGCAGGTATGCTTGAACAACTCAGGGAACATCTCCGAACGCGGAGCCCTTTAACGCCAGAATAGAAAAAAGTCATTTTGGGGGTGAACTACTCCTTTAAAGTTCCCTGATTTTGCATAGCAGGTCTGCTTGAACAACTCAGGGAACATCTCCGAACGCGGAGCCCTTTAACGCCATGTTTAACTGTATTCCATTTGTTGCAATAAATGGTTAAATCTACTTTGATGTGAGTGTTCCTGACTAAAATGTATTTTCTTCTTGTTTGCTTCCAGGCGGAGGGGGTCCAACCACCGATGGCAGCAGCTCAGCAGCACGCTCAGGTCAGAACCATAGACTGTAAAAAAATATGGACAGTGGGAAGCCACTGTTTTCTATGGAGCGAAAATGAAGTAGCCCAGGCGGGCTCCCTAACCATTCAGCTATGCTACCTAATTTATTTTGGCTTAGTTTTTTTTTCTTCTTTAATAAATCCAATAGCATAACCAACTAAAATGTTTATAGTGTTATAATGGGTGGCTGACTACATTTTTATTAAAAGGAGTTTTGATAAGACTGACTGATGCTCGGCAAATGTACACAGAATGTGTGTGGTTTACAAATGACCACAGAGTTACCATGGCTTGGTGGTAGAATCAATGTAATACAATTCTAGAGAGCAAATGAAATGTAGCTTTCCGGAGCTTTTCCTGGTTTATGAGGCTAATGTCTCTCCTCCTCCTCTCCCCTCTCTGGTTCCAGGTTCTAGAGGAGCCCTCTCTGCTGCTGGCTAGCCCCAGGATGCTGCCTCCCAGCACCCCCCTTGTCGGTCCAACCCCAGATACAGCTGCTGCTGCTGCAGCAGCAACTCCAGAAGCAACAGCAACAGACACAAGTGGCCGTGGCACAGGTAGGGGTCTCTCTCAAATAAATCGAGAGAGAGAGAGAGAGAGAGAGAGAGAGAGAGAGAGAGAGAGAGAGAGAGAGAGAGAGAGACTTGGTTGCTCTTCTCTTTCTCTCTCTCTTGCTTTGCTCTTACTCACTTACTCAATTGGTGGGTAGCCTGGTAATCAGAAGGTCACTGGTTTGTACCCCCTGGCCCCAGTCCATGTGTCAAAGTGTCCCTGAGGAAGACACTTTGTCCTTAACTAATCCCCTCTGAGTGCTCAGCATAACCATCAGAAAAGCCATCAGCTGGGTGAAGCTGAAACTGAATTTCACCCACAGGGATAAACACACGGGTCTCTCCTCGCTCCCCCTTCTCTTACATTAACCCTACCGGTATGTCTCTCTAACCTCGTAAACCAGCCTCCACCTGAAATGGCATTCCCATTTGATTTCCTAGAGAGCAAATGAAATGTAGCTTTCCAGAGCTTTTTCCTGGTTTATGAGGTTAATGTCTCTCCTCCTCCTCTCCCCTCTCTGGTTCCATGTTCCAGAGGAGCCCTCTCTGCTGCTGGCTAGCCCCAGGATGCTGCCTCCCAGCACCCCCCTGTCCATTCACTACCAACAGCAGCAGACACAAGTGGCCGTGGCACAGGTCTCTCTCTGTCTGTCTGTCTGTCTGTCTGTCTGTCTGTCTGTCTGTCTGTCTGTCTGTCTGTTTCACTCACTCACTCACTCACTCACTCACTCACTCACTCACTCACTGACACAGACACACAAAATACTATTTTTGGGTTGCAACTACAGAATTCTATTTTTGGGTGCTTGATTGATTGATTGATTATTTTATTAGACAAAAGTGGAGAACAGTACAAGTATAGTCAATACAATTGAAATGTAGTACAGTACAAGTACAGTTAAACACCCTGCCTAAAAGGAACATCTCAAATAAGACTTTTTATGGTCTTTTGTACGTTGAAAGCCCTCTGTATTTAATTAATTAACATAATAAACAGCAAGCAAAGAAAACATACAATAATATCGCAGTTATAAAAACAATATCACTAATGGTGCTTTTTCTTTTTTGGATATTTGGGTGTCTTTTACACCTGCCTGCATTATCTATAGTTCTCGGAAGAAGAAGAGGAGAGTGATGTAAGTATCCTGGAATCTTTAACCTTGACATATAACTGCATTGATAGGGGGAAACAAGGGGGTGGGGCTAAGGTAAACGGGTCATCAATCCCAGGCCGGAAACGTTAATATTAAGTCCATATATGTACTGTATATGGATATATATTACTAGTAAGACACTTGAGGGTGGAATGCGACCTCAGGGAGACATGCGCCAATTCTTGACTATCTGGCCAACCACAGCGTTTCTCTGACGATTCTAGTTGTTGTCATTCTGGGGGGAGTTTGTTCATGTTTTTGTGAGGGTATCAACCCTAGGAGAACATGCAAACTCCACACAGAAAGGCCCTATCGCCAACCCCACCTAGGGTGTGAGCGATAGGGCCTAAACATGGAGATGTGGAGAACACTATATATGGAGATAGTCCAGTCCATCATGTCATATGGGACTACCGTCATAGACAGTAGCCATTGTTAGGCCGGAGTCAATGGCTGTCTGTCTGACTGTCTGTACAGGAAGTGATGTCACATGACATACTTTTTATGCCCATATATGAGTAATTCTGTACCACATCTCCATGTTTAGGCCAAACAGGTTCGCTCCATTTCTCCATGTATAGGTCCAAATGCCCAACGTCGAGCTTGACAAGGAGGATACCGCACATTGTACCTCCTCCACCCTTTCTTCTCGCTCCTTTTGGTATCTATATCCTCCTCCTCCTTTTTTTCTTTTTTCTTTTTCTCTTTTTTTCACAGCGTGAAAAAAAAATGTGAAAAAACGCAATACATATCTGTGTAACTGAAGCATTGCAATTCATGTCTGAATAGAATAGAACTTGTAACAACCATGCTAGTTGTGATGTAGTAGATGCAGGTGTATGTAAGCCATGTATGTACATTAAACAAGAAAGTAAACATGAAAATAAACATTCCTTTGGCTTTACATTTCTAGTTTCCCATCAGCCTGTTTTATACAGCTCCCAAGAATGAATACATGTAACTGCATCTTTTACATCACAAGTAAAGAGCTGTGGTTTGACTGGTTTGATTTTAACTCGAGAAAGTAGAAAGTGTGTGCACCAGACACAGCTGAGGATTGTAAAGTTTCAGTCTAATTCATTTTGAGTAGGCATACTTTTTAAAAGTACTTGGCCTGTGTATCCATATCGATGTCTGTATACAATCTTTTATTTCCTTACTAGAAACGGTTCGTTATCATGCTATCATGTACTTTTATTCAACTACAAATTATTTTAAGAACGGTTTAAGCATCACTGGTTACGTTATGAGTAAGCAGTCGTCGTCCAACAACCGTTAGTAGTTACAAACCATAGTCTTGTTGCGCCGTTTTTAGCCCAAGGAATGTTTTTTGTGCAAAACAGATGCTTGCAATGGATTCAGAATCATGAAAAAGCTTTGACCCCTGATATGCTACTTAAAGCAGATTCATTTTTTGCTTTTCCCCCCCTGTATATTAAGTTAATGGGACACCAACTCTAGCGGCTGATAACACCAATTTAGCTGTGTCTCAGAAAGGGTTATCATACCAAAATATAATCTAGAGCTTTTCAAAAATGCATGATAACCTTTGCCACCTTTCGGATACCGACATCTCGTATGGCCCATGGACTAAATGTAGACTATAGAAAAGGGGTCTTCAACGTTTTCAGGCCAAGGACCCCTTAGTTGAGAGAGAGATGAAGCAGCTGGAACCCCACAATATTTTACAGCAATTAGTTTGGTAAAACATCACTTTCTTTAATTTTGGTGAATTCTTATCTGCAATTTCAGTGGATTTTCAGGGTTCTACGATCAATAGCGAACATATTTTGAAGTGTAGAACCTTGAAAGTCCTTGTGCCCGGCCGGTCTGGGCACAGGCCGTTCTCCCAGTCATAATTGACATTTATGAAGCATAGCGTTAGTTTATGCAGGACACGTAAGTCTCGCCGGGGTCCACCCTATGTTCCCCAGGTTCTATGTTCCCCACAGGTTAACCTGCATTAGTTTTACTCAGGTTAGGGTTAGGGTTAGGGTTAGGGGTAGGTTTAGGTGGTAAGAAAGTGGGGAACATAGAACCTGGGAAACATAGAACCTGGGGAACATAGAACCTGGGGAACATAGGTACAGTCCCAGTCTCGCCCACCTCAGCTGTCAGTCAGACCCTTTTCTCATTCACAGATCTGCTGATCATTACATCACATTGTCATAATCCAATCAGAGCTAATTCAAGCTAATATGTCAATGTGTTGCTATTGTACTACTATTGTAGCCCTATGGGGGGGTTTTACTTAAAGGAGTAGTTCACCCCCAAAATGACTTTTTTTCTATTGATTAGTCACGCCATGGAGACTAGAGTTCAATAATATTTTTAGTTTTTTGTCGCATTCCTAAGACAAAAATGTGATAACAATAAATTTACCCCCATTCGTTCCCGATGGGGACCCGTTTCGAAACGGGTCCGGTCCCCATCCGGAATCAATGGGGGTAAATTTACTCTAATAAAATTTTTGTCTTTGGAATGTGACAAAAAACAAAAAATATTATTGAACTCTACTCTCCATGACTAATCAATAGAAAAAAGTCATTTTGGGGGTGAACTACTCCTTTAAAGTTCCCTGATTTTGCATAGCAGGTATGCTTGAACAACTCAGGGAACATCTCCGAACGCGGAGCCCTTTAACGCCAGAATAGAAAAAAGTCATTTTGGGGGTGAACTACTCCTTTAAAGTTCCCTGATTTTGCATAGCAGGTCTGCTTGAACAACTCAGGGAACATCTCCGAACGCGGAGCCCTTTAACGCCATGTTTAACTGTATTCCATTTGTTGCAATAAATGGTTAAATCTACTTTGATGTGAGTGTTCCTGACTAAAATGTATTTTCTTCTTGTTTGCTTCCAGGCGGAGGGGGTCCAACCACCGATGGCAGCAGCTCAGCAGCACGCTCAGGTCAGAACCATAGACTGTAAAAAAATATGGACAGTGGGAAGCCACTGTTTTCTATGGAGCGAAAATGAAGTAGCCCAGGCGGGCTCCCTAACCATTCAGCTATGCTACCTAATTTATTTTGGCTTAGTTTTTTTTTCTTCTTTAATAAATCCAATAGCATAACCAACTAAAATGTTTATAGTGTTATAATGGGTGGCTGACTACATTTTTATTAAAAGGAGTTTTGATAAGACTGACTGATGCTCGGCAAATGTACACAGAATGTGTGTGGTTTACAAATGACCACAGAGTTACCATGGCTTGGTGGTAGAATCAATGTAATACAATTCTAGAGAGCAAATGAAATGTAGCTTTCCGGAGCTTTTCCTGGTTTATGAGGCTAATGTCTCTCCTCCTCCTCTCCCCTCTCTGGTTCCAGGTTCTAGAGGAGCCCTCTCTGCTGCTGGCTAGCCCCAGGATGCTGCCTCCCAGCACCCCCCTTGTCGGTCCAACCCCAGATACAGCTGCTGCTGCTGCAGCAGCAACTCCAGAAGCAACAGCAACAGACACAAGTGGCCGTGGCACAGGTAGGGGTCTCTCTCAAATAAATCGAGAGAGAGAGAGAGAGAGAGAGAGAGAGAGAGAGAGAGAGAGAGAGAGAGAGAGACTTGGTTGCTCTTCTCTTTCTCTCTCTCTTGCTTTGCTCTTACTCACTTACTCAATTGGTGGGTAGCCTGGTAATCAGAAGGTCACTGGTTTGTACCCCCTGGCCCCAGTCCATGTGTCAAAGTGTCCCTGAGGAAGACACTTTGTCCTTAACTAATCCCCTCTGAGTGCTCAGCATAACCATCAGAAAAGCCATCAGCTGGGTGAAGCTGAAACTGAATTTCACCCACAGGGATAAACACACGGGTCTCTCCTCGCTCCCCCTTCTCTTACATTAACCCTACCGGTATGTCTCTCTAACCTCGTAAACCAGCCTCCACCTGAAATGGCATTCCCATTTGATTTCCTAGAGAGCAAATGAAATGTAGCTTTCCAGAGCTTTTTCCTGGTTTATGAGGTTAATGTCTCTCCTCCTCCTCTCCCCTCTCTGGTTCCATGTTCCAGAGGAGCCCTCTCTGCTGCTGGCTAGCCCCAGGATGCTGCCTCCCAGCACCCCCCTGTCCATTCACTACCAACAGCAGCAGACACAAGTGGCCGTGGCACAGGTCTCTCTCTGTCTGTCTGTCTGTCTGTCTGTCTGTCTGTCTGTCTGTCTGTTTCACTCACTCACTCACTCACTCACTCACTCACTCACTCACTCACTGACACAGACACACAAAATACTATTTTTGGGTTGCAACTACAGAATTCTATTTTTGGGTGCTTGATTGATTGATTGATTATTTTATTAGACAAAAGTGGAGAACAGTACAAGTATAGTCAATACAATTGAAATGTAGTACAGTACAAGTACAGTTAAACACCCTGCCTAAAAGGAACATCTCAAATAAGACTTTTTATGGTCTTTTGTACGTTGAAAGCCCTCTGTATTTAATTAATTAACATAATAAACAGCAAGCAAAGAAAACATACAATAATATCGCAGTTATAAAAACAATATCACTAATGGTGCTTTTTCTTTTTTGGATATTTGGGTGTCTTTTACACCTGCCTGCATTATCTATAGTTCTCGGAAGAAGAAGAGGAGAGTGATGTAAGTATCCTGGAATCTTTAACCTTGACATATAACTGCATTGATAGGGGGAAACAAGGGGGTGGGGCTAAGGTAAACGGGTCATCAATCCCAGGCCGGAAACGTTAATATTAAGTCCATATATGTACTGTATATGGATATATATTACTAGTAAGACACTTGAGGGTGGAATGCGACCTCAGGGAGACATGCGCCAATTCTTGACTATCTGGCCAACCACAGCGTTTCTCTGACGATTCTAGTTGTTGTCATTCTGGGGGGAGTTTGTTCATGTTTTTGTGAGGGTATCAACCCTAGGAGAACATGCAAACTCCACACAGAAAGGCCCTATCGCCAACCCCACCTAGGGTGTGAGCGATAGGGCCTAAACATGGAGATGTGGAGAACACTATATATGGAGATAGTCCAGTCCATCATGTCATATGGGACTACCGTCATAGACAGTAGCCATTGTTAGGCCGGAGTCAATGGCTGTCTGTCTGACTGTCTGTACAGGAAGTGATGTCACATGACATACTTTTTATGCCCATATATGAGTAATTCTGTACCACATCTCCATGTTTAGGCCAAACAGGTTCGCTCCATTTCTCCATGTATAGGTCCAAATGCCCAACGTCGAGCTTGACAAGGAGGATACCGCACATTGTACCTCCTCCACCCTTTCTTCTCGCTCCTTTTGGTATCTATATCCTCCTCCTCCTTTTTTTCTTTTTTCTTTTTCTCTTTTTTTCACAGCGTGAAAAAAAAATGTGAAAAAACGCAATACATATCTGTGTAACTGAAGCATTGCAATTCATGTCTGAATAGAATAGAACTTGTAACAACCATGCTAGTTGTGATGTAGTAGATGCAGGTGTATGTAAGCCATGTATGTACATTAAACAAGAAAGTAAACATGAAAATAAACATTCCTTTGGCTTTACATTTCTAGTTTCCCATCAGCCTGTTTTATACAGCTCCCAAGAATGAATACATGTAACTGCATCTTTTACATCACAAGTAAAGAGCTGTGGTTTGACTGGTTTGATTTTAACTCGAGAAAGTAGAAAGTGTGTGCACCAGACACAGCTGAGGATTGTAAAGTTTCAGTCTAATTCATTTTGAGTAGGCATACTTTTTAAAAGTACTTGGCCTGTGTATCCATATCGATGTCTGTATACAATCTTTTATTTCCTTACTAGAAACGGTTCGTTATCATGCTATCATGTACTTTTATTCAACTACAAATTATTTTAAGAACGGTTTAAGCATCACTGGTTACGTTATGAGTAAGCAGTCGTCGTCCAACAACCGTTAGTAGTTACAAACCATAGTCTTGTTGCGCCGTTTTTAGCCCAAGGAATGTTTTTTGTGCAAAACAGATGCTTGCAATGGATTCAGAATCATGAAAAAGCTTTGACCCCTGATATGCTACTTAAAGCAGATTCATTTTTTGCTTTTCCCCCCCTGTATATTAAGTTAATGGGACACCAACTCTAGCGGCTGATAACACCAATTTAGCTGTGTCTCAGAAAGGGTTATCATACCAAAATATAATCTAGAGCTTTTCAAAAATGCATGATAACCTTTGCCACCTTTCGGATACCGACATCTCGTATGGCCCATGGACTAAATGTAGACTATAGAAAAGGGGTCTTCAACGTTTTCAGGCCAAGGACCCCTTAGTTGAGAGAGAGATGAAGCAGCTGGAACCCCACAATATTTTACAGCAATTAGTTTGGTAAAACATCACTTTCTTTAATTTTGGTGAATTCTTATCTGCAATTTCAGTGGATTTTCAGGGTTCTACGATCAATAGCGAACATATTTTGAAGTGTAGAACCTTGAAAGTCCTTGTGCCCGGCCGGTCTGGGCACAGGCCGTTCTCCCAGTCATAATTGACATTTATGAAGCATAGCGTTAGTTTATGCAGGACACGTAAGTCTCGCCGGGGTCCACCCTATGTTCCCCAGGTTCTATGTTCCCCACAGGTTAACCTGCATTAGTTTTACTCAGGTTAGGGTTAGGGTTAGGGTTAGGGGTAGGTTTAGGTGGTAAGAAAGTGGGGAACATAGAACCTGGGAAACATAGAACCTGGGGAACATAGAACCTGGGGAACATAGGTACAGTCCCAGTCTCGCCCACCTCAGCTGTCAGTCAGACCCTTTTCTCATTCACAGATCTGCTGATCATTACATCACATTGTCATAATCCAATCAGAGCTAATTCAAGCTAATATGTCAATGTGTTGCTATTGTACTACTATTGTAGCCCTATGGGGGGGTTTTACTTAAAGGAGTAGTTCACCCCCAAAATGACTTTTTTTCTATTGATTAGTCACGCCATGGAGACTAGAGTTCAATAATATTTTTAGTTTTTTGTCGCATTCCTAAGACAAAAATGTGATAACAATAAATTTACCCCCATTCGTTCCCGATGGGGACCCGTTTCGAAACGGGTCCGGTCCCCATCCGGAATCAATGGGGGTAAATTTACTCTAATAAAATTTTTGTCTTTGGAATGTGACAAAAAACAAAAAATATTATTGAACTCTACTCTCCATGACTAATCAATAGAAAAAAGTCATTTTGGGGGTGAACTACTCCTTTAAAGTTCCCTGATTTTGCATAGCAGGTATGCTTGAACAACTCAGGGAACATCTCCGAACGCGGAGCCCTTTAACGCCAGAATAGAAAAAAGTCATTTTGGGGGTGAACTACTCCTTTAAAGTTCCCTGATTTTGCATAGCAGGTCTGCTTGAACAACTCAGGGAACATCTCCGAACGCGGAGCCCTTTAACGCCATGTTTAACTGTATTCCATTTGTTGCAATAAATGGTTAAATCTACTTTGATGTGAGTGTTCCTGACTAAAATGTATTTTCTTCTTGTTTGCTTCCAGGCGGAGGGGGTCCAACCACCGATGGCAGCAGCTCAGCAGCACGCTCAGGTCAGAACCATAGACTGTAAAAAAATATGGACAGTGGGAAGCCACTGTTTTCTATGGAGCGAAAATGAAGTAGCCCAGGCGGGCTCCCTAACCATTCAGCTATGCTACCTAATTTATTTTGGCTTAGTTTTTTTTTCTTCTTTAATAAATCCAATAGCATAACCAACTAAAATGTTTATAGTGTTATAATGGGTGGCTGACTACATTTTTATTAAAAGGAGTTTTGATAAGACTGACTGATGCTCGGCAAATGTACACAGAATGTGTGTGGTTTACAAATGACCACAGAGTTACCATGGCTTGGTGGTAGAATCAATGTAATACAATTCTAGAGAGCAAATGAAATGTAGCTTTCCGGAGCTTTTCCTGGTTTATGAGGCTAATGTCTCTCCTCCTCCTCTCCCCTCTCTGGTTCCAGGTTCTAGAGGAGCCCTCTCTGCTGCTGGCTAGCCCCAGGATGCTGCCTCCCAGCACCCCCCTTGTCGGTCCAACCCCAGATACAGCTGCTGCTGCTGCAGCAGCAACTCCAGAAGCAACAGCAACAGACACAAGTGGCCGTGGCACAGGTAGGGGTCTCTCTCAAATAAATCGAGAGAGAGAGAGAGAGAGAGAGAGAGAGAGAGAGAGAGAGAGAGAGAGAGAGAGAGAGAGAGACTTGGTTGCTCTTCTCTTTCTCTCTCTCTTGCTTTGCTCTTACTCACTTACTCAATTGGTGGGTAGCCTGGTAATCAGAAGGTCACTGGTTTGTACCCCCTGGCCCCAGTCCATGTGTCAAAGTGTCCCTGAGGAAGACACTTTGTCCTTAACTAATCCCCTCTGAGTGCTCAGCATAACCATCAGAAAAGCCATCAGCTGGGTGAAGCTGAAACTGAATTTCACCCACAGGGATAAACACACGGGTCTCTCCTCGCTCCCCCTTCTCTTACATTAACCCTACCGGTATGTCTCTCTAACCTCGTAAACCAGCCTCCACCTGAAATGGCATTCCCATTTGATTTCCTAGAGAGCAAATGAAATGTAGCTTTCCAGAGCTTTTTCCTGGTTTATGAGGTTAATGTCTCTCCTCCTCCTCTCCCCTCTCTGGTTCCATGTTCCAGAGGAGCCCTCTCTGCTGCTGGCTAGCCCCAGGATGCTGCCTCCCAGCACCCCCCTGTCCATTCACTACCAACAGCAGCAGACACAAGTGGCCGTGGCACAGGTCTCTCTCTGTCTGTCTGTCTGTCTGTCTGTCTGTCTGTCTGTCTGTCTGTCTGTCTGTCTGTCTGTTTCACTCACTCACTCACTCACTCACTCACTCACTCACTCACTCACTCACTCACTCACTGACACAGACACACAAAATACTATTTTTGGGTTGCAACTACAGAATTCTATTTTTGGGTGCTTGATTGATTGATTGATTATTTTATTAGACAAAAGTGGAGAACAGTACAAGTATAGTCAATACAATTGAAATGTAGTACAGTACAAGTACAGTTAAACACCCTGCCTAAAAGGAACATCTCAAATAAGACTTTTTATGGTCTTTTGTACGTTGAAAGCCCTCTGTATTTAATTAATTAACATAATAAACAGCAAGCAAAGAAAACATACAATAATATCGCAGTTATAAAAACAATATCACTAATGGTGCTTTTTCTTTTTTGGATATTTGGGTGTCTTTTACACCTGCCTGCATTATCTATAGTTCTCGGAAGAAGAAGAGGAGAGTGATGTAAGTATCCTGGAATCTTTAACCTTGACATATAACTGCATTGATAGGGGGAAACAAGGGGGTGGGGCTAAGGTAAACGGGTCATCAATCCCAGGCCGGAAACGTTAATATTAAGTCCATATATGTACTGTATATGGATATATATTACTAGTAAGACACTTGAGGGTGGAATGCGACCTCAGGGAGACATGCGCCAATTCTTGACTATCTGGCCAACCACAGCGTTTCTCTGACGATTCTAGTTGTTGTCATTCTGGGGGGAGTTTGTTCATGTTTTTGTGAGGGTATCAACCCTAGGAGAACATGCAAACTCCACACAGAAAGGCCCTATCGCCAACCCCACCTAGGGTGTGAGCGATAGGGCCTAAACATGGAGATGTGGAGAACACTATATATGGAGATAGTCCAGTCCATCATGTCATATGGGACTACCGTCATAGACAGTAGCCATTGTTAGGCCGGAGTCAATGGCTGTCTGTCTGACTGTCTGTACAGGAAGTGATGTCACATGACATACTTTTTATGCCCATATATGAGTAATTCTGTACCACATCTCCATGTTTAGGCCAAACAGGTTCGCTCCATTTCTCCATGTATAGGTCCAAATGCCCAACGTCGAGCTTGACAAGGAGGATACCGCACATTGTACCTCCTCCACCCTTTCTTCTCGCTCCTTTTGGTATCTATATCCTCCTCCTCCTTTTTTTCTTTTTTCTTTTTCTCTTTTTTTCACAGCGTGAAAAAAAAAATGTGAAAAAACGCAATACATATCTGTGTAACTGAAGCATTGCAATTCATGTCTGAATAGAATAGAACTTGTAACAACCATGCTAGTTGTGATGTAGTAGATGCAGGTGTATGTAAGCCATGTATGTACATTAAACAAGAAAGTAAACATGAAAATAAACATTCCTTTGGCTTTACATTTCTAGTTTCCCATCAGCCTGTTTTATACAGCTCCCAAGAATGAATACATGTAACTGCATCTTTTACATCACAAGTAAAGAGCTGTGGTTTGACTGGTTTGATTTTAACTCGAGAAAGTAGAAAGTGTGTGCACCAGACACAGCTGAGGATTGTAAAGTTTCAGTCTAATTCATTTTGAGTAGGCATACTTTTTAAAAGTACTTGGCCTGTGTATCCATATCGATGTCTGTATACAATCTTTTATTTCCTTACTAGAAACGGTTCGTTATCATGCTATCATGTACTTTTATTCAACTACAAATTATTTTAAGAACGGTTTAAGCATCACTGGTTACGTTATGAGTAAGCAGTCGTCGTCCAACAACCGTTAGTAGTTACAAACCATAGTCTTGTTGCGCCGTTTTTAGCCCAAGGAATGTTTTTTGTGCAAAACAGATGCTTGCAATGGATTCAGAATCATGAAAAAGCTTTGACCCCTGATATGCTACTTAAAGCAGATTCATTTTTTGCTTTTCCCCCCCTGTATATTAAGTTAATGGGACACCAACTCTAGCGGCTGATAACACCAATTTAGCTGTGTCTCAGAAAGGGTTATCATACCAAAATATAATCTAGAGCTTTTCAAAAATGCATGATAACCTTTGCCACCTTTCGGATACCGACATCTCGTATGGCCCATGGACTAAATGTAGACTATAGAAAAGGGGTCTTCAACGTTTTCAGGCCAAGGACCCCTTAGTTGAGAGAGAGATGAAGCAGCTGGAACCCCACAATATTTTACAGCAATTAGTTTGGTAAAACATCACTTTCTTTAATTTTGGTGAATTCTTATCTGCAATTTCAGTGGATTTTCAGGGTTCTACGATCAATAGCGAACATATTTTGAAGTGTAGAACCTTGAAAGTCCTTGTGCCCGGCCGGTCTGGGCACAGGCCGTTCTCCCAGTCATAATTGACATTTATGAAGCATAGCGTTAGTTTATGCAGGACACGTAAGTCTCGCCGGGGTCCACCCTATGTTCCCCAGGTTCTATGTTCCCCACAGGTTAACCTGCATTAGTTTTACTCAGGTTAGGGTTAGGGTTAGGGTTAGGGGTAGGTTTAGGTGGTAAGAAAGTGGGGAACATAGAACCTGGGAAACATAGAACCTGGGGAACATAGAACCTGGGGAACATAGGTACAGTCCCAGTCTCGCCCACCTCAGCTGTCAGTCAGACCCTTTTCTCATTCACAGATCTGCTGATCATTACATCACATTGTCATAATCCAATCAGAGCTAATTCAAGCTAATATGTCAATGTGTTGCTATTGTACTACTATTGTAGCCCTATGGGGGGGTTTTACTTAAAGGAGTAGTTCACCCCCAAAATGACTTTTTTTCTATTGATTAGTCACGCCATGGAGACTAGAGTTCAATAATATTTTTAGTTTTTTGTCGCATTCCTAAGACAAAAATGTGATAACAATAAATTTACCCCCATTCGTTCCCGATGGGGACCCGTTTCGAAACGGGTCCGGTCCCCATCCGGAATCAATGGGGGTAAATTTACTCTAATAAAATTTTTGTCTTTGGAATGTGACAAAAAACAAAAAATATTATTGAACTCTACTCTCCATGACTAATCAATAGAAAAAAGTCATTTTGGGGGTGAACTACTCCTTTAAAGTTCCCTGATTTTGCATAGCAGGTATGCTTGAACAACTCAGGGAACATCTCCGAACGCGGAGCCCTTTAACGCCAGAATAGAAAAAAGTCATTTTGGGGGTGAACTACTCCTTTAAAGTTCCCTGATTTTGCATAGCAGGTCTGCTTGAACAACTCAGGGAACATCTCCGAACGCGGAGCCCTTTAACGCCATGTTTAACTGTATTCCATTTGTTGCAATAAATGGTTAAATCTACTTTGATGTGAGTGTTCCTGACTAAAATGTATTTTCTTCTTGTTTGCTTCCAGGCGGAGGGGGTCCAACCACCGATGGCAGCAGCTCAGCAGCACGCTCAGGTCAGAACCATAGACTGTAAAAAAATATGGACAGTGGGAAGCCACTGTTTTCTATGGAGCGAAAATGAAGTAGCCCAGGCGGGCTCCCTAACCATTCAGCTATGCTACCTAATTTATTTTGGCTTAGTTTTTTTTTCTTCTTTAATAAATCCAATAGCATAACCAACTAAAATGTTTATAGTGTTATAATGGGTGGCTGACTACATTTTTATTAAAAGGAGTTTTGATAAGACTGACTGATGCTCGGCAAATGTACACAGAATGTGTGTGGTTTACAAATGACCACAGAGTTACCATGGCTTGGTGGTAGAATCAATGTAATACAATTCTAGAGAGCAAATGAAATGTAGCTTTCCGGAGCTTTTCCTGGTTTATGAGGCTAATGTCTCTCCTCCTCCTCTCCCCTCTCTGGTTCCAGGTTCTAGAGGAGCCCTCTCTGCTGCTGGCTAGCCCCAGGATGCTGCCTCCCAGCACCCCCCTTGTCGGTCCAACCCCAGATACAGCTGCTGCTGCTGCTGCAGCAGCAACTCCAGCAGCAACAGCAACAGACACAAGTGGCCGTGGCACAGGTAGGGGTCTCTCTCAAATAAATCGAGAGAGAGAGAGAGAGAGAGAGAGAGAGAGAGAGAGAGAGAGAGAGAGAGAGAGAGAGAGAGAGAGAGAGACTTGGTTGCTCTTCTCTTTCTCTCTCTCTTGCTTTGCTCTTACTCACTTACTCAATTGGTGGGTAGCCTGGTAATCAGAAGGTCACTGGTTTGTACCCCCTGGCCCCAGTCCATGTGTCAAAGTGTCCCTGAGGAAGACACTTTGTCCTTAACTAATCCCCTCTGAGTGCTCAGCATAACCATCAGAAAAGCCATCAGCTGGGTGAAGCTGAAACTGAATTTCACCCACAGGGATAAACACGGGTCTCTCCTCGCTCCCCCTTCTCTTACATTAACCCTACCGGTATGTCTCTCTAACCTCGTAAACCAGCCTCCACCTGAAATGGCATTCCCATTTGATTTCCTAGAGAGCAAATGAAATGTAGCTTTCCAGAGCTTTTTCCTGGTTTATGAGGCTAATGTCTCTCCTCCTCCTCTCCCCTCTCTGGTTCCATGTTCCAGAGGAGCCCTCTCTGCTGCTGGCTAGCCCCAGGATGCTGCCTCCCAGCACCCCCCTGTCCATTCACTACCAACAGCAGCAGACACAAGTGTCCGTGGCACAGGTAGGTCTCTCTCTGTCTGTCTGTCTGTCTGTTTCACTCACTCACTCACTCACTCACTCACTCACTCACTCACTGACACAGACACACAAAATACTATTTTTGGGTTGCAACTACAGAATTCTATTTTTGGGTGCTTGATTCATTGATTGATTATTTTATTAGACAAAAGTGAAGAACAGTACAAGTATAGTCAATACAATTGAAATGTAGTACAGTACAAGTACAGTTAAACACCCTGCCTAAAAGGAACATCTCAAATAAGACTTTTTATGGTCTTTTGTACGTTGAAAGCCCTCTGTATTTAATTAATTAACATAATAAACAGCAAGCAAAGAAAACATACAATAATATCGCAGTTATAAAAACAATATCACTAATGGTGCTTTTTCTTTTTTGGATATTTGGGTGTCTTTTACACCTGCCTGCATTATCTATAGTTCTCGGAAGAAGAAGAGGAGAGTGATGTAAGTATCCTGGAATCTTTAACCTTGACATATAACTGCATTGATAGGGGGAAACAAGGGGGTGGGGCTAAGGTAAACGGGTCATCAATCCCAGGCCGGAAACGTTAATATTAAGTCCATATATGTACTGTATATGGATATATATTACTAGTAAGACACTTGAGGGTGGAATGCGACCTCAGGGAGACATGCGACCTCGCCCTAAAGGGCGAGGTCGCGCCAATTCTTGACTATCTGGCCAACCACAGCGTTTCTCTGACGATTCTAGTTGTTGTCATTCTGGGGGGAGTTTGTTCGTGTTTTTGTGAGGGTATCAACCCTAGGAGAACATGCAAACTCCACACAGAAAGGCCCTATCGCCAACCCCACCTAAGGTGTGTGAGCGATAGGGCCTAAACATGGAGATGTGGAGAACACTATATATGGAGATAGTCCAGTCCATCATGTCATATGGGACTACCGTCATAGACAGTAGCCATTGTTAGGCCGGAGTCAATGGCTGTCTGTCTGACTGTCTGTACAGGAAGTGATGTCACATGACATACTTTTTATGCCCATATATGAGTCATTCTGTACCACATCTCCATGTTTAGGCCAAACAGGTTCGCTCCATTTCTCCATGTATAGGTCCAAATGCCCAACGTCGAGCTTGACAAGGAGGATACCGCACATTGTACCTCCTCCACCCTTTCTTCTCTCTCCTTTTGGTATCTTTATCCTCCTCCTCCTTTTTTTCTTTTTTATTCTTCTCTTTTTTTCACAGCCGCCCCCATATTTACTTTAGAAAATATATATTATAAATTCTAAGAACGTTTCGAGTACCAGTTTGATACAAGAGCGAATAAGCGCTACACTTCTGGAATCCTGTGAGTCGACTTAAAGTCAGATCCAGGCCTAATAACTTTATCTAGCCGCCCCGTTGCCACCTCCTTGTTACATTTTCTTTTCTGAGACACATTGTACCTCATCCACCCTTTCTTCTCTCTCCTTTTGGTATCTTTATCCTCCTCCTCCTTTTTTTTCTTTTTTATTCTTCTCTTTTTTTGTCTTTCTTAGTCTTGTGTATCCCTCTCTTTTGGCTACTGTCTATGACGGTAGTCCCATATGACATGATGGACTGGACTTTCTCCATATATAGTGTTATCCACATTTCGTGTAGCCGCCCCGTACAGGAAGTGATGTCACAACTCGCTGACATCACACTGACATCACTCCCGTACAGAAGGAAGGTTTCAGAAGGAAGGTTACGGAAGGAAGGAAGGAAGGAAGGAAGGTCACTCAAGCGACACGGTTTTTCAGAGTATATGCGACCTTCGGTCGCAATTAATAAAGGATAAAATAAATAAAATGTCCTTATAGCCTACATCAGGGGTCCTCAAATACAAATCTTGAAGGTCCACAAATATTTTTTTGAAACAGGTCCGGGTCCGGGGAAAAATAAATACATTATATATATATATATGTTACAGTATGTTCAAGAAACCAGTAAAAGTTGTCAAGGAGCACTCGTTTTGACGTTCACCACACACTAATCACCACCAGATGGCGACGTCAGCCACTGCTCTCACCAGAGTGTATATAAGAGAGTTACGTCACGCTTTGAACTCGCCGCAGACCGGAAGTGTTTACTCTTTATTTACTAGCCTAGCCTAGCCTAGCCTAGCCTAGCCTAGCCATTAGCTCCATTGTAGTCACTTGGACAGGGCGTTTAACGTGCGCTTGCCCAGGCCTTACGGCCTGGGCATAAATATAACGATTGCATTCACCACGGCTTCGTAACTCGCGCGGCCGGCCCTGGCCCGCTCTTCGCGGCCACTCGCGCCTGCGGCGCTCGGGGGCGAAGAGCAGGACCAAGGTCCGCTGGCCTTCGCGCCGCTTGGGGCTTCGTGGACCCAGGGGGGCCTCGTAACTCGTTTGGGCTTCGTGGATACAGGGGGGCTTCGGTAGCCGCTCGCAGTGTCGTGGACAATAGAGCGGCGCACCGCCTGGAGTACGTTGTTATGGCGACCGCTTGCTCCGCCCCGTGCCGCACCACGAGTGCTCCGCGTCTCGAATGTGCTGTTTCTCTAATATACTATGACATATAGACCTATATATATATATATATATATATATATACAGGTCATGGCCACTTGCCCTCATAACCTTAATTAGGGATCCCTTTCATACATTGTTTTACATTGGCTAATGTTTTTTTTAGTAGTTTGTTGATTCAGTAATGGTCTTTTTCTGTTTCTTTCTTTATTAAAAGGGTTAAGTCCTTAATTATGACTTCACTTTCATCTGGCCTGGGGACTCCTCCAAAATCATTTGGGGTCCTGAGGTCCTCTTTGACCCACAAGTTGACTCACTTGACTAAAGAGTAACAACCCGTTGAAGGGAGAACAGAATGTAATAAATCAAGGTGGAGCAGAGATATTTATTTTACGAAAAGTATTTGTTTGCGCTAGTGTTTGTTTCTTTTAGCAAACTGGGATAATCTTCGAATGATTTATGCTTGTGTCGCAACGTGAATATCGATCCGAAAACGAGGTGTCGCGCGTCGGAGACGATGCGGAACGTGGCTCACTCCTATACCGTGTAATGCGTGTGGCTCGCAGCTGGCTTTGCTGCATGGCTCGCTGGCTGCAAATCCATGGAGAAAGAGAGAGGCAGCCATGACCTGTGGCACCTCGCGAAAACTCTCTGGAGAGAAGATTATAATCCTCATCCTGCAAACGTATTCACGTTGATGTTGTGCTTGTGCGCGAATGAAACCCACAACTAGTTTACAGCCTGCAGCTAATCGCTGCTATCGCTGCTGCTGCGTGCTCCCTGCCTCGAAAGCTTCCGCACTCCGCCGTCGGTGAAATGAACAGAGGCGGTGGTAACAGACTATCAGCGCGTCGTTGTCATAGAGATGACAACCTATAATAGTTTATGCCCCGGCATCAGCCAATCAGCGTGGCGTTCTCTCTCTCTCTCGCACACAGACTTCAGAGCGCATGCAATGAAGTGGAATACAATGAGAAGTGGAAACAAAACGGAGATTTTTTTTTTTTTTATAATTCGTCCTGGGTCCGGTCGGCGGTGCCTCGCGGTCCGGACGTGGACCGCGGTCCGCCTATTGAGGACCCCTGGCCTACATTATGGGCATTCCCAGATGATGCCCTGTTAGGTTACCACCTTATGCCCATATTATATGGAGATCCCCAGGCATCAAACCCAGGCCCTAACTCGCCAAGGCCCTGCTTGGCTTTACTAATTAACATACGTTTTATGCCCATATATGGAGACTTATTACTTTGTGGAATATTACATAATTATTTTGTATTATGTAGGCCTAGTAAAAAGTTAAATATTAATATTAATAAAAGACCAGGATTTTTTCCTTTTCTGTGTGTTTACTTTTTTACCCTACTTTATCTACAGGAGTCCAATTCTGATGTAAGTATTCTTTTAGCCTTCCTATCCTTCCTTTCTTCTACTTTATCGCTGCTTGCAGCTATATTTTCCTTTGTTTTAGGTGAGTCAACATAAGGTTTAACCCCAAAGAAATTGGTACAAAAGGTTTTTCAATGGATTCTGGTAGTATTGGGTGTGCTAAATAACATACTCAAAATCTACCTCCAGAAAGCCACCATTTTCAAGATAGGGTCCGAGTAGATTGCGGGGAGCTTAAAATGGCTATATCTCGAATGGAAAAGATTTTGCTCATATTTTGTCAACTGATTCTGGTACCTCTGGACATTCTTTAGAGCATACTAAAAATAGAGGACAATATTCCTTTCGGAAAGGCTTCATTTTCAAGATGGCGTGTGACTGGCATCCACGATGGCTGCAGGAGCTTTAAATGCTTTAATGATGTAAAAAATCATAAATATTACGCACTTGGTGACACGTTTTTGACTTTTGGCATGGTGTTGGGTATGACATAAGGTTTTCAAAAACCATCGGCAACAAGTTGGGCTTGACCCCTAGTGGTCTGTTTGAAATTAATCCATTATTACATTAGCCTTGCGTAGCCAGGCTTACTCATCTGCGAAGAGAAAAGCCTGGTCAAGATATGAGGCAGAGACCGTTCTAGGAGGTGGGGCTGAATATTCGCGGAAGTTGTCTTCTTTTCACTGTGCGGTGTTCCTGCAAACGTATTCCCCGCTGGAAAAAAATCATGTCTACGTCTCCTGCTCTGTCGGTTGCTGATAGATATGAATTATGATACATAATTGTATGATTTGTGTATGAGGCTCATATGACCATATAAGGTTATATTATGAACTGAACTTACAGTATAGGAGACCATGTTTTTGGTGGTACTGTAAGTTCAGGCTATTGCTAATGGATTACAGGTCATGGCAACTTTGGTTGCCCTGACTACGAAATCAGGTTTTGGTTTATACTGTATGTATATGGAAAATTACCAACACTCTACGTGTCTGTCGTCTTGTTATGATCTGGGAACAAATGAATAAGTCCCACGATCTTACATGTCATAACTATACTCTTTATATACTGTATGTTACTGTAACTTCCATCTTGGAAGAGAGAGAATTTGCAAAGCTGCCACTAGGGTGGTACTGTAGCTCACTGTTTGTCTCCTTGTCTGACTCTCTTCAAATACAGCAATTGATTGATAGTCCTTTGGCTCGTCTCTGTCTTATTTGGGTTATGGATTTATCCATGTCCATATTTATTTAACTTAATTAATAATTTATTCATCAGTTGCGCTCACAATAAACAATATATAAACTAAAACATTGATTCAGGCGATATTACACCTATTAAGAGCGAGTTAAGAGCTACAATCTATTTTAGTTTTTTCGCTAGGGAATGTAAACAGACCCGCACT
Source organism: Nannobrachium achirus (assembly GCF_963921795.1). Lineage (NCBI taxonomy): Eukaryota > Metazoa > Chordata > Actinopteri > Myctophiformes > Myctophidae > Nannobrachium > Nannobrachium achirus. The sequence continues at coordinate 18,923,906 of NC_137810.1, read as the reverse complement.
GCATGACGTAACTTCCGCTAAACGCAGCACTTCCGCTAGAAATCTTGGAACCAAGCGGAAGTCATATCTTGGCCAGGGTGTTATTAAATAGGTCTATACATGGTTGAAACCCCAAATAATTGATAGAAGGGATTTTTCAATGGATTCTGTTACTATTAGGTATGCTAAATAAGTTAAATAACATCCTAAAAGCTTAGGAGAAACAAACCACTGAAAAGGCATAATCTTCATGATGGCGTCCATGGGAGCTTAAATGGATATTTCACTTAAAAATTTTTTTTTGGTAATTTTATCATCTAATCAGGCTTTTATGAACTCCCTGAACAGTTTTTATTTTGCTCGATTTAGTATTTAGATATTTGATGTAAATGTTATCAGTCGTCCTCCTCCAGGTCTTCTCCCCACACACCTGCATTGTAACTTCAAACTCCATTTTAACCATGATAGATTAATTAAAAACACCTATTATTTGTTCTGGTAACTCATACTACCCTCCTAATACGTGAGCAGGCTGTTTTTTCGATAACTTTTTCATTTATTTTTAATAATTTGTTATTGTATTACATTTTTCCATTTTCAGAAAGAATTATTAAAAATAAATGAAAAAAGGTTATCGAAAAAACATGGCCTGCTCACGTATTAGGAGGGTAGTAGAAGTCACCATAAAAAATAATGGGTGTTTTTAATTAATTTATCATGGTTAAAATGGAGTTTGAAGTTACAATGGGTGTGTATGGGAAGAGGCCCTGGGCCTGGAGGGCCTGATAACATTTACATCAGATATCTAAATATTGAATCAAGCAAATTAAAAACTGTTCAGGGTGTTCATAAAAGCCCGATTAGACGATAACATGACCAAATGTTTTTTTTTTAAAGTGGAATATCCCTTTAAAATGCAAATTGGGAGTTAATATGTGCCATCTTGAAAAGTATGCATTTTCAGTAGTTTTTTTCCTAAGCTTTTAGTATGTTATTTAGCATACGCAATAGTAAGAGAATCCATAGAAAATTCTCTTCCATCAATTATTTGGGGCTTCAACCATATACTGACCTATTTAATATTGGATTCATTGCAAACAGACCACTAGGGGGTGAGCCCAACTTGTTTGCTATGTTTTTTGAAGACCTTATGCCCATACCTAACACCATGGCAAAAATTTAAAACTAGTCACCAAGTGCATAATTGTTATGATTTTTTACATATAAATCCGAGGTTATAAGCATTTTAAGCTCCCAGCGACCATCATGGACGCACCATCTTGAAAGTGAAGCCTTTCTGGAAGGTGTATTTTCCTAAATCTTTAGTATGTTCTCAAGCATGTCCAGAGGTACCGAAATCAGTTAAAAAAATCATTTGAAACATTTTTTCCATTCGAGATATAGCCCTTTTAAGCTCCCCGCAACCATCTGGGATGCCATCTTGAAAATGGCGGCTTTCTGGGAGGTAGATTTTGGTAAATTTTTACTATGTTATTTAGCATGCTACCAGAATCCATTGAAAAACCTTTTGTATCAATCTTTAGGGGGTATATTTTCTCTTAGATTGACTCACTGATGATGAAATGATGAAATGACTGTGAAAAAGGGCTGTATAAATTATGATGTTTTCAATATTGTGTAGGATGGGATGCAAATCCTCAACCATCTCTACCAACAGGTAAATTATTATTATTATTATTATTATTACCCTTATTACCCCCCTTATTATTAGTGTTACCCTTTCAGGCCAAAAATATTGTGGAAGCTGCTTTAGACTTATAATACAGTATTTGTTAAAGATCTATGCTGTTGTATTGTCATCACTAATGGTGCTTTTTCTTTATTTTTTGTGTTTTGTATTTTATTATTCTATAGTACCCGGAGTATGAGGATGATGTAAGTATTGTTATTGCTTTCTTACAATTCCTTTTTTTGTTGTAATATCTACTTTGATATTGCATATCAAAGTAGCCTGTTATGCTCCCCCGCTCCCCCCTCTACACATACACCCACGCATGCATGTACGCACGTGCGTGGGTGTGTGTGGGTGTGTAGAAAACGTGTTCACCTATAACTTCACCGATCAGTGTAAGGCCAATGAAAATGCCTTGCATTATCAGTCACAATAACCTACCAGACCTGGCGGAGACCTGTTATCGGAAGAGCACTGCTTCTAGTTATTATTATTGTTATTATTATTTCAGGCCCAAAATAGTCTGGAAGCTCCTTTAGACTAGCCGGGTCTCAGACTCAGCTCACGCAGTAGTCTGAAACTGTGCCCTATTGTGGGCGATTTCTGGAAGGGAGGGGGGTGGGAGGTGCTTTGATTAAAAAAAAAACAATCACTACAGGTCTCCTGACTCTCCTCGTGAGCACCCACGTGAGCACCTTGTCTTCTAATGATGACACTCTGATGATGACGTCGCTTGAAAAAACGATTGGATATTCGTTAGACCCACCCCCCGCGCTCATTGGCGCAGCCGGAGATTTTGGCTGATAACTGCCGAGTGCTGATTCATGTACTCAGCTCCAGACCAGAGAAACAGTCCACTCTGAGAGTGGGCGGGGTCTATGGTCTGGAAGCAGGCTACCTTTAGACTGTCTTGACTCTTTTGTGCTTTTTATATTGTGACCGTAGGTCGCAGTTAACTATGGAACCTGGCACGTCTTGTCCATATGTCCGTCCATCTTTCATATTCTATCGTGGTTGCCATCAGATTGACATCTGATGTTTGCAGGTCTGGTCTGTTTTGAACAAAATGCCTCAAATCATGAATGCAGCATCCAATTGCAGTGAAACTTGCAAGCACATTTCCACTAGGAGGCCACAATAACCTAGGCTACCTGACCTGGCGAGACCTGTGCTCGGAAGAGCACTGCTTCTAGTTGAGGGTGTATATTGTTGTATTGGTCATCACTGATTGTTATTTTTCTGTGTGTCTCTGTTTTGTCTTTAGGACTGGAGGGAGAAAGTCAGTCAAGTAAGCATTGTTTTTTGAGCGGTGGTAAACCGCTCCTATACGTGGCTGTGCGTGTGTCTGTAGCCTTTTTCCTCAGCGTTTTGCCATAGTAAAATGTGTGTACGTAGCATCATGTTTGTCTAGTGATGTCATCGTCGTGTGTCTGTAGCCTTTTTAGCAAAACGTGTGTGTGTGTAGCATACCCTGTACATCCTAGACTCAAATCCTAGTCTGATGATGTTATGCAAGCACGACCACCGCTCACTTCACATTGGGTGTGATTTTTGCTTTCTGTATAAAATGATTGCCATAAAACCGGGACAACAATTAAACGCCATTACTGTAGACCTTTATGTACTGTAAAGCGACTGGGTACTTAGAAGAGCGCTATATAAATATGAGCTATTGTGGTGATGATTATCATCTTTTTTTTTCACTGTGGGTCACGGGCGGATGGGCGGATTCATTGATTTGTATAATTAGTCAGGGGATATCTGAAAAAAAGTCCTGGAATAAATTTCTTACCAAACAATAATGTGTTTATAAAGGTGTCTAGTAACACATCTCACAAAGAAATTCAGTCTCCCTAGGAGAATCTGTTACAGCTGCTGAAAGTTGGGGTCCCATTAACTGAACTATACAGGAAAAAACACACCAAAATAAATATGCTTTAAGTACCATTTGAGGGGTCAAACTAGGGGTTTTTCATGAATCCATTGCAAGCATTTGTTTTGCATGAAAAACATTCCTTGGGGTAAAGGCGGCTCCCATTTTTTGCCCAAGGAATGTTTTTTTGCGCAAAACAAAAGCTTGTTTGCCATGTATCTTTCACATCTGCCTTTATAGCACAACCAGGAGGGCGACTTATATATGGTGCATATATAAAACATGTTTTTGATATTATTTAATCTATTTTCCAGGTCTCATATGAGTGGGAAGAAGGGAGCAGCTCAGACGAAGACTTCTGAAGTTTTGCTATGATTTTGTCTGCGCTATGATTTTGCTATTTGTTTAAATACATTTGATTGTATTGTATTGTATTTCCTTTGTTTGTGTTTGTTGAATTATTTTAGCCTAGCTGTTTTCTTGTGATATACAGTATCGAAAGTTAATTTTTGGATTCTTTTTGTGTTATCACTTGTTTTCTCCTCACTTAGACATGACTATCCTTATCTTCAAACTGTACATGAAAAAGAGAATTATCTTATTACATGCTCACACGATCCTCCACTCAAGTTTGTCTCTACAAGTCTACCCTTTAGAGTAGACTGAACCCTATGTCATTAAGTACCTCATAGGGCCTATGAGGTACTTAATGCCTATATGAGCTATACTGTCTTGAATACATCTTGTAGATTGCTGTCCTATTACAAATTTCCTTTCAAGTTGGACACTAAGGTGTTATTAATCCCTCATATACAGAATATATGGCTGTTGCAAGGGCCAAGAGGACCTTAAGGCCATAAATAACGTGGACAAATTGAGAGAGTAGAGTTCGCAAAGTTATAACCAAACAATAATTCCTGAAATTATTTTAATTCATGTGGCTTTTGTTGTCTACAGGTGGACTGAATATTTTGCTTTTTATATTTTTGAATTGCAGTTTTGATGTGTCTTTCCTGCTTGTGGCCACTAGATGTCACCTTTAGCTCATACCTGAAACGCCGACTGGCTTCCCTTCTGTATGGTACGTACACACAACAACAAAGGTCCCTCTGTGCATAGTCTTCTTCATGTGTTCACATTAGTTCCTTCCAGGTCCTCTGACATGACTGTGGGCTTACTAGTCTCATGTTCACACTTTTGTGAGATGCTCCACCAGCCTCTATTTAAATAGATTACATAAAAGTAAAACTATGAAGGTAATCATTGCTTTCATTTCCACTATTTCAATGTAAGAGGAAGCCGTTTTTTTCTGTTTGGGACTGAAGCTCTCAAAAATCTGTACCCGTTTGAACACCGTTTGAATAGTTCCTCTGCAAATCTAATTTAAAAACTTAATTTGATGTAAAAAATACATTAATTTTGATCAAATGTAAATATTATGTGGCCTAAAGACATCATTGTGTCTGTATACTGCCAAATTATCCATACGCATATTTATTATACAATTATTAATGCCCATGTGTCAAATATACGAATTATCGCATTAAATATGCACAATACAAAAATGTACATAGCAGAAATGGATTCTACAGGAAAAAATACATAAGGATCAACTGAGAAAAGTTTGGTATACCCTTTTATCAAATTGTTATAGGATTTTCCTGTTATTTCCGCCCATGTGTCAAATATGCTAATTAACTCATTAATTGTACAGCCCTATTCACGACCCGCCCACTCAGCAAATTTCTCAGCATCCCCTGGGTGCTGACATCAATTTAGAAGGGGAAACTATAACATATATAGCATAACATTTATATGAGATACTTAAAGTGTGGTTCCTGTGGAAATAAGCCTCTGCTTTCTAGGATCTCCTTTTAGTTGACCTTGTACCAGTGATTTGTACTGTCATGAAACTGTACTTTTTTCTATTGCAAACTTCTAATAAATTCTTCAATCAATCAAAACAGAAATAGCTGGACTTAAAGCCAACAAATCATTATTTCGAATGGTAAAGTAAATTATAATGCTTTGTGCCTTTTACTATCTTGAGTTCTTGATCATGCTAGCCATATTTTATACTTTACTATTCGGAAATTGCATTAAATTTGTGATTTCTCTATAGACTTAGCAGGGTTTTACCCCTTCAAAATGTGACTTCAGCACCCGGGGGATGCTGAGAGGGCGGGTCGTGAATAGGGCTAAATGGATTCTACAGGAAGAAATACATGAGAATCAACAGAGTGTGAAAAGTTTGATACACCCGGTAATCAGGTCGTTATAGCGTTTGCCATGTCTATTTTGGGGGCTTTGTGCCAAGATGAAGAAGACCAAGCTTCGCATCCCGGACAAAGCCAGATGTTGGAGCTTAGCTCTTTCCAGGAGCACCGCTCAAAAACACACAAGCTCAAATTGACATCCCTCATCCCTGGCATGTAAACGATAAATAAATAATAATAATAAATACATCTGGTTACTCATTGGATACATTCCACTAAATTAAATACAATTAAAATGTTAATTTAAAAACTTAAATTAAATTAAATTAAATTAAAATGAGTTACCGGTATATTGCCATGAGAAAACATACTTTATATTGCCAAAGCAACCAGCTCATTCCAGCACATACCACCAGAGGGCGACTCACTTTCACCTTGTAAATCCTTTGCGACTGTCGTTGCGACGTTACGGGAACGACTTACGACTGTTTTGGAGGCTTATTCAAAATGGAGTAGTACCATAAGCTGCTAACAACAACATTCACATTTAAGCGCATCGTCTCTACGTATCAAACAAGTGTATTTTAATTTAGTATTGTTTGAATAATTAGCGGGCTCCAAGTCACACGATGGCCGAGGAAAACAAGTCTGACTCCTTTCGTTTCTTTTCGGGCTACGACGATCTGAGTGACAGCAGCAGTGATGGAGATGAAGAAGGAGACGACGGCCAAAAGCCAAGCGAGAAATCACAGTCAAATCCTTCGGGAAAGCTCCAACCAGGGAGCAAACGACCAGCCAGTGGTCCCTCCTTGCCTAAACCCGACGATCTGTTCCGATCCGTATCAAAGCCTGCCTTTCTGTACAACCCGCTGAACAAGCAGATTGACTGGGAAAGTCGCACAGTCAAGGCTCCCGAAGAGGTAAAACCAGTGGAGTGGTGGAAAAAGTACTGAAATGTTTTACTTAGGTAATAGTATCGATACTGCAACGTAGAAATACTCTCTCTTACAAGTCAAACTAAAAGTCCGGTATTAAAAATGTACTTGAGTAAAAGTACAAGTATATTGGCAGCAAAATGTACTTAAAGTACCAAAAGTAAAAGTACTGTACTTATTAAGCAGAATCTCCCATTCCATGTTTTCAAATGTATAAAAAGCTTTTGAAAATAGCAGATCTACAAGCTCACAATGCGTCACATACATCGCAAGCTTAAGTGGTTAATGTATGTTTTATAATAATCTCTAAATCTACAAAGCAAGCTAAGCAACTATAGGCTAGCAAGCTAAGCAACTATAGGCTAACTAAAGTTTTCAAATAATTATAGTGGATTAAAAGTACTGGAAATTGGAAATACTCAAGTAAAGTACAAATACCTCTATTGAACTTGGAAATGTACTTACTTTACAGTGTAAAGTTAGTACATTTACACCACTGGTGGTAACGTGCTGATATAACTAAACATAGACAACTAGCCCTAGAATGGCAGATATTCCATACTATCCCGATATGTTCCACATGTTTAATAACATAATAACACAGGCATAGCCTATACACTCCATGCATTTTCTTGGGGCGATTAGTCTCTGTGGTGGCATTCAATTTTGTATTTATTTTATTAATTTATTTTTATTGTGCTGCCATTAGGACAAATCTATTTTCACTAGGCCTATTATCTCAGCCAATATTGCACTTAACTGAAAAACTAAGGTGTCCAGACCTATGTTTGCATGGGACTCAAAGCGAGTCCCTGGATGGAGCAGAGAGGCATTGAAAAGCCTCAGGGCTGCCAGCATGAAGGACTAACCAGGTCTTTTGTTCTGTGGGGAGGATGAATCTTCAGTACCCCTCAGAGTAAGCCACCCCACTGTCCTTCTGGAAGGGTGGATTAGTCCCCAGACTTTCCACTCTCAAGCTTTTTCCTCATTGTCACCTCTGCCACCAACTCCACACTGTGCATTTTAGCTCTGATGACAGAGCCATCTTTCTTCACCAGCTTGTTCATGCAACTGGAATAGAAGAGGGAATTGGGCATTACAGTCCGGTAGAACATCTGCAGCATCCTTTTGCACACATTGAAGCACATTGCTTCAATGTTGTCAGCATTGTCAGTCCAGTTCAGTAACTTTCTTATTCACATAAATGGCTAGGGGTACTTCAGCAGGTCTCTCCACCTCCTCCTCGTGGATGGTGCTGGAAGTATCCTTTTGCTCGTATGGTAGTCCACCACCATTCTATCCTTCGTTGGTCATACCACCATTTGTGTGTTGTCCCCTGTGATGTGGCTGACAATGACTTCTGAAGGTGACACATTTCGGAGTTGAAAAGGGAAGGGGGACCGCAGTGTGCACCCATGTCCTGTTGTCGGGACAAGTAATACATCCTTCGGGACAAGTTCATTAAAAATGTACTTGGACAAGTAGTGGATAACATTGTTCTGTGACGTTCCTTGCAGCTTTGTGCTGTATGCAGACTATGGAATGGCGATACTATGGAGTGGAGGGAGCAAGGGGGGTTGTTAGCAGTCCTTTTGTTATTAATCTCTTTAAATGTCTCCTATGCATGCATTTAAGAAATAAATGACTGTGAAATGTCTACACCGGACAAGTGACTTTTTTGCCAGGACAAGTGAATGGGAAATGTACCTGTCCAAAGGTCAAGTGCCTCAAAAAGTTAATGTCAAGCCCTGCACTGTGTGGAATATCAGCCATTCTAGAGTTAATATTCAACAAGAATGAATACAATAACACCACCCATTCTAATCTTGTCTTCATTCTTCTACTCTCTGCAGCCTGCCAGAGAGTTCAAGCCATGGAAGACCAATGCAGTGCCCCCTCCCCAGAGCTATGCCACAGAACCAGAAAAGAAAAAGGGAGCACCCCCAGGGATGGACATGGCCATAAAGTGGTCCAATGTCTATGAGGACAATGGAGAGGACGCACCACAGCCTTTCACTGGCAATGCCCAATTCCTACCAGATGAGGAGCAACCTTCTGACTCAGGTTAGAACTGCAGGGCCTTCAAAGTGTGATATATTCTTATTTTAGTAGTCAGCCTGAATATTAAAATACTTGGCTTTATTCTGGTCTGGGCTGTGTTCAATGTAAAAATGTTTAGCCATTGATTTATTTCTGTGTAAGAAACCAAGTGTTCTACACTAACATTCATGTGATTCTTAAGCATGCACAGGTACAGAGTTCAGACCTAAAACAACCTGTGATCATGCAAGTGGTCTTTAGGATTTAATAGATTTTTATTTTTTATCTGACTTCTTTCATTTCACAGCATATTATGTTTGTATGCATGTACCTTCTTATCCAGCTACAAAATCAGGCTCCCCTTATTTCCAATTATCTGTTGTTTCCCACACTTTTAACAGCCTACGCTCTATATACTTTGTTGCATGATCAATAGTGAAAATAGCGCCTTGTGTGCTTGTAGATCTGCTATTTTCTGTATATTACATTTGATATCTTCGTTCGCTTATGATGACCAATGATGACCAAAATAGGGATGCCAGGTTGAAAGTGGTTAAGTCTGACACACTGCTCTCCTGTTTTCCCCTGCCTTGGACTTTAGATGAGGAGTCAGATAAGGCAGCGTCTGCAAAGAAACGCAGAGTGGAGACCTTCCAGCAGAAGGAGAAGAGAAAGAGAGACCTGGGACAAGCCACCTCTGACAAAAGCTTTGTAGAGGAAGAGAAGAGAATCCTCAGGCAGCAGGCAGAGTGAAGCCTGCTTTCAACAAAGCATCAGTTGCCCAAACAAACATTTTTATGTTAGTGAAGAAATTTCACAGACATTGGCAAGTGGACTAGTGAGGTGGTGGTACATGATGGCACGTACAATATGATGTGCCCTTTTGGCTATGGGGTGCCATGATTTGTAATATTGTGCTGATAATATGCCCACAAATCAATGTTACCACACTAGATACATTTACATGTTGCATCCTATGTAATGTAATGCAGCTTTTAAGACCATGAGAGAACAATGTTTAATCTGTTTTGCAATATTGCCATAGTCATATTACAGGTGATATCTAGACTTTCATCACAATATTGATACATTTATAATATTGCTCAGCTCTAACTTAAAGGGCAACCTTTCAGATTTTAAACCGCACTCCTATCCTTATAATACTGTGAGCTGGACAACAATCTGACATTATACTTTTCTATGAGTTCTCAGTGTTCTTTGTATCTTTGAGAGGTTGCTCTCTGGTGCTGAAAATCTGCCAGTATATGTAAAATGTATCAAACAAATGCTTAGATTTAGGTTAGCGTTGCTCTTTAATTGTGAGGGGCTTACTTTAAATGAGCTTAATTCGATTGTCCCCCAAAACATTTCTCAGATTCTCAGACTAACATTATTTTCAAAAGGCTGAAGCCTAAAATAAACAAATACTGAAATTACATCCAAGTGATTAAATGGACGTGGAAGGACCTTAAATTGCACCCAAAGAAACAATATATGCACCCTATTCCCCAATCTACTGTGACTGTATCTTACAATAAATGCGAGAAGTCTCTGCATGTATGTAATCTGCGTATCTCGAGAACTGCTCGTCCCACCGGCTTCAGATTAGGCACGCGCGTTCCCCGCTGCGGAGTGCAGTGCCCAGCCTCGACCGACCCGATACGCGGTTTTCCGGAACGGGCGTGAAACGTTCGGAATCTCCATATGCGGAGTTGATTGTTGACATCAGGCTGTTCCGGAGGAACCGGCGCAAGCGCTGACTCATTGTGACATCACGTACGCCACATGAGTAAAAAAAAAATCTCTGTGAGAGTGTATGTAATCCACGTATCTCGCGAACCGTTCGTCCGACCGGCTTCAAATTCGGCACGCACGTTCCCCACCGCAGCAGGTAGTTCAGTCCCCGGCCTTGACCCGACCCGATACGCGATTTTCCGGAACCGGCGCGAAAGGTTCAGATTCTCACTTTAAAGAAAGATGAAAGTGATGTGAGATGAATTTGTGTAAGTGTTCAATACTGTGTGAATAGGGTGAATGGTGGCAATAACGTGGGGGTGTGAGGTGGTGAGAGGACGCCACTGTGAAGTCTACAACCCTTGAAAAGAGATACTAAACTGTAAGGACTAAGGAGTTAAAAACCGTGCACCGTTTGGCACGTCCCTGTGTGTAGACGGTTACCCAGAAGACGTTAAAAGAAAAATACGAAAAGTATGTTTTTTTTTTGGTAGATCCATACAGATATGAGACCAGGTTGATGTCTCCACCATCAGTAACTACCTTGTGAATATCCGTATTAGCTTGTATATTGTCCCATATCAACCAGTGATGTGCAGAGATAAAGGACCAATTACTATTTTATTGCTGGTAATATAAATCATCTTCAGTTCATTCAGAAGATTCGATTTTTCATTTGGGCTTAATTTAGAGAGGTTTTGCATCAGCATGGGTTGCAAGGGCCAAGAGGACCTTAGGGCCATAAATAACGTGGACACATTGAGAGAGTAGGTAGAGTTCACAAAGTTATAACCAAACAATAATTCCTGAAATTATTTCAATTCATGTGGCTTTTGTTGTCTACAAGTGGACTGAATATTTTGCTTATTTTTGAATTAGTTTTGATGTCTTTCCTGCCTGTGGCCACTAGATGTCACCTTTAGCTCATACCTGAAACATCTTGAAATGTTATCACTGGCTTCCCTTCTGTGTAATGGTATTGGTACACAAAACAACAAAGGTCCCTGTGCATAGTCTTCTTCATGTGTTCAGTTCACATTGGTTCCTTCCAGTTCAGCTGACATGACTGTGTGCTTACTAGTCTCATGTAAACACTTTTGTGAGATGCTCCACCAGCCTCAACATGATATTTAAGATTACATAAAACTATGAAGGTAATCATTGCTTTCATTTCCACTATTTCAATGTAAGAGGAAGCCGTTTTTTACTGAAGCTCTCAGAATCTTAAAATCTGTACCCGTTTGACCAGTACCGATGTTTTAATTAAAATAATACATACACCATAGATGCAATAAACAATGTATTTCTTACCGATGCAGCTGATCTAATCTTTTATTGTAATGTAGAGACCTTTTAAAACAAAAAATAAATACAGAATCTCATTAAGAAATTCCCCCCTCCTGTGTAGATAAGAGAGAGGCCAACATTTTACTTGACTGAAATTAGCTTGTTGCTTGTCTTGGCCACATAACGAATCTTAAATGTATTTGAAATGGGATTATTTCATGCTCCCCTGAGAATCTGGCTCAAATGTACATACTCTCCTTTGAAAACAAATCCGTGAGCAATGGAGCAAATCAAGCAATTTCAAGAAGTAAAAGTACACTTCCATGACTCTTACTTCGCAGCAGTTTAGTGATCACAGGAATTCCTGGCCTATCTGTCATCATGGGTTGACAAGAAATAATGGTAAATATGCTTCTGATAAAATTCCAGCTTCCAGGTATGTGCCTGGCCTTGTCTGAAATGCTTACCTGGCCCTCACAGCAGCAGCAGACTGATTTTATCAGCCATATTTACGAACAACAACTCCTCTTTCTGACTAATTTTATGAGAATTCGACAGGAGTCATATCTTCAAGAATGATTCACACCACTCAGTTTTGGAGATGACGAGGACATTTCCCAGAAAATAAAAGTTCTCACTCTTGGAATGGCATTGTGTGACTAGAAAATATTTATTTCCTGTGTTTGTTTTGTTGAATTATTTTAGCCTAGCTTTTTGTGTTATCACTCACCAACTGGAAAGGCAGGTTTTCTCCCCACTTAGACATGACTATCCTAATCTTCATACTATACATGAAAAAGAGAATTATCTCTGCCTTAAATTGCATTAAATATGCTCACACGATCCTCCACCCACTCACGTTTGTCTCTACAAGTCTAGCCTTTAGAGTAGACTGAACCCTATGTCATTAAGTACCTCATAGGGCCTATGAGGTACTTAATGCTATATGAGCTATACTGTCCTGAATACATCTTGTAGATTGCTGTCCTATTACAAATTCCCTTCATTTTCAAGTTGGCCACTGAGGTGTAATCCCTTAAACAAATTATTATATATAGGCCTATATATATATATATATATATATATGGCTGTATGCATAATTGTGCAAACACAGTGTAAAAAAGGTTTACGTAAACCCTGCAGTGAGCTGAGTGATGTCAAGTAAACATAGAAAAATAAAAACAAATGTATCCTTCATTTATAGTCAGTCTTGCAGAGCTGTTGTTGGCAAGCGACACCATCATACGACACAGGGTATGAATTAAGCTTTAACATCCTGGCTCCCTGCATTTCCACTGACTTGTTGACTTCCTCAAAATGTCTGTCATCCTTACAATCTTCAGCCTTAGCCTGGGACTATATTTACCCCTGAGAGGCCTGTTGCTAAGTGCCAGGATAGGGAGCTGTCAATGTGGCTCGCAGAGAATGTTGGCTGCTGGGAGGCACACTGTTCATGTCTTCTATCACCCCCTCTGCCAGCAGTTGGGCAGTTGGGGCCACATGCAGATGTTTTCTAGAAGCAAACAGTTGCTTTTCACACCAGCAAACTGACCAACAGTGTGAAACAGATGTTTCATGGAAAAGCCCCTCTCTAGAACTGGTTAAGGACATGGGATTCTGGAATCTAGTCATTTTCGATTTAATGTAAAACATGTAGCATATTAATTGTATGTTATTTATCTAAGTAAAGTGTGGTGCTGTAAAGTGGCCTAATAAACATTATTATCTTTTGTAAGTGAGTGAAAAGACCACAACTACATGCAGTTGCTCAAAAAGTTTTCATCATAAAGTTTAAACATCAGGCAAGAGTGCTTAGACAGCGCTGTGATGCAGTGGAATTTTCCAAGCCAGCGTCAGAAAGTAACACGATATTGGAGTTTGTGGTTATACTGCGGTAATGGCAGCTGATGGCAGCTAAACACAGTCAAACAATTTCCCCTATATGTAATATACCTATAGAATAGTTCCATCCCTCTTCTACCCAAGAACTACTGAATGCACCTTGCATTTCATAAATTAAAAAATAAACTCATTGGAAGATAGATCTCTGTCAAACCCCACATGAAAGTCAAATTGGAGCTTGTTTCCTAGTGGCACCAGTAGCAATACTATGGTGATTCAAAGGATGAAAACTGTATAAAAACAAAACTTCTGTTTCTGGGATAAAAACTAATGTTTTGATGCTGTGGCAAATGAAAAGATACGTCAGTGTTTACAGAAAATAAAACCCTCTTGTTGATACTGAAAATCAGGGGAAAGGTAACAACTCAAATTCCTCCTGGGTTAAAAAAAAGGTGAAATGTTAACATTATGCTCACTGAGTCTGTATCTAGTCAAGATTTTTCTTTGTTGCCAGACCCAGGGGGTCGGCCTACATAAGGCTTTGTCGGTCGGTCTGTCGGTCTGTCGGTCCCTCTTTTCCTCAGTTTGCCTGTCCTCTTTTCCTCTGATTGCCTTGAGTGCCGTCACCTGTACAGGACCAGCTGAGTTGAGTTGGCTGACGAGCTGCTGACACTATAAATTCCTCAGCCCAGCTCACAAACATTTCCAGCTGCTCAGCCTATACAATCCTGTGTGTTCATGTGTTAGTTCAGTGCCATACTAGTGAAAACAGCCGATCTACAAGCTCACTACGCTTTGTTGCTGAGACTATAAAATCCTGTGTGTTCATGTGTTAGTTCAGTGCCATACTAGTTTTCATTGCGGGTCTGGCACGTCCAGGTGACCTGGTCTAGTTTTCAGAATACCTGAGCAAGGTGACCGAACCTTGCTCAGGTATTCTGCCACTGTGTATTCTCTGTTTAGTGCCAAATAGCATTCTAGTTTGCTCTGCTTTTGGGTTGCTTCTCTCCAATGTGTCAGGTAGCTTTCTTTTTGCTGTTTTATAATTTGGTTTAATCCCGTGAGTTCTCTGTCTGGTGGCTCAGCTTGTGTTTGAGTTCCTGGACCAGTTGGCTGAGGGGGCATCTCTCTAGATTTTCTCTGTATGTGAGAGCCTTGTTATGGAGTGTATCAGGGTCACTTTCTTTTAGGTGGTTACAACATTTAAATGCTCTCTTTTTGAGCGGTGGTCACAACGCTCCTATACGTGGCCGTGTGTGTGGGTCTGTCTGTTTGTCTGTCTGTCTGTCTGTCTGTCTGTTTGTCTCCGTAGCCTGCACTCCTGCAGTAACCTTTTCTGACCACACATGTTAAGGGAGGGGCGCTGTTGCACACACACACACACACACACACACACACACACACACACACCACCGCTCAGTTCACACGAGTGTGATTTTTATTTTGATTATGAGTGGATATCTTCCTAATTCTGCCCTGCTTGCATTATTTATTTGGTGTTTTTTGTTGGATCCGGAGAATTGATTTGCAGAATTCTGTGTGCAGGGTCTCGATTTGGTGTTTATCCCATTTTTCTAAATCTTGATTTGCAGAAGGTCCCCAGATCTCACAACCATATAGAGAAATTGGTTCTATCACTGAATCCAGTATTTTAAGCCAGGTTTTTATTGGGATGACACACATACATTAGATAGAACAATGACAAAATCAAGTACACTTATGCAAATTAGAATAAGAGAATGAAATAAACAACACACAAATTACAAAAAAATAGGGGCTATAGCTTGGCTTATCCTACATTGTTAACCCATTTAGGCCTAACCTATAGAATAGGGCTAAATCAGAAATTAGCCTACAAAACAAATATGTTGCTACATACTGTACATGTACTGTAAGCCCCTCCCAAACAGCAAAATGTGTTCCCGGCCTGAATGGGTTTCTTCTTTTCCCCAAGAAGATTTCTCTTGAAATTAACAATGTTTAAGTGTTTAACAGATATTCCAAATTACACAATTGGAAGAAGATAATGAAACACATTTATCTTTGTATATTGGAGGGGCGGGGGGGGGGGGGGGGAAGGTATACGTATGAATAAACCAAATGACATTTAAGTGGCAAAGCACAGTAGCAGGAGACAAGGAGTCTGACCTCTGGCATGATAAACATGTCAGAGCCTTGATAAAGATAGAGAGCAGACACATTAGACAGCCCAACTGCCTAGACCAGGCCAGGTGTGTGTGTGTGTGTGTGTGTGTGTGTGTGTGTGTGTGTGTGTGTGTGTGTGTGTGTGTGTGTGTGTGTGTGTGTGTGTGTGTGTGTGTGTGTGTGTGTGTGTGTGTGTGTTGTAAGAGAAAGAGATGAGCCAGATACAGGGCTACTGACCTGGCGGCTACTGGTTAGTAGCCCTGTTAGAGATGGTATCAGTCTGTACACACACACACACGCACGCACACATGCACATGCACATACTGGCCTTTACATGGACTAGTTACCAATGGTTACAGGAGATGCTTTGCCATC
Organism: Nannobrachium achirus; assembly: GCF_963921795.1. Lineage (NCBI taxonomy): Eukaryota > Metazoa > Chordata > Actinopteri > Myctophiformes > Myctophidae > Nannobrachium > Nannobrachium achirus. The sequence continues at coordinate 18,907,787 of NC_137810.1, read as the reverse complement.
TTGGAAGAGGTGAGTCAGCCTGTTGAAACATAATATATACTTTGAAATGCTGGACATTTTATGGACATTTGGAAAGCAAATGTGATGGAGAAACTCTATCTACGCATAAAGCCTTTCAATATTCCTGTCAGCTGCCAGTGATGACTTTTTAAGGTAAATGTTGCATACCAAGTCTATCTAGTGATCAAAACACTGGGTACGAATCGTTTATCATGTAATGTTTATTGAGTGGCTGGTTTTCATTCACACCATTTAACATTCCCCATAGAAATGTATTAAAAATCTCACCCAGTGTGAAGTGAGCAGTGCTTTTCCCATTTCAATTTCATTAAGTGAAGTGTCCCGTGAAGCTTGGCCAATGAGCCAAGTGTCACATACGTACATACATACAAACAGACAAAGCCAGATGAAGGACGGAGCAGCAGTCAAAAAGAATGGCTACAGATGAGAGCTATCATGTACTGGAAGGAAGGAATCAAGCATGTCTGCCTGGCTGTTACTGAGTTTTACTCTTTATAACATCCTTGGTACAAAGAACCAATCTTTGTTCTTCAAGTCGTTGCTGTAACATTTAAAGTATTTAGCCTATAATATGCATACAGTATTCCACATAATATCCCACAGAGTAACATATACCACTGTCCAGATATCTGGATTTCTTATGAGCTTGTCGCTTGTGTCTGTAAGTTATCTTGGTTACCTGAAAAAAGAAGAAAAGAAAATAGTGAATGATTGAATAATTAAATATCTATTAGCACTTAGCAGTACTTTGATGCATGTAAAGACACTTTAGGTTTAGAAACAATAGGATTCCTGTGTTATTTCTTTATTTTCTTCCAATTTGAGTGAATGGCTATGAAGTAAATGTGATTCTCTGGAGCGTAAATAGGAGGCCCTTGGCAAAGCTGCTGTGACAGAGGGATCGCCGGTCTAATTTATGCTCTGAGAAAGGCTGCAGGTCCAAGGACATAAATTTAGTTGCGGTGTGCATTGAGAAAAGGGGAAGGCCCATAAACCAGCCAGGACAGAGAGAGAGAGAGAGAGAGAGAGGGACCTGGAACAATGGCCTGCCATCATGAGGAGAACCCCGACAGCTGCAAGGCCTTGTATCCCAACACACACTCTCTCAGACACAGACACACACACGTGCATGCACGCACGCACACACACACACGCGCTCTCACACACACACACACACACACACACACACACACACACACACACACACACGCACGCACGCACACATAAACACACACACGCACACACTTTTTTCTCTCTCATCCACTCCCTGGCCAGTCTGAAAGGGGGCCAGCCAAGCAGATGTTCATCCTCTGCCATCACAAAAAGGGCAAGTGACTTTGAGTTGACGCAAAGAAAGAAAAGAGAGATGGAGACAAAGTTGCTCATTTTCCCAGCAGGCTGAAATTGCTGAGACAGCTTCCAGAGCATAATTGAAAAGTGTTTCTTTTGTATGAAATGTGTTTTCTTCGAGTGCCACGCTGCGAGCTTGTAGATCTGCTATTTTTGAAAAATCATGAAAATCTTTGAATATTTTACCTACCTATACCAATGTTTCTATGTCAGTGGAGCTCAAACCTTCTCATGTGAAGGACCCCCAAAATGGTATGTATTTGGCCACGGAACCCCATCTCAAAATATTGAGTTCCAGGGACCCCCCAGAAGCAAAATTTTAGTTACAAATGTTCGCTTAAAAAATACATTCAAAGATTTGCACACATTTTCACGACTTTTCAAAAATAGCAGATCTACAAGCTCGCAGTGCGGCACTCGGTGCCGCGCTGTGAGCTTGTATATCTGCTATTTTTCAATAGCTAAAGTATAAAATAATTAAGGCCCCTCCACCACCTTGGGCCCTATAACTCAGTCCCACTTTCCTACCCCTTGTGACGCCCCTGCACACAGGGCCTGGTGCCTGCAGGCTGTGACCTGTGAATATGTGTCCAGACAGGGTCTAGTCAGTGAGGGCGTCAGGGCCCACACGGCTCCTCAGGAGTAATAACAGATGCTTATCATGTTCTACTGAAGGAGGGGCCGCGTGGCTGCAGGATGGTGGCAGGAATGACTCGGCTCTGACAAGAAATGCCCTCAGTCGTTGTGCTCTTCATAATGTGTTCGAAAGGGAAACCTATCAACCTCTGTATGTGTCCACTTGTAGAGAAGGGGGGAGGGGGGGGGGGGTGTCACACAACCACATTCCAAGTAAAGACAACAGCAAACAAACGACTTTAAGGTTCAAGTGAAGTATGTTTCATTCCTTTCCCTGCTTGTCTTGCCCATTAGTGCCCTGGTTTGTGCTGCCTGCATGCCCGGGGGTGCTGGGTTCATGGGTTGGATGGGAGGTCAAAGAGGAAAGATTAATCAAGATACACTTTTGATAAAAATGTCAGTCCAATAAGCTTTGGCGATCTATCAATTGTAGAACATGCACATAGAACAATGCAGTCATTTAAGGACAAATCTATTGAATAATAAAGGTGGTGGTATTCAGAAAAAGTCTGTCTTTCAATGTTAAATTATGTATTCCTCTGTAAATAAGGTAAAGCTAACTAGGGTCCCCTTTTAGTTGACCTTGTAGAAGTGAAAACTGTACTTGTTCCTATTGCAAACTTCTAATAAATTCTTCAATCAATCAATCAATAGTGGATGGATGAAATTACACAGTCCTAATTATTCTACTATGCAACGTTGCACATGAGTTTGTGTACAAGGTCTCTCTCAGTCTCACCCCGCCAGAAAATATTCCAAATATTTTTGCTGCAAGTCAAGATCGTGAGAGAGCGGCGCTAGAGAGAGAAAAACAAAGAGCAGAGAGAAAGAGAGAGCAGAGGGGAGAGAGAGAGAGAACATTAGAGAGAGCGAGAGAGAGAGAGAGCCTTGGAAAGAGAGAGAGAGACGTGGTGTAGCACAGAGAGAGAGAGAGAGAGAGAGAGAGAGAGAGAGAGAGAGAGAGAGAGAGAGAGAGAGACGTGGTGTAGCAGAGAGAGAGAGAGAGAGAGAGAGAGAGAGAGAGAGAGAGAGAGAGAGAGAGAGAGAGAGAGACGTGGTGTAGCAGAGAGAGAGAGAGAGAGAGAGAGAGAGAGAGAGAGACGTGGTGTAGCAGAGAGAGAGAGAGAGAGAGAGAGAGAGAGAGAGAGAGAGAGAGAGAGAGGTGGTGTAGCAGAGAGAGAGAGAGAGAGAGAGAGAGAGAGAGTGGAGGTGACAGACAGTGGAGAATGGAGAGGGCTCGGGACGCCCGGCGAGTTTTGACCGCGGTGTGCGACGAGAGGAACGAACCCAGTCTCTTCCCTCCGAGGAGAGCGTGCTGAAAACCCGGAGGATTTACTGGCTGGACAGGAATGGCTGATCCTCTGCGGAGGACTTTACTAGCGAAACTCCGGGGGAAGAAATCCAAGAAAGGCACAACAACGACAGCAGCAGCAGCAGCCGCTGCTGGTGGATACGGCACTACTGCTGCCACTGCGGCGAATGGGGGCCGAGAAGGTAAAGAAAAAGTTTTGCACATGATGCAGCGAGACAGTGAGCTCGATCCGTCGGTAGTGTTGCTGGCAGAGAGGATGAGCACTTACGAGAATTATGTAGACGGGGCGCTAGACATAGAGGACTTTCTGGTCCGGGAGAGAGCGTTGTTTCCCCGCAGCACCGCGCACACACACACCGGCCGAGGGGGAGACGTGGTGGTGGTGGGCGGCAGCGGCGGGGCTCCTCCGGGGGAGAGGGGTCGGGTTAACGAGGAGCTCCTGGGGGTCTCACTTCAAAGAGAGGTCGAGTCCGGGGGAAATGTTATGAGGGAGAGTGACGGGGTCCAGCAGGGACCACGCTCTGCGGGCAAGGTGCGCACAGCGCCCGCCGGGGCGCCGCCGCGTCCACATCCACAGCACAAACACTTCGTCACCATCCCACGGCAGTGCAGTATTGGAGATTCGATCGGGTTCGGGGGGGACAGTTATGATCGCATTTTATACCATGCGCAGGTGGGCTCACATAGCGGGTTATTAGCTGCTAACCCGGCCGATGTCCAGGTTTCTTTCCCCAATAACAATGGGACGACAGCGAGCCCTGGGAAAGATGAGAGAAGTCGCAGCGACCGAGCCCGACACATGACAGAGGACGAGGTGGCTGCGAGCGAACACACACATAGTAGACCCGACGCCAACGCGAACACCGACTGCAGCCGAGCACAAGAAACTAGTTCTAAAACGTTCTTGTTTAAAAATAGCCTCCCCGGCTGCCGTTTAGCCGGTTGCAACACAGAGGAAAACATTGTGATAAGAAACATTGAGAGTTATGGGATCTCGCCTGAGTGTTACAGGGTGACCAGTCTTCAAAGCCCAACGTTTTTCCCCACGGAGTTAGAGATATGCGACATAAACATGGCATCTCTGTGCGCCAGAGAGGGATCACTCAGACACCATTCTTTAGACAGTGAAGACGACGATTACTATGATAACGAAATTCTCCCTTTTTATGAATCCATAAAAGCTGGCACTAATGACAGGAAAGCTGATGATGTGGAGGGGACGCAGACTAGCATAGATGGAGGACAGTTGAGCAACAGCAGTGCCCAGGAGACAGACAGGCTTAGGAGCCAGCTGAAAGAGGCTTATTACCTCCTTATTAACGCCATGCAAGACATCAACCTCGATGTCCAACATCTTAGTGCTGGTTTGATTGACCAGCAGGCCACTTCCGGCAGCAGTAGCCACTCCCGGGATAGCCTGTGCTCTCGGCTGTCCAACAAGAACATTGACAGTGACTCCTGGTCCTCAGGAGGAGACCACAGCCAGCAGCAGGTGTCTGACACCGATTCACTGCTGCTGTGCCTCAGTGGGAACCTGGAGTCAGGCCTCTGTGGCAGGCTGAACAGTAAGAGCATGGTGAGCCTGTCCTTGGCCAAGATAAGACCCACTTTACAGCGCTCTGCCAGTGACGGAGCTATCAGGTATCCTGGTGGGCACTTGTTGTGTAGTGAGGCCACTGGAGGCCAGGGCCCAGAGATTCGTGGAGAGACAAACGTGGGGAAAGAGGCTGATGGGGTGAAAGGGTCTGCGCTGTTAGACCTACTGTCCGCTTATGAGGCCACCAGCAGCGAGGAGCTGCTCCAGGAGGACACCGGCGGCGAGGATGAGCGCGGCGAGCGGCTGCACGAGAGCAGTGGCTCGGTCAACAGCCTCACCGGTTCTTCGGACAACAACGCTGACCCACCTGCTGCTCAGGGCCACGAAAACACCCAGGAGGCGATGATGAGCACGGCCTGCTGGGCGCGAGAGGCGGCCGCCGGCTGTTCCAGCAAGGGCCACGGGGTGACCGTCAACAAGATGCAGGAGTGGATGCACAAGGGTCGCCTGCTGTCTTCCGAGATGAAGCAGCGCATCGAGGGCTCCCCGTCCTCGTCGCCTCGTGGCGCGCAAAGCCCGGAAAAAGGTGGTGCTGCTCAGGCCAACCCTGGAGGGTCTAAAGCAGGGGCACAGACCCTCAGCCATGGTGCTCGTGGAGGGATATCTGCCAAGCCCAAGTCACTGAGTCCAAATCATGGGGGGAAATCTGCCTCCAAGGTTCCGTGGCAGTTCGATCCATCATCACAACAACAACAGCAGCCAGGTACAAAACACTGTGGATCCATTAAAGTTGGGAACTCTCACCCTCCTTCCTGCCGTCTGATTATTGTCATCCTCCTTCACTCATAGTAATCTGATCTCCGTCTGGTGCTGGTCCTCACTCCCCTACTCATCTTCTGGATGCAAAGCAAAGGGACGGGTCGTCTCAACTCTCTTTGCTTTCCTTTTCGAGATTTTCTAACTGGTGGCGGGTCCTCTCCTTCACACTAATTTAGGTGCATTTTAACACTAAAGAGTGTAGTACTTTCGATTGTAGGATCACTCACAGTATAGTAAAATAACAACTAACTCACTTCTCTTCTTCTAGCTGCAAATCACGTTTTTTTTGTGGTGATGGTGGTGGTGGGGTTCTATGCATGAATGAAGTGATTATATGTGAATGTGCACTAAAACATCTGTATCATGAAACATTTGAAAACATTCAAAAGACAATTATCTGTATGTGCTCTTGACTTTGCATTGCTGTTTTGATGTAACATCCTGTGTTAATAATGTAGCATGGAGATGAGCACAAAATACATTTAATTTAGGCACTGACTATAAAAGATCATAGCAGCCGGGCAGTAAGACTGTTTAATCATAGACAGGGATGGAGGAAACTGGAAAATTGTGGTATTAAAATTAAAGTAGTTAAACAGGCCATGGCAGTGGTTCCAACTTGTAGGCGGTAGACCAACATACACCATAAAATCCTGACTGTGAGTGTTCATTTGAATCTGAAAGTGTAGTCTAATTTACCCAGAGTTAAATCATATAAACATTTTATTATGTTTTGTTTAAATGGAGTGTGTTGTCTTGACAGTCAGTGTTACATGTGCACGCACAGTCATGTGTCTTGTTTGTGTGTGTGTTTTGTGTGTGTGTGTGTGTGTGTGTGTGTGTGTGTGTGTGTGTGTGTGTGTGTGTGTGTGTGTGTGTGTGTGTGTGTGTGTGTGTGTGTGTGTGTGTGTGTGTGTGTGTGTGTGTGTGTGTGTGTGTAACGTCACCTGTATGCAAAAGCCTCACTTTTAATCTATCCATTTGTAACTCAGAAAGAGTACTATTGTAACCAAATGGGTCCATTTGGTTCTATTTGTACACTCTCCAAGTTAAAAGAACATGGAGGACTTTACAGTGTGTGAGTGTGTGGTGGTTTGACTGTGTGTTCCAGAGTAAACAGCCAGCAGGCCACATGTGCAGGCTCTTGTTGACCCTCTGTGTGCTGTGCTGCTAGAAATAGAGTGTGAACTCTGATGTCGGGGAGCGGAAGGCCTCTACGTTTGTTGTCCACAATTTGCACAGCTCTCTCTGTGTTGGCTCAGCCTGGTTCTTCACACTTTCTCATTTCTCCCTTATTGCCCCCCTCTCTTTCACTCTATCTCTTTCTCTTCCTCAGTGGTATTCTCTCTATGATGCATTGCCAGCCTTCTCTTGTTATTAACTGATGGTTTCTTTCACCCCTGTATAAAAAAAAATAGATTATCTTTCTTTCCACTTTCTTTAGCTAATTTTTTCACCCTCAATTTTCCTTTTCCATGCTTTTCCCCCCTTTGTGTCCCCACTGAACTTTTCCACAGCTGTAGCCAATGGAATCCTAAGCAATAGAGAAGCCACTGCATTTTCTCTGTGGTGAGAGGGAGAGAGGGAGAGAGGAACTGAGGTAGAAATGTGTGTGTGTGTGTGTGTGTGTGTGTGTGTGTGTGTGTGTGTGTGTGTGTGTGTGTGTGTGTGTGTGTGTGTGTGTGTGTGTGTGTGTGTGTGTGTGTGTGTGTGTGTGTGTGTGTGTGTGTGTGTGTGTGTGTGTGTGTGTGTGTGTGTGTGCGTGCGTGCGTGCGTGCGTGCGTGCGTGCGTGCGTGTACATATACTGTATGTGTGTGTGTGTGTGTGTGTGTGTGTGTGTGTGTGTGCAGTGGTGGAAGAAGTACTCAGATATTTTACTTGCGTAAAAGTAGCAATACCATGTCTGTAATTGTTAAAAGTATAAGGCCTGTATTTAAAAGTACCATACTCGTTATGAATAATTGCCGTTTAACCATTTTTTTCAAATGTAGCAGATCTAGCTCAGATCGCATTTTTAGATGAGCTATATTTGAGCCGAAGTGTAAATTAGAATAGTAAAGTATACAAAAATGGAAATACTTAAAGGGGAAGACCACCCATTTTCAATTTTGTACTGTGTCATTAATATACCTTTGAGGAGTTGTGTGGAAATAGAAAAAAGGTTCCCCCCCTTCTGTGTTGCCTAGAACTGGAGGATTGATTTTGGGGTTTGTATTGTAAAGTACAACTTGATGACATCACACATTGTACTTTACAATACAAACCCCAAAATCAATCCTCCAGTTCTAGGCAACACAGAAGGGGGGGAACCTTTTTTCTATTCCCACACAACTCCTCTAAGGTATATTAATGACATATTTCAATATTGAAAATGGGTGGTCTTCCCCTTTAAGTAAAGTAAAAGTACCTCAGTCAGAATTGTACTTAAAGTTGTACCATGTAACTTTTTTTATAAAACAAATCTTAAAATTGTCCTAACTCTTAAATCGCTAAAGTTTTAGAACACCCACTCCGTTATTTTCAGCTTCTGAAGCCTTCTCTTTATATGTTTTCTATGATCCTGACCGGGGTCCGGTTTTCGCGCAAAAATTACGTCATCATACACTACCGGCCAATCACAGCGAGGGTTATACACTGCCGGCCAATCACAGCGCATCTTGAAGTGGGGTCGCTAGCTATCACAATAGGGCGGCCATATTTGTAGGCGCCCGTGTGTCTCTATCTATACTCGGGTGAAACACTCCGTTTCTCCGGAATGCCTGAACGCACAGGAACCAGGGACCCCTCTAAAGATAGATCTCGGCGAGGTGGAGGCAGACGCGGGGGTGACGCGGGGGTGTGAGGCCCGGTCCGCGGCGAAAAACGGCCGAAAGACGCGGACGCTACTGACCACTAGTTGAGCAACTTACACAGTATAGCTTTAAGTACAGTACAGAGTAAATGTACTTACTTAGTAAGTAGTAGTGCATTCACGCCATAGTGTTTGTGTGTGTGTGTTCACGCGTGTGTGTGTGTGCGCGCGCGCGTGTGTGTGTGTGTGTGTGTGTATGTACGCGTGTGTGTGCGTATGTTTGAGGGGGGGTTGGGCTGTCATGTTGCTTCCTCCTCTCTGGTTTGCTCTGGTAGGCTCCATGGTAACTGGCATTTTAAAGAGACCTGGGAGTGAATATTTAGAATGCCATTCCTGTTGTTTAACTTGTTTGCACCATGTTATTTAATTCCTCACCATGAATGAACAAAATGAAGGGCGATTAAGTATTTATTAAGGTCAGCCCTGGGCTTATCTTGCCCCTATGGGCCTCTCACTGCCGCACAAAGAGCCATTTAAAAAAAAGAAACGCCATGGCTCTCAAAAGGGCCAATGAATTACTACTCCCAGCTTGAAGCTCCCTTCATAATGTTTATGGGTCTTGTCTTAATTTATGCAGATATTTACACACTTATAGCTCACTGAAAGGGAACCATTTTTTGGGGCTGTGATTGTTTAATTTACTTGAAAATGTAACTTCACTTTGTTTGAAGTCACTTTGTGGGATTTCTATTCCAAATTTGAAAGGTTTGATGAATACGTTTTGAGTTAGCATAGCCTAAGACTTCTCTCAACACTGACTTACTTGTTCTCTAATCGGAAGTAGGAAAAAAGTGTCGCAAACTGGCTCGATACGCATGTCTCTTTTACTTAGATGGCGATTCGGCCCTCAGGAGTTCTTCAATATAACAATAATAATGTGTTCTTTAATCGCAACACAAAAAAGTTGTGTTGATGATCACCCAGAGGTGTGCGTGGCTAGGAATTCTGGCTGCAATTGAGAAGTTATACATTGTCAGACAGGGGTGTCACACCAAATTCTGTGCCCTCAGTGGGTACAAGGATTCACTGTGGGCCCCCATGAATGTTCTTCATAGGGGGAGGGGGTTTAACCCATTTAGACTGGGAACGCATTATTACACATTATTTTGTGCTTTAACTATTGAAAAATAGCAGATATCATATAAAAGCTCAGCTGCGAGCTTGCAGATCTGCTATTTTTGAAAAATCGTGAACATTTGTGCAAGTCTTTGAATATTTCAAATCCTTCTAAGGTTTTTTGAAAAATCTATGTTTCTATGTCAGTGGTGCTCAAACATTTTCATGTGAAGGACCCCCAAAATGATATGTATTTGGCCACGGACCCCCATCTCCAAATATATAGTTCCAGGGAACCCCCAGAAGGAAAAGTTTAGTTACAAATGTTTGCATAAAAAATACATATATTCAAAGATTTGCTCACATTTTCACGACTTTTCAAAAATAGCAGATCTACAAGATTGTGAGCTTGTGTATATCTGCTATTTTTCAATAGCTAAAGCATAAAATAATTAAGGCCCCTCCACCTTGGGTCCTAATAACTCAGTCCCACTTTTTCCCCCCTTGTTGTGACGCCCCTGTTGTCAGATCACAGAAGTATTAGGACAGTCTTCTTGTGGCGGTGCTGGTATTATAGGTTGAGTTCATACAGTACGTGCATGCACACATGCTCTTCTGCGCAACTATGCCTGTTCTTTGCTGTCTGTAGGCATTTGTTTAGGTAGATAGACAGATGGATTCATTTATAGATTGATAAAAATGATAGTTAAAAATTGTATTGATCCCGAAACAGTAATCTCTAAATATTCTTGACTTCTGTACACAATATACAAATATATGTTGATAGCTGTAGCAGCCAGTATTTCATTTTAAATTCTGCTTTGTGGTAGAATGCAAAAGTGCAGACAGGCATCCAATAGTGTTATGTTTTGTCCAGACTTGAAATCGGAGAACCACTTCCTGTGTTAAACCATGAATTGGAAGTTTGAGAGATCTCTATACTCACGAGTAGTTCTGAAGGAGAGCTGACCAGGATAAAAGTATATGACATATTCAACTACTCAAAGTGCACTTGCCGTAGCTGTGGTAAACAGTTGGCTAAACAGCCTCAAAAGTAGACCATTAATTTGAAAAATAAAATGAATAAAGCTTGTCTTGTGTTTGTGACCTAGATGTATTCAGCTATGTTGCTGGATTTAGTCTCGTTGCTATATGAATCAGGTTTATACTGTAGTATTGCTTAACAGTTTGAGGAAAGCGATCGCTTGCTTGCTTAGTGAATTTGAATATAGCGAGGTAGACATGAGAAGGCAGAAAACATGTAATCTTACCCCTGTAGGCTTTTGTCAGGTCATGTCAGGACGCTGTGGCATTAGGTGTCCAAATCATGCCAAAACCTTATTACCGAGTTGCCATGGTTGTTTTTGTACATAAACATACAATGCGTATAATGGCGGTACAATACTACCTCTTGTCTTGTGTGTCTGCACTTGAACAGATTTATGGAGGATGGTAGCACTAAAAGACAGATCAGATGATGAGGAGACACTCTAGGCATCAGCCAGGGCAGCACACCACGATAGTTTATGAATCGTATGACTCACATGAAATCCTCTAAGCGTATGCAATAATACAGGCAAGCACCAGCATCTCATTTTTCCTGGAATTAATCTGATTAGCCAAGTTCTGCTTGCTGTCTTTGACTGTAGGCCTTTTTGTTATGTGGTAACATTAGGAGGAGGCTAAACTCTTACTGGAGATTGGGTGTTTGTTTACCCAAGTGATATGGCACCAAAAGCTTTAGTGTGCCCCTTTTCTACTCCCCTCAAGTATCATTTATTATTTTAAATAACAGATACAGTGGAGAAGTTACCTGGCAAAGGTAGGGAGGATTGACGCCATGGCACTAGGGATGGGACGATATGAAAATTTCACATCACGATTATGGTGATAATCAAAATATCCCCAACATCCATTCTCCTGGGGCAGAACATTTGCCAAAAAACAGCAGATCTACAAGCTCACAACACTTGTAGATCAGCTATTTTTTTGGCAAAGAGATTTGGTAGAGAGTGAAAAAAAAAGACTATCAAGTACGTATATTATTATAAGTATGTTTTACCAATAGAGAGTTTAAAATGGTACTGAATATGCAGCTCGGCAAATAAAAGGTGAATTGATCCCAGTGCATGACGGAGGACGATATCACGATAAATAAAATCTCCAGATACGATTATTGCAAGTGTTTTTTATCACGGTTAGGGCTGTCACGATATGACATTTTACATGACGATTAATTGTCACTCAAATAATTGGCGATTAACGATTTAATTGTGTTTTTGTCATTGACAATTACATTTCTGTTTGGCTTTTAGGCTTTGAAGTTGCACATGGCAGATATGACACAAAACCTAAATACACGAAGAAATTACTGACATATTTGACAACTTACTACTTAAAAAATAACCGCGACGCGTTGTGAGCTTGTAGATCTGCTATTTCCACTATTTCTGAAATTTTTCAACATCCACGATTATGACGATTATGACAAAATAATTGCGATAATGTCAAATAATCACGATTAGACGATTATGTAATAATTGTGACAGCCCTAATCACGGTAAACGATAATATAGCTTATCGTCCCATCCCTGCATGGCACAATTTGGGATTGAATCCGCCAGTGGTGGAGGAAGTGGTGTTTAGTAGGCTGAGCCACCAGGATGTGATTCAAGTGTTGACGTGGGATGCTGCCCTGTACCATTTTCCTTGGCTTAAAAAGAAAAATCTCCGGCAATTACCATATGAATGAGAATCTATTGGAATGTATGGTACGCCGCTAAAGGCTCTCCATTAAAGGGGGGACTCTGTATACACAACACAAGTGACACTTGTGTTGTGTATACAGACTGTGTGTCTGTACTGGCCAGAAAATAAACTGGTGTATCTTATCAAAACAAGAACCTCTTTATAAAAGCATTACATGAAATAAAGGAAAGAGCTATGGGAAAGTGGATCAAGTATTTTGTCTTGTGTTTGGAGTTAGGAGAATGAGAGTGAATAGGAGAATGAGTACATTTCGGTGGTTTGGCAAGATTTTTGTTGATGTGGATGATCCAGATTGATGATTGATGCACACTGTACTGTGCAGTTGTACAGAACTATGGTTCATTCAGCTCATGATCTGTGTCACATTGCGTCCTCATTTTCAAGACCCCTTTTCTCATCAATCTAATAATTCCTCATTGCCTGAAAACACTCTTTAAAAATGTTTATATCATGATTCATGTACGTATGTCATTGGAATCAAGTGTACTTCATTTGCACGCTACACTCCCTCCCTCACACTCACAAGCACACAAGCACACCCACCCACAAACGTGCAAGGACACACAGATGTACACCCCCATGTTATGTGCTCTGACCATCGGTTGCCTCCTTCCGGTCAGGGGTGCGTGAGTGTTTGCTGCTTTCTCCAGGCTGAACGGGGCCGCAGGGGAGCAGGGAGAGAGGCAGGTAGCGGCGCTCACTCACTGCTCTGCTGCTCAGTGTAGGAGATACTGGTGAAGGTCACTGGTCTCTCTCTCATACCAGACAGGCATGCAGGTCCAGTCATTCTTAGTGCACAGGTACGAGGGTGAGGGTTGGAGACCAGTGGTAGCACGCATGCACACACAGACTCATTGATGAAGAAACATATGTTTGTTAAAGTATACCAGTATAACTACATCATGTCATTGTCCGATCAATTACATGTTTACCTAAATCTAAATATCAATCATTTCCCTCCAAATTGCTTCAATTGTTGTTGTTGTTTTTTATCTCCGCCAGGCCGGTAGGCCAGGAGGTAGAAACTATGTTTTCATCCCTATCCGTTTGTCTGTGTGTGTTTGCACCAGTACGTCCATCCGCGGATGTGTGTGACTGTGTGGGAGCAATCGGCAGATTCGGTTGGACGATAAAATTGTGAAGATACATTGTCTCTGTCGGGTGGATATATGTCCTGTTACCTTTCCGGATTCAAATTCAAAATCAGCGAAAGTAGCAGATCTACAAGCAAAAAACACTAAATGTAAGCGAGTTCTGCTCGACAGTGACCACTTACTTCTGGGAGCACTGCTCATTGACATGCACAAACACTACTAGGCTGCTAGGCTGCTAAGTGCGTATCATAACGAGAGAAGTGCCTGAGGGAGAGAGAGAAATGCAAGTGATTAAAAACTCACACAGTACTTTGAAAGCAGACATCTGGCCACATCTCCATTTTACTACACTGTCAAATCTTCAGTTAATTTAACGACAATGTTCAATGACGATCAACAACACACTCGTTGCTCAAGCTAGCGCTCCACAGATACGTAAGCTCACAGCAACGCGTTGTGGTGTGACACGCCATGAGCTTGTAGATCTGCTACTTTGAGAGAGCACCACTGTCATACGAAGAGGCTTCACGGCCCACAGGTAGCCTACATTGATTGCACTGACTCCAGAATGATTTATGTTTTGAATATTTGAATAGGTGACAGGCGTATTTATGTATTTTGGTAAAATGGAATTTCATTTTTTATATATATATTATAAGGAGAGTGATTATACACACATCACAATAAACCCAAATTTATATATATTTGGCTGTTGACCCCATCTCAAAATGTTTTCTACCAGTGACCCCAGAAGAGAAGAAAAAAATATATATATTTCTTTTTTAAATAGCAGATTGTGAGCTTGTATATCTACGATTTCTGAACAGCCACATTTAGCTGGGGACATCCTGGAACCTCCATAGGACCCCTGGGGGTCCCCGGACCCCACTTTGAGAACCACTGGACTGGGCCACCCAGCCTGGCCAACCTGTGCTCAGAGGAGCGTATTTCTTTTCTAGTTTTAGATCAAATAAATTGCATGATTTGGGTCAAAAGGGTGAATTACCATGACCTAGCAACTTTAAATTGAGTGTTTTTCCACACCGTTTCAACTTGAATGGCGGCAACTGATCTTTAAAAATGTACTCAGTGATCTACACAGGCATATACACACATACATTTATGTAGACAAAAGTTTTAAAAGGCTGATGACGGGGAATCTCTTCTCATGGAGAAGTCAACATTAGACTGGTATGTTCCTTTAACGCAGTGGTTCTCAAAGTTGGGTCTGGGGACCCCAGGGGTCCTTGAGGGGGTTCCATGGGGTCTCCAGCAAAATGTATTAATATAGCACCAAAAGCAGTTTAACCACTTTAACCCAGCTATTTGAACATAGCCGATCTAATGGCTCACAACGCGTTGTGATGCGACAAGTTGTGACTGTGATCTTGTAGATCTGCTTCACAAAATCTTTTTTTAAAAGAATCTTGAATATTCTTGAAACATTTAAGACCACACATCCTTGTATGTGGTTTCCTGTCACAATATTTTCAGATGGAGATCCTTGAGATGAAAAAGAACCACTGCTTATATCCTATTTTGTTTGGCCTTTTACTTTGCCCATTTTTAAGTAACTAGCCCTTACCCGTTCAAAGATATGAGCTCTGAAATGATGTGCAGTGTGTGGGTTATGGGATGTGCACTGTGCACACAGTATATGAGGGATGGAAAGTAACTTTAACTGGTGCTTGCATGCTAATATGTAGGAGCATCAATGTAAGAAATACCCGTTCCATTTAACGGCTACAGAGATACTGTGTACCGATCTGCATGATTTTTGGACAACATCTGTAACAGGGCCAGGACCCCCCCCCCCCCCCCCCCCCCCGCCCGCCCGCCTGCCTGCACCCCCCCCCCCCCCCTGTGTGTGTGTGTGTGTGTGTGTGTGTGTGTGTGTGTGTGTGTGTGTGTGTGTGTGTGTGTGTGTTTGTGTGTGATTGCGCATGGCCTGAACAACAGCGCCCCTCCCTTAACATGTGTGGTCACAAAAGGTACTGTAGGCTAAATAGATATAGATACACCATAAAAATGCTAATATACAGCATACGATTTGTGAAAGTGACAAACGGGCTTCACAGTTATGTCAGGTGTGTTCATATGGTAATGGTGATGCGATTTCAGAGCAATTGCTCCAGCCACTGAGGAGAAACGCGGTTTCAGACACTCACTCAGACATCTCCAAAATTATAGTATAGATAACTTAATAATGGTACATCTATGAGAGTTATTCATTTAATTTGCAGGTGTTTTAGTACAGTATTCCAGTGTATAGTAGACATCATCTTTTCATGGAGGTGTACTGTAGATGGCATGTACCATGTACCAACCAACAGAATTTGTTATAAATTAATGACAATTTAACTGGTCACAATCTTGCGTACAAAATGTGGCTGCTTGGCACCAAGCTAGGGTGTTCTAGGAAGTGTGTGCGGTTGGGAGGAGGGGAACACTGTAAATCTGGAGCGTCGGTATGGAATGCTGTACATGTTAGAGCCTGCTTTCCTCTGTCAGTTATGAAAGACCCCTTGCAGGAGACAGGAAGCCTGACAACAGCACGTAGAAGAGAGAGCAGTCTCAAGCAGGGGCGTCACAAGGGGTAGGAAAGTGGGACTGAGTCACTAGGGCCCAAGGTGGTGGAGGGGCCTTCATTATGTTATACTTTAGCTATTGAAAAATAGCAGATATACAAGCTCACAGCGCGGCACCGAGTGCCGCGCTGCGAGCTTGTAGATCTGCTATTTTTGAAAAGTCGTGAAAATGTGGGCTTTGAATATACAGTATGTATTTTTTTAAGCGAACATTTGTAACTCAAATTTTGCTTCTGGGGGGGTCCCTGGAACGAAATATTTTGAGATGTGGGTCCGTGGCCAAATACATATCATTTTGGGGGTACTTCACATGAAAAGGTTTGAGCTCCACTGACATCGAAACATAGATTTTTCTAAAAACCTTAGAAGGATTTGAAATATTCAAAGATTTTCATGATTTATCAAAAATAGCAGATCTACAAGCTCGCAGCGCGGCACTCGGTGCCGCGCTGTGAGCTTGTATATCTGCTATTTTTCAATAGTTAAAGCACAGGGGCCCCACAGTGAATCCTTGTACCCGGGGCCCAGAATTTGGTGCGACACCCCTGGTCTCAAGGTAGAGTTGTGTGAAAGACCTCTGAATGCCAGCAGATACTTTGGAATTAAATCTGGGGTCAGACTGGATGTCTAGTGGATTAGCCCGTTGGCTACAACATCCACGCGAGTTATGCACACTTAAGTGTTTTTTTTTTTTTAGCTAGTTGCACAATGCCCGTAGAGGAAAGGAACGCCAACAACATCAACATCAACAACAAGAAGTGCACAGTGGTTAACCCATTTAGGCCTAAAATTAGTGGATGCTTTAACTATATAAAAAAAATAGCAGATATACAAGCTCACAGCGCGGCGAGCTTGTAGATCTGCTATTTTTGAAAAAGTCGTGAAAATGGTTGCAAATCTTTGAATGTATTTTTTAAGCGAACGTTTGTAACTCAAATTTTGCTTCTGGGGGGTCCCTGCCTGGAACTAAATATTTTGAGATGGGGGTCCATGGCCAAATAAATATCAGTTTGGGGGTCCTTCACATGAAAAGGTTTGAGAACCACTGACATAGTAGTCTCTCAAGAACAGACTAACATGAGCTCCATTGAAGTGAAAAGGACCTTTTCTTTGACGATGGCTGGCCAGATTGCTGACATAACATAGGGTTTTTCAAAAAAAACCTTAGAAGGATTCAAAAGACACTTATAGAATCAGGTCAAAATTCAAATTTTCATGATTTTTCAAAAACAGCATTGCAGCGCGGGACTCGGTGCCGGCGCCGCGCTGTGAGCTTGTATATCTGCTATTTTTCAATAGTTAAAGCATAAAATAATAATACACTATAATGTGTACCCGTTATAAAGGATGCAGCCACATAAGAGTTCCACACAAGTTATAGTAAAATATTGCTATTTAGCTTGTCAGCTAGGGCCCACACACTAGCTCATGGTAAAGCTAAAGCTAACATACCATTCCCCTCCCCTCAGTAGTCAGCAGATGCTAAACCTACACAGCTCTTGGCTCTCAAAGAGAACATCAGTCTAATCCTGGCTAATGTAAACACACTGTTGGCTCGGTTCACGCAAACACGTTTCTGGCTGGCACTGTGTAATTTAAACAGAGTAGCAGAGTGGCAGAAGTACTTAAAGATATGCCTTCTATCCTGACTGTTTAAATTAAATTGTAACAGGAGCCCGAGAGGTATGGCGGCATCTTGAATTTCACTCTTTGTAAGGCTTTGAGTCTTTCTCTTTGCTGCAGATTAGGGTAGGAGGAGTGTGTATTAAAAAGTGGCTTCTGTTCCAACCATGAAAAATGTTTTACGTTACTCGTATCTTGTATAAGTGGCTGAAGGCTGGCGCTACGACATCCACAACAGAGCCCACGTTGTAGCCTATCGTGTTTCTCAAGTAATCACAAGAGGAGGGGGCAAAACAATCAAGCTGAATGGGTTCTCTATAAAGTGGGGAAATCAACTCGGTTCAAGACTTCTTCTGTTGTGGTGCGAGGAACTCAGAGGCCATGGGTTTTAAAGGATTCTGTGGCTGCGGAGATGGCAGCATTTATTGCAAGTCAACAGTTACTCTCTTGAAGCGTTAATAAAGTTGCCTTTACAGATCACAAGAAAGCCGAGCCTACAGCTCAGAGGGATTGGTTGACTTTCAGGGAAAGACTAATCCCAGAGGAGCCCTCGCACCACCGAATCTTGTGCTCTCAGTGCTTTTAGGGCCAGTGTCAATAAAGCAACCAAGCTAAAAAGCACCGTAGTCCCAATCTACTGAATATCGCTTATGCAATGTTAAATAGCCATGGGATTCTTTCCCTCTGTCAAATTAATTCTGTTTCTTCAATTGAAAAATAACCATACTAATAGGTATCATTGTTTAGTCTGACTCATTTTGTACAAGGTCTTTAAATTCTGTTTACACACAGTCACTGACTCACACACACACTGGACATCCGATAGTATTCTGCTTTCATGAAGTGAAAATATTCCCAAGAAGGAGTCTGTAATTTAGTGGATGTAGCCTGGCTTACATGTAGATGCATTTCCTAGAGGAAAGGAGAAGTTATCATTATAGCATGTTGTGGAAGGGGGCTCGTCTGGGGAGCTGAGGATCAAAACAGTCTTTTACACGGGCCTGTTGTGCATGTCACAGCAAGACCCTGCCCTCAGCACCTCTCTCAAGCACAGGGCTTGTTTTTCTCTCTCTGCGTCTGCTCATCAACCCACGGCTCGTCAGCACTGTATGGGGAAGAAAAGGCATGCGGAAGACTGTATCGGTTACTTTGTGATTTGTAGAAAATGATTGTTTTGTTTTTTTGTTTTTTTTTGCCATCTGTTTCTGTTATCTGTTGGGTGAACGACACGCACACACGTACTGTACACACGCACACAAACAGAGCAGAATTGTTTTGACTTGGGACTTCTATGGAGTCTTTGAGAAAGGCATGGCTCCACGTCACCACCTCTATTATTTGGCCCTTTTTGAATGCACACGCTTATCGCCAGTGGCTGTACTTATTGTCAACCCCCTGCTCCCTCCTCTCCTTGCTCTATTTTCACAGCTGTGAATACCCTGTGATATGCCGAATTTTTTTGCCTCGTCGTACGACGGTGTGCACACACCGGAAATGGCAAATCTACAAGCTCATGATGCGGCGCATGGTGTGTGACACCATTGTGCGACAACGTATAAATCCAGGCTATAATTATTTTAACTTTCCACATTCCACAAACCGACATTACCAAGATGCAAAGTCACGGGAGAGTAACGTGTCAGAGCAGAGAGCAGAGAGGTCATGTATTCCAGGGGCTTGTGGTGCTAGCATAATTGAAAGTTTGTCTTTGGCTGGCAGAAAGCTGAGACAGAGGAAAAGCAACAACATGGATCACTCTGTGGAAGAGATGATAAAGACAGCCGGTGGATCCGTTCTTTTGTGTGTGTGTGTGTGTGTGTGTGTGTGTGTGTGTGTGTGTGTGTGTGTGTGTGTGTGTGTGTGTGTGTGTGTGTGTGTGTGTGTGTGTGTGTGTGTGTGTGTGTGTGTGTGTGTGTGTGTGTGTGTGTGTGTGTGTGTGTGTCTAGCTATACTTATGGGGACTAAACGCATATTCACACAGTCACCTGCAGGGGACCTCTGACAAGTGTGGGGACAAAATAGTAGGTCCCCACTAGGGTTAGGGGTTAGGTTTAGGGATAGAGGTTAGGGTAAGGCCACAGGACTTGCATACAAATGAATGGAAGTCTATGTAATGTCCCTACAAGTGATGTAAATATATAGTGTGTGTGTGTGTGTGTGTGTGTGTGTGTGTGTGTGTGTGTGTGTGTGTGTTTGTGTGTGCGCGTGCGTGTGAATTCTTTGCATGTCTAAAATAAACCAGAGAAAACCATTATAAGAAGACTTCATAGTGTAATGCCACTGCCAATGTCTGGTTTCATGATACAGATGATAATGATGACACTAAACAGCACACTGTACAATCCTCACCATTCGTTTAACTCTGGGAGTGTGCAAAATGTGACCAAATTGACCCATAAGGGTGTTCATTTGTTCTCAGTTACAAATGGATAAATTATCGCTGAGTATTTTACTCTGTAATGTAGTCAGTCGAGGTGAGGAGATGTTAGCGTCTTTTCTGTCAGACTTAACCCTCTCCTGCCTTCTGTCTCTCCCTTTACCTCGGCCCCTGCTTCCCTCCACTCCAGCATTCATTGAGAATGTACAAGGGTCCTACCCCAACAGCCACGACGCGGGCAGGGCCAACGAGCCGTCGTTCTGGCGGCCGCCGCTCAACACCATCACCGTCTCCAAGAAACGCAACTGGCTGCAGCAGAGCTCCCTCGGGAAGGCCCACGGTGCCAAGGATGAGCCCCAGGGAATGCTGGGAGCTGAGGAAGAGAGTGGGCAGGGCCCTCACCAGCCTCCTCCTCCCCCCAGCCCGTCCCCAGATGATCTGAGAGCCCCCGGAGGAGGCCCACCCTTACGGCCACTCAGGTTGCACTTGCCCCAGGTTAGTGTCCAACGTAGTTCCTATGTAGCAGGCCGGGTCGTATTTTGCAGAGGTTAACTGTTGTGATCCGTCTAGCTGTTTAAAAGGATCTGTGGCTAACAAGACAAATATGCGTTAATACATTATAATTGCCCTCTACAACTAAAATCTGAAATTTAACACCTTAATTATTTAATTTGTTTTATAAATAGGTACAACTCCCGTCACAAGTTGATGAAGTCATTTGTCCATGTGTGGTCCAGCCCTATGGAATGCATATGCTGTTAATAAGTATTTGAAATATTGTTTTGATGCTTATATTAACCCTTGGAAGTATTGTTTTTCAATAGCATATGCATTCCATACATTCCTGTACCACACATGGACAAATGAGTGAACACATGTCCGTGTGAAAGACTATCTATTTATAAGATTAATACAATATTTAAAGTGTTCATAATTTTTAATTTAAAGGAGTAGTTCACCCCCAAAATGACTTTTTTCCTATTGATTAGTCATGCCATGGAGACTAGAGTTCAATATTCTTTTTTGTTTTTTGTCGCATTCCTAAGACAAAAATGTGATAACAATAAATTTACCCCCATTCATTCCGGATGGTGACCCGTTTCGAAACGGGTCACCATCCGGAATCAATGGGGGTAAATTTACTCAAATCAAATTTTTGTCTTAGGAATGTGACAAAAAACTAAAGATATTATTGAACTCTACTCTCCATGGCATGACTAATCAATAGGAAAAAAGTCATTTTGGGGGTGAACTACTCCTTTAAATTATAGAAGGCAATTATAATGTATTAAGGCATATTTGTCTTATTAGACAGGGATCCTTTTAACGTATGTTTTGATAGTTTCCTCAAAGCTTGAATGTGGGTTCTTAAAGGGACACCCTCACTGATTTTAGACATCAAAATGTGTTTACTCGTCATGTGTTATATAACGGCATGTTCAGTTTTTAAAACTTTTCTGTCGTCAGAGCGAGCGATGGAAACTCTTAGAAAATAAATTATCCCAATGATGTCATACAGGTGATCTGACTCGAGGCTTTAAATGCTACTATGTTAAACTCGACGACAAGTAAACATTCTGATCATTTACTAACTACTAAACACAGTCTAGTGAGCATTAGTGAGGAGAGGAGGAGTTAAAAAAAACAGCATTGTTCCTTTAAAACACAATCTTGGCACCAGTGGCAGCCCCATGAGGGACCCCCAGGGGGGTCCCCAAATGGTTTTGGGGGTCCCCAGATGATTAACTTAATGAGAAACATTGTTTTCTCACTCAACAACATAAAGTCTAAGTGTATAGAGGGTATCTGCACATTTCTAAAGTGACAATTTAAGGACTTTTGATTACCTCTAAAATGACAAATTAAACATTGGACAAATTTTAGAGGCAGAAATGGTGTGAAAATAGACGATCTACATGCTTCACAATAGAACCGTGTTATAAAAAGTATAATGCCTCAACTCTTAGTGCTCGTAGGTTGGGGGGGGGTCCCCAGTTAAAATAGGATCACAGCCTGAAAAGGTTGAGAACCACTGCCTTAGAGATGACCCTGCGCTCCTCTTTTTGAATGGCTCTATAGGTGAGCGTGGGCCAGACCAGGGTGGCCCCGCAGCCTCGCTGCGTGGACCCGGCGGAGGAGAACGACGCCGACGACGAAGGCGAGATCTGGTACAACCCCATCCCCGAGGACGACGAGCCGGAGACAGGCCACCGCCGCCGGCCTAGCGTCAGGCTGCTGGTGCCTCCTCCCCGGCAGGAGTCGTCTCAAGCCCCCCAGAGGCGACCCAGCAGGGGCGTAGGAGACGGGAGCCAGCGCAGCGGCAGCAGGGCCCCCGAGAGCTCCAGCAGTGCTGGACTGGAGGGGCCGCCGGGGGAAGGCCTGGGGGGAAGCGGAGGAGGAGGAGATGGGAGTCAGGGGAATGCCACGCATTCCTCTGAGGCAGTACATCTGCACAGACAGATGCTCGCGTGCAAGCCTCAAGAGGAAGGGGGGCCCTCCTCCAGTAGAGCTACAGGTAAGGCAAAAAAAAACTACGCCTATGCTATCCTTTTTTATTTTACCTTCACTCCTCCTCTTTCCCCTTCATCATCCAGCCTCCCTTTGTGGTCTTTTAAAAAAAAGTATTATGATCTATTTTAACAACCCCTTTTCTCTGGATTTCTGCTCCAGGGCCAGTTGTTATGTCTTTCAGCCAGTCTGTCTAGGGCAGATGTTTGTGGTTTTGTGCACTCCATGAGCGCTAATTACTGCTGATGTTGATTGGTGTCACTCATCAAAGGATCAGCTGGCATATTTACCTCTCAAGTCATTTTGAGCTCACTGTTATTATTATTTTGACATGCCACAATGTGAAAATGTGTCTGTTGAAAATGATCCGAGGCTAGAGTGATAATTGCAGTTTGATAATTCAAAGTAAAGCTAATTTCTCCCTAAGGATTTCTAAGCACTTTCATGTCATGGACCCCCAAATAGATGTTCATTTGGCCATGGACCCCCATTTCAAATGATTCAGTCCTACAATCCTGATATGAAAAGATGTTTTGTTTTAAATGAAATATATCTAAATGCCATAATTGTACGTGTGAAATAGATTAGTTGTGGTGTAGCCCTATATTCAAACTTTGAAGTCTGCGATACAAGCATATTAATTACCGGTAGTTCACTACTGTAGTGTTGAATATCAGACTTCTCTGTTGCACTTGACTGCAAACAAAGTGCATTCAGTGACAGCAATGACAGAGGAAGTACAATGAATCAGGTGAGCTTAAGAAGACCGCCAATTTGGTCAGCTGCTTGACACGTCACATTCACAACATCGGCCACATAGTTCTGCACATGCATGAAAACATCTCCAGGCTATCTGCCTGAACTAGCCCTCAGGCTACGCATCATATCTGCAATCTTGTAGATCGGCTATTTCTAATAGCCAAAGCATAAAATAGGGCATACCCTATTAATATTTAAAAACAGTTTCAACAAAAAACAAAAAAAATCAATTAAAAACAATTCCAAAATGTTTAAAAAAGATCTAATAATTTATATAAATAAAGGATAAAAAGTTTAAAAAGTACTGAAAATAGCTTTCGACACGGCGTGCCATGAAGCAACCCGTTGTGAGCTTGTATATCTGCTGTTTTCACAAGCTTGGGGCCCGTGGCAAATTGTCTCTTTAATTTCTCTTTTTGGGTCTTGAGCTAAAACGTTTGGGAACCCCTGCTTGACACGTTGAAAACAACTGCTCTGTAGCTTCAGCCGGTGGTCATGTTCATGGCCAGTGTGATAGGAGCAGACAGGAGCCCTGGCTGTTTGATCATATCACTCCAGCTCAGTGTCACTCATTAGCCAAACTCAGACAGACATTAGCCAGGTGGAATTTAGAGTTGGCGATCCGGAGGGGGAAAAACACACAGCTCTTACTTGTTACAGGAGCTTGCACAGAGACCTGTAAACTTTGTAATCAGTAGTACTTTTTAGGTCCTCAAATTGAACCAAATTTCTTTTTTTAAATCTGTCTCAGAGTGGCTGTGGGGGCTCGGCCCACTAAAACAGTGCTCTTACTGTGTGCTGATTCAAAAGAAGCAGGGCCATGGCACGTAGAGTTAAAGCAACAGTACCGCATCTGTGTGTGTTTGAAGGTTGTTGGGGAGTGGCATCTCTTGGAAGCCGGTGTAATGATGACAACCAGCACACGGACCCCTGTCTCTTAACCATTCTTTTTTATACTTTGGCTATTTTTGAGATTTGTGCAAATCTTTGAATATATTATTTTAAAGCGAACATCTTTAACTAAAATCTTTGCTTCTGGGGGGTCCCTAGAACAACATATTTTGAGATGGGGTCTGTGGTCAAAAACATATAATGTCAAGGGGTCCTTGACATTAAAAACTTTGAGCACCACAGATAATTAAACATACGTTTTTCAGAAAACCATTAGGATTTAGAAGACATTTTTAGGTATCGTTCAGGTCTTAAAGCAACAGTGTGTATGTCTGAAGGTTGTTGGGGAGTGTGGTTTCTTGGAAGCGGTGTAATGATGACAACCAGCACACGGACCCCTGTCTCTCATTAAGCTTTATTTTGTTTCCATGTACCTCCTCCGTTTTGTCCTCTCTGATGTGGCAACACGCTAGTATGGAACGCTCGGCACATCTTTTAGCTGAGCCCATAATTACAACTTTTCACAACTCTTCTCTGTGGCACGCAACAGTCATTTCTGCTGGTCTGAGCACAAAGTGAGGCTTACTTTTGGTTATACTTCATTCAAATCTAACATAGCATTTGTTTTCTTTTTTTCTTGCTGTCATCATCAACACTTTGACCGTGGCAGCCGTGGCCAGTACTAATCGGCATCTTCTGAGAAAAAGAAAAACACTTAATTTGGAGAAATGATTCAAATAAAAAGTAATTTAAAGCGGTAGTTCTCAAAGTTGCTGCATCAGGGCTCACTTGAAAATCTCAAAAGCATTCCGGGCCCACCCATCTGACCATTTAACACGGCAGCCGCGTTGTGAGCTTTTAGATCTGCTATTTTCAAACATTATGTACTTGGGTACTTTTTGGGGTACTTCAAGTACATTTTGATGCCAACACATTCATACTTTTACTCAAGTACATTTTGAATTCCGGACTTTTACTTGTAAGGGTGCCCTCACACCAAAATACCTAGAGTGGAATCCGCCAGCATTTCAATGCGAATGGAGCGTTCTTTTTTTGCAGAAATCCTCTACTGGCAAAAAAACGCTCCATTCTCATTGAAATGCATTGGCAGATTCCACTCTAGGTATTTTGGTGTGAGGACAGGGCACCCTAACAGAGCATTTCTATAATGCAGTATTGATACTTTTACTTAAGTAAAAAATCGGAGTACTTTTTCCACCACTACCGATGCCCACCTCTCATGATAACTTGTCACTGGTATGAGACTGATAAAGGACGATCCTACTATAGGTTGTTGCATCATCGGGGAAAGGAGAGTTGGCCTTGTTAATCGTGTGAATGGCATTGAGAAGGACAAAAGCTTGATTGACAGCTGGTAAACAGCGCCGACCTCATTGATAGGCCACAAAGCCACGGCTTTCGGTGACATCACGTGTGGTGTGGCAAAAAGTCTCCGTTGTGAAAAGACTTTCCGTGTGGGATTAGGATTTTAATAGGTCTCAAGGAATCTTGGTGAAAAAAAAAGATTTGCCATATTGCTAATTAAATCAATGTTATTTCCTTAGGCATTGAGATTATAAAAAGGGCTTATAACAGCATACAGCATCACTCTGAATGGAGCACATTTTGATACTACTACCATGCTACTACTTAATCAAATAGACTATATAACACTGATAAGGATAAAGCTTGATATACATACACACATATAATACATAATGTACAGATAGGCCTTATATACTGTTATATAGTGTATACACACAATATTGTATTGTATTATTACTGCATATATTTGTTATTGTCCGATTCAGGAATGTATTCTTGTGCTGTGCGAGCATAGAGTAACAGTCGATGGAGTGGGCTGAGTTTCCTTAGCCTGGCTTGGCCAGACTATATACTAATGCAGCTAACTAACTGCAGTAATAGTCCCCACCTTGTTTTAACATGGGTGGACTGTTTAGCTGTGCTAGGCTAGAGTTTTCTGACGGTGCCTCATGGCTGCTGTGAAAACGAGAAGACAGAAGAAGTGTTCTGTTTTTTTTGCCCTTCTGCTCCGGAACTGCACCGTGCCCCTTGTTGACTTTGAGGTGGACTCCTGTGGGGGCTTGGCCACGCCATTTGCACAGTTCACCCCAACAAAAAGCAAGCTCATCTGCGTGTCATCACAGTGGAATACGCTCACATGTACTCTGCCTGTGTGTGAGCGCACACACAAACACGTGGCTTTGTTGCAGCCAGTAATAGTCGCAGTACAAGCAGCTGTTTGATTGAAACCAGGAGGATTCATTTAACTCTTGAGAGTGTACAAATGGAACCAAATGGACCGATAGGGTTCATTTGGTTTCATTTGTTCTGAATCATTTGCTCTTTGAGTTACAGTACAAATGGATATTCAAACACTGAGGGTTTTTACTGTGTGTTTCTTCCTGACCGTCAGTCAATCAGATAAACCTTGACTGACACATTAGTGTCTGGATGCTGCTCTAGTGATCCTATTACAGGGCTTGGTGTGTGTGTGTGTGTGTGTGTGTGTGTGTGTGTGTGTGTGTGTGTGTGTGTGTGTGTGTGTGTGTGTGTGTGTGTGTGTGTGTGTGTGTGTGTGTGTGTGTGTGTGTGTGTGTGTGTGTGTGTGTGTGTGTGTGTGTGTGTGTGTGTGTGTGTGTGTGTGAGATTGTGTCTAGGCTGTTGTCTAGCGGCTAGACTGTAGCCAATGTGTCAGAATCCGGTGGATGAGAATGCATCAGACCAGCCCCTCATGTGCAGTTGCATGGGCTGGGACTGGGAGCGTTGGTTGGATGGTGGGCTGGAGTTTAAAGAACCAGGGCTTACTAACCCACTACAGGTTCAAACAGGGCCAGCCACGGATTACTAGTTATTTGCATTGCGCACTTTGACCCCCTGGCCTAACAACACATTGGTTATACTGTATTATGTTTTCTTCCTGGTAGAATTGTAAACCCTTTAACAGGGCTTTGAAGTGCAAAAGAAGGCTATTTTAGGTGGATGATTTTCCTCTTTCTTCCTGTCCTGCTTCAGAAGTTCGCTCTTTGAGAAGATGGCCCTGCACAGAGTAGACCCCTCTTTATTTTCAGTGCTAAAAATGTATGAATCCTTCGTTCTTTGACTGTGAATCAGGGAGTCTGCTGAATTAATGAGGCGGCGCAGATCTATGCAGATGATGGACTTCCTCTGTCCGGCTGGCTGCTTCTTTTTCCCAGGCCGGATGCACCCCAGACTCCTCATGTGCTGCTATTGACCAGCTTTTTGTTCATCTGAATGCTCAATTTGTGTGGAGAATAATGATTGATAGACTGTGGGTGTGCTGAGTGTTCAGAATCAAAGTGTATCTTCAGTTTAGTAGCTATTTGAGCAGTATGACTTGGTCATTGCTGATAAATGCCATCACAGCTATTTCTGGGGTTGTTTTGATCAGTGCTGTGAAGAGACTGGCTGTCCTGTTCTAGGATTAGCCATGATGTTAGAGTTACATGGGAGCTTGGTTCTGTGTTGTAATGTCTTCTGAAATGGGAGATTACAATTTTACAAATGTGATTTTCGATGGACAGGGCAGCTCAGTGGGCTGACACCTATAGTTTGCCTTTACTAGTTGTGATGTTCGGTTCACATGCACTGATCGTTGTTTTACGCCAGTCGTGTGTTTTTTCACGATGTTACAAGAACAAAACTAAAGTAGACAAAAGAGAAAAAAGAGACGGTGAGTGAATGGTCTTTGAATTAATATCAAATGGCTCAAGAGTCAATAGGCTATGCCGTTTTTAGTTTAGTTTAGTTTATAAACTAAACTTTAGTTTAGTTTGGTTTGGTTCTTTTCAGTTAATAATGGACTGTTTGTATCCACATCCACACATTTAAATGAACATACTGTATTTGTATTCACACAGTGTGTTGCTTGGACAACGAGACCAGCAGGCAGTGCTGATTGCACATCTATCCATCCATGCTATTTTTGGTGGTTGTTTTGATCTGGATGGTGCATGGAGGCCATTCTGGCCGCAGGGTGTTGTAGAATTAGCTGACACTCTGTTGCTAGAGTTACAGGAAAGCCGGAATGCCTGTAGCAGTAGGCTAGCGCAGTGGCGTCAGTTCAGCCAAAGCTAGGGTATGGCAAAGATGGGAGTCCTCATGGAAAAGAGGCATTACATTTTGTATAACACGGTTCTATTGTGAAAATAGCAGATCTACATGCTCACAACGCCTCGCGCTGCGAGGCGTTGTGAGCATGTAGATCGGCTATTTTCACAATGTCTAAAAAGAAAACGAGTTTTGACAGTTTTTTACACAGGTTTCTACGTTTTCTTGGGCTGGATATGGCAGCCTGGAACGGTTGTTCAAGTGCAGCTAAACTTGGCATGTTAGTAAACTTGCCACAATTAACAATAATGCATTGCACCTGTGCAGCTGACCTGCGGAACCTGGGAATATACCATTCTGTCAAGATGGGGAGAATACAAGTGTGGAGAATATAATTATAATACCTTGTTAAAGTGACCATTTTGTTAAATTTTGCATTTGTAGTTATTTTACTGTAATTTAACAACATAATAACCGGCACAGATAGACAAAGAGACATTCATAGATTTATATTTAAAAGCAACTTTTATTTTCCCCCTGGACCCCAGGGTATGGCAGCTGCATGACCCTGCCATACCCAATTGACGCCCCTGGGCTAGCGAGGCTACATGAGGCCTGCGCTGGCAGGGGGCCATGTTGTGCTAGCGAGAGGACCTGCATGCCTGGCTATATTAGCAGGGGTTTTGTAACCATTGTAATGAAACGCCTGGGCTCCTGTGGCCTCTGAAAGGCCTTCCAGTGTTTAATGATTTAGAGCCAAAGGAGGGGAACCAATACAGTGCTGGTTGGGCCTTGGTCGTGGAGAGGAGAAACCATGGGACAAGTATGCCATTCAACCATTTATGTGTGCACTCCTCCTGTTTGTTTGCCAGTTGCTCCCTGGGCCTTCCTCTCGTGTTTGAGAGGAAGGCTACGTACGCACGCACGCACGCACGCACGCACGCACGCACGCGCGCGCGCACGCACGCGCGCGCGCACACACACACACACACACACACACACACACACACACACACACACACACACACACACACACACACACACATGCCATTCAGTACAGGGGTAATCAAGGACAGCAGATTATTGTCTCCTCCAAAGCTTATCGTGAAAGTTCTCCTTCTCTCTATCTTTCTCTGACACACTCATACACACGCATGCGCCAGCGCAGACACGCCCTCCTTCTGCACCTGTGGGGTTTATTAAGAAGAGCAATCAACAGTGGTAAATTCCTGGGCTTTGTTGAGAGGTGTCAGACAGAGAGTGCACAGGGTGGGCCCTGAGGGTCAGGGAGGAGGTGTGTGTGTGTGTGTGTGTGTGTGTGTGTGTGTGTGTGTGTGTGTGTGTGTGTGTGTGTGCGAGTGCGAGTGCGAGTGCGAGTGCGAGTGCGAGTGCGAGTGCACGTGCGTGCATGCGTGCGTGCGTGCGTGTGTGAGTGCGTGCATACATGTTTCTGAATATCTTTATGTTAGCCTTCATATATTTCCGATTCTGCATTTGTGTGTGTGTGTGTGTAATGTGTTCAAATATCCATGTGTGCGTGCGTGCCTGTGAAGAGTGTTATGAGACGGGGCTGGGCATGGTCTCCCAGCTCAGGTGTCACCCAGTGGAATGCAGGCCTTTTGCCCTTTGACCCCAGGGACATGGCCCCTGAGGGTTGGGTGTCAAACCATTGGCCCTGAACCTCAGCTAGTGGGGTGTCGGGTAACCCTCCCGACTGCTGCCACAAGGTACAATGCCAAAGGCTACGGAGGACACAGCTCTGTGTGTGTACATGTATGCGTGTGTGCGCGTGCGTGTGTGTGTGTGTGTGCGTGTGCGTGTGCGTGTGCGTGTGTGTGTGTGTGTGTGTGTGTGTGTGTGTGTGTGTGTGCGTGTGTGTGTGTGTGTGTGTGCGTGTGCGTGTGCGTGTGTGTGTGTGTGTGTGTGTGTGTGTGTGTGTTGAACTTCGGAGGACAACATGAGTAACAGTCATTAGCTTTGTCAAAGGTGTCTGTTCTGTAACGTGAGCTGTCTCACAGGGCCCTAAGTATGAGAAATGGACATTGGCCAGGTTGATATTACATGCTTAGATGCCTAAGTCACAGGACATGACATAATCAATAAAATCACCACTTTTTACCGGGACTTTAAAATAATTTTAGATAATTATTGGAAGTGGATGCTGGTTTGGTTTGTGAGACTGTAGTCTTGCGTAGCCAGACAACTATATTCCACAATCTCCGAATGCTATATGGAGTCTGAAAGTACACCTCCCGAAATCCGAACACAGAAGTGGTCATTTAACAAAAATATATTTTAAAATATCTTCACATTAAATGTTTTATTTTCCATTTCAAACTTTGTTGTTGTTTTCAGCAGTTGCACATGCTCAGCTAACCAATCAGAAAACATGAACAATGCATTCCGTGTCTGAATTCAGCGCTGATGTGGGTGTGAATGGATGTGCACATTCATTTAAGGGTCCCGGTTTGGGGGGCTGAAAATATGGTCACTCCATATCAGTGCTAACTACAGTTAGCTATGCTACAGAAGGTAACCGCTCTACTCGCCAACAACCTTCTCGTCCTTTTTTCCCCCGCCGACCTCACATTGACCGCTCGGTGGGACGGTTCTAGTATTCTTGTATTTCTTTTACTGAGAATATGGTTAGATATAACTTTAGGGTTAAGTATATTTTTACTAAGGTTACGATTAGGAATAGGGTTAGGTTTTGGCACCGTATTACTGAGGTTAAGGTCAGGAATAAGGTTAGGTTTAACCATAGTTTACAGAGGTTACGTTTTGGAATACCGGGCAGAGACCGTTCTACCATTCCGCCGGATAGACGCCCAAGGCGACTTGGTTTTATGGCGAGCATTCTGGTATTCCTACTGAATGGCTTTGTCGCATTATCTTTCATTACATTATTAAAATGTGCACTTTTAGATGTTCCTGTACATTCCTTTTGCTGTCAATCAATATGTTTTATCTTTTTGACAAGGCACAATTTTTATGCCTGTATTGTTTTGTATAGACTATTCCAATTAAACAACATAATACTGTATATCGTCACTGTCGGGCAGAAACCTCGTATCTCCAAGTTTCAAATGTGTACATTTTTTCGCAAAGCAAAGCCCTGCTTCATCATACAAGGCCGTAGCACAAAAGTAGTGAAAACAGCCTCGCACCGCAAGGCGTTGTGTGCTTGTAGATCGGCTGTTTTCACTAGTTTAAATAATTTTTAAAATGATAAATACAAAACAAACGGTTTTGGACATACAAGGTTTCCACCCGACAACGAGAATATACATACAAGACTGAGGTAACGATTAGGAATAGGAATTTATACATATATAACTAATATATCCAACCTCACTCACAGGAATCACTTCATACCATACATGGTGTGGTGAACACACACAGAAAACATGGTTTGACCCAGCCTCTCTGCCTGCGTGGGCCTCCCCACAGATGTTGTGTGATGTTTTTACACCTTCAGCCCACTCCACCCATTTTCACCTTCTCAGAGAGTCTCTCTGTGTCTGTTATTGGCAGGAAGCAGTAAGAGGGAGTTCTACTCAGCTAAAAGGGAAATGAGGCTAAACATGGTTTGGCATGGAATGTCAGAGAGACCAGCCCAGTTTGGTCGTACACTGGCCAGTAGGGATGGGACGATATGAAAATGTCATATCACGATTATTGTGACAAAAGAAATCGCGATTTACGATATTATCGCGATAATCAAAATCCATTATCCTGGGGCGGAACATTTGCCAAAAGATTGCAGATCTACAAGCTTGCGATGCGTTGTGACTTCGGCTATTTTTCGGCTATTTTTTGGCAAAGACATTTGATAGAAAGTGAAAAAGAGACTGTATCAAGTACGTACAGTATATTATAAGTACCTTTTACCAATTATTATTTACATGGTACCGGATATGAAGCTCGGCAAATAAAAAGGTGAATTGATCCCAGCGCATGACGGAGGACGATATCACGATACATTTAATCTCCACGATACGATTATCGTGAGTGGTTTTTTTATCGCGATAAACGATAATATGGCTTATCGTCCCACCCCTACATGGCCAGCCATCAGGCCAGCCAGACATCTGAGTCCCCAGGACAAGGGGTGCCTTTGTCCCCCATCTCTCTCTGCTATTCCCTGCCCTGCTTCTGCCCCCCATCTTACCCCTTTAACTCTCCATCCTGTGGCGGCTCCTCTGCCTCTCTCTCTCTCTCTCTCTCTCTCTCTCTCTCTCTCTCTGTCTCTCTCTCTCTCTCTCTCAGCCCCTCACTCCAGAATAGCACAGCAGGCCCCCTCTGAAAATAGAGCTGGTGATGTTGGCAGGTCAAGCCATGTGGCGTCACACCAAATTCTGGGCCCTGGGTACAAGGATTCACTGCGGGCCCCCCATGAATGTTAACTATTGAAAAATAGCAGATATACAAGCTCATAGATTGCGAGCTTGTATATCTGCGAGCTTGTATATCTGCTATTTTTGAAAAATCGTGAAAATCTGTGCAAGAAACCTATGTCAAGGACCCCCAAGATGATATGTATTTGGCCACGGACCCCGATCTCAAAATATTTAGTTCCAGGGACCCCCAGAAGCAAAATTTGAGTTAGAAATGTTCGCTTAAAAAATACATATATTCAAAGATTTTCACACATTTTCACAACTTTTCAAAAATAGCAGATCTACAAGCTCACAGCGCGGCACTCGGTGCCGCGCTGGGCCCCAGTAACTCAGTCCCACTTTCCTACCCCTTGTGACGCCCCTGGGTCAAGCACTCTCTCTCTCTCTCTCTCTCTCTCTCTCTCGCTCTCTCTCTCTCTCCGTGTTTCTCCCTTTCCCCCTGAGTTTCTCCCTCAATCTATCCTTTGTTTCAGCGGGTGGATTCATAAGAAACAGTTAGCCAATGTAAATGCTAAATGCAATTATATAATTATACATGAAGTAAGAAATGCAAAATGAACTTAAGTTCGTTTGTGTATTCTCTCTATGTCTGAATAGCCCAACCCCGTCTTATAAACCAAGTCCCAAGAAAGCATTTAGTGTGATTTGCCTTAACACCAGGCAGTTTATGGCTCCCAGGGCCGGGCCAAAGACTGGCGACAGCCAATTCCTCCCTGCCAAGTCACGTGGTCCAGCCCCCATGTCCTACGAACCCATGCAGCGAGGAATTCCCTGTAATGTGTAAAAAAAGGCAGTTTAGTCAAAGGAGGAAATCTTATTAGCAGAGAGCTGGGGGAGCTAAAGTTCATTTTTTTCTGTTTGAAACAGGTTTTGTGTAGCAGGACGCCCATCATTTGAAAAATTGCACTTTAATCATTCGAACTGTGGCTGGCTCCAGCTCTCTTTCTCTCTTTCTCTCTCTCTCTCTCTCTCTCTCTCTCTCTCTCTCTCTCTCTGGTGGACAGATGGATTAACTGAACTTGGCTAACTTCCGAAGCTAAAGTCCAGTCCACAGAATTATATACACTGTCGTTTAGAGTCACAATTAATACACTGATAAGCATTTACATTGTGGAAGAAAAGAAAGAAAGATGTTGGGTAAACATGTTGGGTAAACTGTTCATAACATAAGAAATGGGGAAAAGTTTTTATTTAGCTGTTGACGAATGGAAATATTAGTCTTGTATCTATCTATGCGTGCTGCATGCTTTGTATGTTGAAAGAGCCTGTGAATGAAGCTGTTGTTTCGGGTAAATGACCTGTAAAAATAACATAGATACAGTTTTCAAGAGGTGGTATCCACAATTCAATCTTGTGTAGACTAAACAATGGCATGTCATTACACCGTACAACTTTACGCCCTCACATTTCACAAGGTAGACACCTAGTTAGAGCAGAACTGCCTGCGAGGTCCACTCCAAATGGATATTTTTACAACACGAATAATGTCTAGGAGTAATACTAGCTCCTAAAGCCTCAAGCCATGGTGTCCCTCTCTCCATTTAGAGGTCTGCTTTCCCGGAGGCCCTGTTCTAACTTTGCTAATGACATTCCAGGTGATTTGCTATTTAATTGAATGAAGCACTTTTTGAGGCTAAGTTAAGGTCTTTTCATGGAGCCTGGTATAGAATTAGCACAGTGTAAAAAAATAAATAATAATAATAATAATAATTGAGGCATTATCTCTGTTTGATCCACCATTTCCATGAAAACGGCATCCGTGATACAGATCTACCTTCAGGTGCGGGTTGTATCTGTGAAACCTGACTGGAAACCTGTCAGATTACTTAGTCACTCACTCACTTATGTCGTTTATTTATATCGGTCATGATTTAACAAAACAGTTGGACATACAGAATACAGATTCTTGCAATAGAATAACTGTCTAATAAGAATAGCCTTTAAACTTACGTTAAAACATCTATTGTCTTGCATATGCTCTGATGTAGTCTTACTAGTTACTACCAATAGATTATGGACACATAGCATTAGCATGACAATATAATGGCAAGAAAACCCCATATAAAGAAATCATGCAGTAGCTCATACTCTCCTGAAGCATAGAATGCAACATGTTTAATCATAATTGTGTCTCTTCTTCCTTGTCAACCCTGCAGATGGTCCTGAGCTCCTGCCCCCTCCGCCGGGCTTCTCTCCTCCCTCCAGTCCCAACCCTGCCAAGAAGAGCAGCTCTATCAACTGGTCCTTCCCGGACAAGATCAAGTCCCCGCGCACTGTCCGGAAACTCTCCATGAAGATGAAGAAGCTTCCGGAGCTTAGTCGAAAACTCAGTGTCAAGGGGATGCCGAGTAGCAATAACAGCAACAATGGCAACGGAAGCGGCCAATCGGAGCCCAGGGTGCATTCTCCCAAAACCAATAGCAACGCAGCGGAGGCCGTGCAGCAGCAACACATAGGCCCTCGATTGTCAGCCTCTGCCGGCGGTCAGACGGCGGCGGCCAGCCGCAACGTGATCTCACGCTACCACCTGGACAGCAGCGTGTCCACCCAGCACAGCTACAGCAAGAAGAAGAGCAGCGGAGGCTCCAAGTCGGCCAGCAAAGGTGGCTACCTCAGCGATGGTGACTCCCCGGAACTGGTGGCCAAGTCCGGGAAGCACGGCACTACGGAGGGCAAGGGAGGGAAAGGGAAGGAGATGGTTTCAGGCGGCGGAGGAGAGAGGACAGGAGGTGCCGGAGGAGGTGGGGGAGGAGGCGGCGCGAGCCCCAAACTCCACGGCACGGAGCTGGACATTGACGCCTTCCGGCACTACAGCTTCACAGAGCAGCCCAAGTGCACCCAGTACATCTCCGGCCTGATGAGTCTGCACTTCTACGGCGCGGAGGACCTAAAACCGCCGCGTGTCGACTCGCGCGACGTCTACTGTGCCATCCAGGTGGACTCGGTGAACAAGGCGCGGACGGCGCTCCTCACGTGCCGGACCACCTTCCTGGACATGGACCACACCTTCAACATTGAGCTGGAGAACGCGCAGCACCTGAAGCTGGTGGTGTTCAGCTGGGAGCCCACGCCGCGGCGCAACCGCGTCTGCTGCCACGGGACGGTGGTGCTGCCGGCTCTCTTCAGGGTGACACGTTCCCACCAGCTGGCGGTGAAGCTGGAGCCCCGGGGGCTCATCTACGTCAAGCTGAACCTGATGGAGCAGT
Organism: Nannobrachium achirus; assembly: GCF_963921795.1. Lineage (NCBI taxonomy): Eukaryota > Metazoa > Chordata > Actinopteri > Myctophiformes > Myctophidae > Nannobrachium > Nannobrachium achirus. Next base: position 18,871,897 of record NC_137810.1, on the reverse strand, counting down.
GGCAGAACTCGTTGGATGGGGGCCCGGGCGGAGACAGGGAGCCCCAAGTGTTCGGGGTGGAGGCTTGGAGGGTGGTGGAACGGGAGACCACAGGACTCATGGTTCCGCTGCTCATAGAGAACTGCATCACGGAGATCGAGAAGAGAGGCTGTCAGGTGGGTACATCTGCCTGTGGCTCATTGATTTTTCATTTGCCCGCTGAATGTCTGCCCAAAGATGAAGTGATAGCCGGGTGTTTATTTGTACAATTGATACACTTTTGTGCTTTGTGGCTGACTGACCAGATACAGTTCCCTACTCCGTAGTACTCACTCTGTCTTTCACACTCCTAAGCCTAAGAGACATAGTATATCCAGTAGCATTTTGTCAATGGTGGAATAGATCTGGAAATACTACAGTAAGTATGTAAGACATGAACCAGTTGTATAATATTCTTTTCTTACTCTGTGGAATGGTAGAATACATCGCTATACAAGACACCATGACGTAAAAAATATATATTTGTCTTAACCTCAGGGAGACTGGCTTTTGTATTCAGCAGAGACAATGGAACAGAGGAGTAGAAGGGTGAGATTCAATAAGCTGAGGGAAAGAAAGAAAGTAAAACATTTAAATAAGATTATGGCAAGATGAAATGGAGAGGGCAGGGCTCCAGCGACTAACATTTTACACTGTTGTTAAGTGTTTCAGTTAATGACAGTAGTAGCGCATCATTTGGTTGGACTAATAATTTGCCTTGACACACAACTGGGTGACTGCATCTTAACTGTTTTGGAGGTCTTCCATATGAAATCAAAGTACGTACAAGAAATGTTAAAACAGTATTAAGGTACAAACAGGGTCTGGTCGGTGGTCTAACTCTAACCTCAGGTACTCAGGCATTTTTCCTTAGATGTATGTATGTATGTATGTACAATATTCTTCAAGTTTTGTGAGCACCAAAGATGACCTACAACCTGAAGGCTCTAGGTTGATACTTTGTGTGGGAGCAGGCTGTCATAGTATGCTATACAGTGCTAGCTACAAAGAAAGAAATGCCAACAGCGGGTGGAGGATAAATGTAAAAAACAAAAAAACTGCCAAAAACGGGGCCCAACTGTTGTTTACTAATAATAACAATTATTATTACCCGTATTAATATTGTTATTATTTATTATTATGAATCATCAGCATTTTCAATAAGCTTTCTTTAAGATAAGTGGTGCATAACGAGGTATCACACATATAATAACACTAAACGCTAACACTAAAATATGTAATTCTGTGCCAGTGCACACAACACGTGCTGAAGCACACAGTCCTTTGTTTGGGGGAAGGCTGGCAGCCAACCCTGGCCCCTGTGTCTCTTCTAGACAATCTATCAGTGGAACTCAAGAGGGGCTGTCCAGACCACCACATGGCCACACTCACTTGACTACTGTCTCCATGCTCCAGCTAGCACTCTGTTCACCAGTGGCTTCAACCACTTAAACCCTGTACTTGGTTGACCGGAGTCCCTCTGGGCTCTGTCCTTGTGGAAATTAAATATCTTTGCTGACAATAAGCCGATGTACAAGCTCGCAACAATGCGTTGCGACGTGATCTGCCGTTTGCTGTGAAGGTTTTCCCCCCCCCGATACGGACGCTGGGGTTTAAATGGTTAAAGGGCCCGATCTATCAGCTCAGCTGGGAGTCTGTGTGCAGCACTTGATCTGTGTCATCTCCTATCTGTCGCATCTATAGCTTGTATCTTTCTGTTTCATTTCCCCAGCGTGTCTCTTTTTGGCAACCTCTCTTTCTCTAAATTGTATGTACTTTTGTTATTCAATCTCTCTCTCTCTCGCTCTCTCTTTCTCTCTCTCTCTCTCTCTCTCTCTCTCTCTCTCTCTCTCTCTCCTCTCTGTCCTTGCTGACTTTGGACAGGCTGTCAGTGTAGTATCCTGGGTTGAGGTATATACCTCCTCCAGGTACAGAGCAGTGGGCTCGACACTGGATCCCTGAGGAATTTACCAGGCTGTTACCGAGGCACGCATGGCCAGGCGTGTAGCAGTATGCCTTTACAAATGATTATGTGGATCTTTAATGGAGGAGACCCTTTTCTGAGCCTCTCAGAATTCCATGTCCCGAGGGATGGTTCCTCCAAGCTTTTAAGATGCTGGATGATTGTGGCTGTTTTGAAAAGACCACGGATAATGTACTGTATGTGCCAGAGATGGTGTTATGCATGTGCGCTCTTTGTGCTTGTTAAAGAGACAGGAACACTCTCAGAAAGCAGTTGTAGTGATGACCTGCTAGCACCCATAACACATCCGAAATAGCAGATATTATTTAGCTGACCGCTTGCCTCCCTGTTCACCCTGTTTAAATTGAGGAGTCAAGTAGCCATTATTATAGTTGTTGGTTTCTTGGTTGCCAAAGTGTAAGCGATTTAATATGTACGGTACACTAAACTTGGATCTGTGTTGTCTCAAATAATAACAGACGTGTGCATTTGTGGCCATGTGCATTAAATGTATGTTCTTGTTGTGTAGTGTGCATGCAGTAAACATGCATCACCTTTCTATCATTAGAAATGACGTTGGGACAGATCACCTGTTTACAGACTGTTGACTAGACCAGCTATTAGATGGACAGGACATTTCAGTGGGCTGACTTGGGGCCAGTCTTCAAAGAACATTATGACATTTTAAGTTTGCTGTTTTTCTCTGTGTGGGTACTTTGATATTTGAATCAAAAATGAAAAGTGTGCTCCTCGGAGCACAGGTCTCCCCCAGGCTTGGTTGCCAAATCCAGGGTTTGGAAGGCAACCAATTGGAACGGGGTCTGACAAATCGGACCATACATCTTGATCACATGACCCCAGAGACTTCTGTGCGTTTTAGACAGAATCTGTAGGAGTAGTAGCACAAAGTGTGTTTTGAGGAAAACGCACTATGGCAGAAAATGTAAAAAAAAAAAGAAATCTGCCACAATGTGTTATATGTTGGGTCATGATCTAAAACAAGTAATCCAGAGGAAAATGTGTTTGTACAACCTATGGTTCAAGAGTTATAGGCCAAAATGTGAAGTGGGCTGTTGTAGCGCCACCATGAGGAGATTTGAAACATTTGGGATGGCTTAGTGGGAATGTGCGTGCAAGGTTTCTCAGCAATCTGGTGCTGCATTCATGATGTGTGGCATTTTGTGCATAGCGGGCCACCCCCGCAAACTTTGGGAGCCAATCATAGCCAATCGGAAGGGAATATGAGATATCTGACATATTGATCACATGACTACAGAGATAATGTATGCCAATTTGTGTGAGGTTTGGGCAAATTCTGCAACAAAAAAATGTATATGTCTCATAGTGACGTTATAACAGGCCGATTTGAAAAAACAATTGGATGGAGATTCTTCCTTGGCTTACGGGGAGCGTGCGTGCAAGGTTTTCCGCCGATCGGTCCAGCGGTGCTTCTAGCTTGTCATGCAAAACGGGACCCTCCAGCAGACTTTGAAAGCCAATCGTAGTCAATCGGAATAGAATCTGAAAACTTGGCTGATCCCAGCAGAAAGAAGTCTGTTGTATGTGCTTTCCATACAGTCGCTGTCTAGGTTACTTGACTGTTTTGCTGCTCTTATGCAAGGGCTCATTCCATATGGATTGTTTTGTTGCCAATACAATAGGGAGTTAAAAGTTTCAAAATGTTTTGCAAAGACATTCAGATAAAAAAAAGAAAAAGAAAATAGGTTTAATGAATCACTTTATTAGTCTCTCAAAATGTATGAAACAAGAATATGATATCTAAAACAAACCTCTAATAAATAACACTATAACAAACCTTGACATCAACTCTGAAACAAGAGCAAATCCAGTGAAATATGCAAAATCCAATCAAATAAACCTTTTAGATAGTTCCTGGATTAGGAAGAATGGAAATACCAGCAAATAAAACAATCCTCTTAACAATAACTAGCAGTTAGCAGCTTTGAAATGAGCAAACTAGTTCAATAATATATTTTTCTAATAATAAATCATATATTTTGAAATATATGTAAAAGTAAACCTCTTTCCATAACAAATAATAATAACAATAAATCAAATCACATAAAAAATCTAATTTCTAACATAAAAGATCTTGTGTTCTTTCGGTGGGTTCTTCTCAAATTCCCATCTGTGGAAGCTGGAAATCAGCCTGCTGATAAACTGTATCTGTATGGGACTCTGGCTCTAGTCCAGGGGTTTTCAAAGTGGATGACGGGGCACCCTGGGGTTACGGGGCACCCTGGGGTGACGGGGCACCCTGGTGTGCCGCGACGGCAGTCCAGGGGTGCCCGCGAGATAATTTGATAATATTTGCAATTTATTTGGACACTTGAAAAAATATAGTTATTTTCAGTCAGTTCTAACCAAAATGGCTATTATCTCAACGCTTTCCTCGTAACATAATCGCTAAAATATCGTCACTGTCGGGCAGAAACCTTGTATCTCCAAGTTTCAAATGTACATATTTTGCCCTGCTTCATCATACAAGGCCGTCGCACAAAACTAGTGAAAACAGCCGATCTACAATCGCGAGGCGTTGTGTGCTTGTAGATCTGCTGTTTTCACTAGTTTAGTACATTTTATAGATGATAAATACAAAACGAACGGTTTTGGACATACAAGGTTTCCACCCGACAACGACGATATGCTAGTATAAATACAAGGTGCTGGGAGTGAAAATTATAATGTAGGGGTGCCTCGAATTAAAACAATATTTATGGGGTGCCCTGAGACAAAAAGGTTTGGGAGTGTGAACCCCTGCTCTAGTCTTAACCTCACAGTGCAGGGCTCAGCTGGTGCTGTGGGCTGCCTGGCCGTGGCAGCCGACAGGGGCAAGCCCACTTTCTCTAACAGCTGTTCCCCCGCCTGCGCCGGGCTCACCCCCAAAAGAAAAGGCTCCTTTTTTTTTCTGAATGGACTTGTTGTTCATTGTGCCCAGTGACTTCTGTTTACTCTCACACAAAGCCAAATCCCTCTAATCTGTCGTCCTCTCTGCCTCTCGTGTGAGGTTTGAAAACAGTGCTCAACTAACAGACGGAGAGATCTCACACATAGTTTGGCCCATGGGACCGGGGTGTGTGCGCGCGTGTGTGCATGAGTGCATGTGTGTGTGCGTGGGCATGAGTGCATGTGTGTGCGCGTGTGTCTGTCTGTCTGTCTGTGTTCCTATTAAGTGTGTACGTGTATATACTAAGTGTGTGTGTGTGTGTGTGTGTGTGTGTGTGTCTGTCTGTCCGTCTGTCTGTCTGTGTGCCTGTATATTAAGTGTGCGTGTGTGTGTGTGTGTGTGTGTGTGTGTGTGTGTGTGTGTGTGTGTGTGTGTGTGTGTGTGTGTGTGTGTGTGTGTGTGTGTGTGTGTGTGCGCGTGTGCGTGTATATATATATATATATATATATATATATATATATATATATATAGTGTGTATGTGCGTACGACAGCCTGCCGTACGTGCATGTGAGTGTGTGTGTGTGTGTGTGTGCAAGCGGCTCACCATTTACAGCCCACTGACTTAATGTGTTGCCGGGGTAACCACAACAGTTGGCCCGGTATGCCCACATACCAGACAGACACATGTAGGAGAAATTATGGGATGTCTTTAGCTGAGCCTAATCCCCAACACAACAAGGAGACCATTAAGCCTAATTTATACTTTGTCGCCATGAGGCCAACAACACCAATCCATTGCATCGCGTTGTTTGTCTGTCATTTCTAGCAAAGTGACACCATCGTGCAACAAAGTATAAATTAGGCCTCCACCCCAGTGTTTCTCAAAGCTTTTCATGTCAAGGACCCCAAAATTCATATGTATGTGGCCACGGACCCCCATCTGAAAAAGGGATTTAGATTTATGGAAATATAATTCAAAATAGTGCAAAGGTTTCCAAAAATGTTAGAAAATAGCAGATATACAAGCTTTGTATTCCTTTTTTTTAATAGACATAGACATACGTATATATTATATATATCGTCGTTGTCGGGTAGAAACCTTGTATGTCCAAAAGCGTTCATTTGTATTTATCGTTTAAAAAATGAACTAAACTAGTGAAAACAGCCGATCTACAAGCACACAACGCCTCGCACCGCGAGGCGTTGTAGTGCTTGTAGATCTGCTGTTTTCACTTGTTTTGTGCGACAGCCTTGTATGATGAAGCAGGGCTTTACTTAGCGAAAAAAATTACAAATTTGAAACTTGGAGATACAAGGTTTCTGCCCGACAGTGACGATAGGTAAAGTGACTTTGAGAACCACTGCTCTACCCTACCCTCTCTTCAAGTATCAGATATCAACTTGTAAAACCTTTTCTAGAGGAAATTGACATTTGTTAAGAGTTCCTTTGGGTCAACCTGCGGTCTTGGGCGGAGGGCCTATAAATGGTTAACTGCTTGTTAACTCTAGTCTGTCAGTAGAGTTTTTTTAAGTGAGCACATTGTGGACACGTAGCCCCACCATGTGTCATTTTCGACACGTCTGTTATTATTTGTGACAACACAGATCCTGAATTGCTTCTCTGTATGTGTTTAAGATGTGTTAAAAACAACACATTTGTTAGCACGGCAAACAACTCATTATGGCAGGGGTTTTCAAAGTGGGGTGCCGCGACGGCAGTCCAGGGGTGCCGCGAGATCATTTGATAATATTTGGAATTTATTTGGACACTTGAAAAAATATTTAGTATCATTTTAAACTTGAAGTACAAAGTTATTTTTAGTCATTATCTCAACGTTTTCCTCGCAACATAATCACTAAAATATCGTCACTGTCGGGCAGACACCTTGTATCTCCAAGTTTCAAATGTGTTCGTCTTTTGGTAAAGCAAAGCCCTGCTTCATCATACAAGACTGTCGCACAAAACTAGTGAAAACAGCCGATCTGCTGTTTTCACTAGTTTAGTACATTTTATAGATGATAAATACAAAACGAACGGTTGTCGGGTTTCCACCCGACAACGACGATATGCTAGTATAAATATAAGGTGCTGGGAGTGAAAATTATAATGTAAGGGTGCCTCGGATTAAATGATATTTATGGGGTGCCCTGAGACAAAAAAGTTTGGGAACCCCTGCATTATGTATATATTTGAACCACTTAAATATCCAGAATCTGTATTCTGGGGAAAGCTGGGAAAATAGCATATTGAGCTATTATCTGCAGAGATATTTTGTGTAGAGCAAGTAAGAGAAAAGTACTAATATAGAGCCCTGAGAGACTCCGGTCAACCAAGTAAAGGGTTTAAGTGGCTACGTTCTTAAAGCTACAAACCCTACATTTTATGTCTGTTGTTGTCTCCCTCTCACAATGGAGAGGGGTAATTGCGACGCTGCCCAATCTCCAATAAAGGCGGTGGTGCGTCCATCCAGTGTCCAATCCACTGCACAGTCTGCTTCAAATAACTTTATTGACGTCGTCAACAAAGGAGGTGTCAAGTAGGTGTCCTTCCCGACACCAGGGTCTAACTTTCTCAATGCAAGAGTAGTGAAGCTGACGTTCTAGTTGTTTTGCTCCAGGGGGTCCCCAGGAAAGGTAGTTAATATAGCATCACAATCATTTCGTCCATTTAAATGTTGGCTATTCGAAAATAGTAGAGGTAGTGAGGTACAAGCTTGTACAGTACATGTGCTATTTTTGAAGATATTTGAAAAAGATATCAAAGGGTTTGGAACATTTTTTACACAATTAATGTTCTCTTCTGGTGTCACAAACCCTTTTCAGATGAGGGGGTCCACGGCCAAATACAGATACTTCTGGGGGTCCTGACTTTAAAAGGCTTGAGAAGCACTGAGATAGGAGAATGGATTTAGTCTTCTCATGGAGACTAGAGCTGTTTTGTTTTGAGCTGCTGCTGCAGTGTCACACTGTGATACTTGTGCCATTTACGGTAGCTTAGTGTCACCAACAAATAATACACATGACATACAAAAAAACTAAGAATGTAAGTGAAAAAGAAAAAAGAAAACTGACAAAACAAAACACACAGGCATTCAAAACTAATCTGAAACCTTGTATCTCCATATTCAATATTTTCATGTATTCCCCCCCCCCCCCCCCCATTAATTCATTTCTTGCAAAAATAGAGAAAATAGCTGATCTACGTGATCACAAAGTGCTGCGGTGCAACGTGAAGGTTTCCCCCTATAATTATACAGTACATACCAAACAGAGGCACGCCAAGATAAAAGTGATTAAGTCTGTCAGGGTTTTATGACTGTTTAACCACTGAAAAGTGTTAACAAGAGCATGTGACAAAATAACGGGGATCCATTGAAACATGTTTCTTGAATCTCCTGAAAAGTAGCAGTTTTGAACATACAGTACAAGGTTTCTGTCCAACAGATGGTTGATTGTGATAAAATATATATATATATATATATAATTAGCTAAAGTGAAAGATTTCTTCTGTTTTTCTGCTAATAATAATGCTACATTGTGTCTGTTCATTCGTCAAACGGTATCAACCTACACCATACCGCCTTGGATTGTCGAGCTCCGATAAACATGAATTGGGAGACCTGCACGTGGACTCTGCAGTAGTTTTGGCTTCCCTCCAGCGACACATTGTTTGGATAGACGTAGAATTTGATCGATAGGGTTGTAAAAACGTCTGCCTCTCAGTTGACTTGGCTTGACTCTTTGGCTGCGGGTTTATTTGACCTACTTGTGTTCCAGGTGGTGGGTCTCTACCGTCTGTGTGGCTCTGCGGCTGTAAAGAAGGAGCTACGCGAGGCCTTTGAGAGAGACAGCTACACCGTGGAGCTCTGTGAAAACACCTATCCAGACATCAATGTCATCACAGGTAAACTCACACCACATGTGAATCGAGAGATCTGTGTCACGCACAATTGAACCACTTAATTAAGGCCTATAGCAGGGTTCCCCAATTAGTTTTCCCCAAGGGCCGAATTATGTCTAGGGTACCAAGCCGAGGGCCACAACATTGCAGGGGGCGACAGTGGCGTTCCCGCTACTCCAGCATCAGTTTTCGTCGTTGTCGGGTGAAAATCTTGTATGTCCAAAACAGTTCGTTTTGAATGTATAATTTTTAAAATGATTTAAACTAGTGAAAACAGCCGATCTACAAGCACACAACGCCTCGCGGTGCGAGGCGCTGTGTGCTTGTAGATCTGCTGTTTTCACTACTTTTGTGCGACGGCCTTGTATGATTTGCGAAAGAACGTACAAATTTGGAGATACAAGATTTCCACCCGACAATGACGATATACTAGTGTTGTTACTGTTCTTATACCACCATTATTACTGGTGTTGGTGTGGGCCAGACAGTAGTCCCTCGCGGGCCGCAAATGGCCTGCGGGCCGCCTATTGGGGAACCTTGGTATAGGCTGTTCGTCATACCACTAAGTATATAGCGCTTGTATACTTAGTAGTTTGATGAACAACAATAATAGCCAATCTACAAGCTCACAACGTGTCACAGATGTGGTGTGTTTTGAGCTTACATAGATCAGCTATTTAACTTTTTTTGTTTTTATGTTTAACATTTAGAAATGTATCCAAAATGTAGAAATGCATCCAAAAGCTTTCGGAACATGTTCACCTATAATAGCATTGCCCTACTTGGGAGTGGGGGTGGGGGGTGATCGGTGAAGCCCCTACATGGCCATTTCCCCCATTGACACACACACACACAACACACACACACACACACACACACACACACACACACACACACACACACACACACACACACACACACACACACACACACACACACGCACACACACACACACACACACACACACACACACACACACACGTGTAACTTTCACATCCGTATGTATGTCATCAAGCAGGTCAAGGTTCATGGTGGGCTCAGGTACAGATGGGTTCAGTATTATGCTAACAGAGACCACAGAGATGATATGCAGTATGTCCACTCTCAGAGTAAATGCTACTCTTTCAGCACTATTACATAGTTTACAGTGATGCAGGACACTGTGATATCCTCAGTGTTAATGTAACTCTGAGAAAGTACAAATTGTAACCAACTTTTGAACATTTGTCTTAAGAGTTGCAGATGATATACTGGATCCCAAAATATTGGGAACTGTTTCAACTTTTTCGTTGAAACAGTGATGGGGTGAATCCAGGTGACAGCTCCGGTCATCCCATATGAATGTCACATTTTGAGGGGAGCTATGAAAGATCTGCACATGTCTTTACATGTGCATAAGTTATTTTGGTGAAAGTTAGTGAAATATTGTTTTCCCAACATTTTGCATTTAAAAAAAATAGTCATAAGAATAGAGAAAGAAACAAGGAAACAAAGTCAACTAACAGGACACAGTGTCAGATATGCAAATATGCAAATAACCCTCTAATGACACATTATTTTCCTTCAATAAACAAGCCTGAATGCAGGCTCCTGTATTGTCCTCTCTGTAACGTTTTTATCTGGAGATAGGTCAGAATGTGTGCATTTGTGACTTTGTGTGTGTGTGTGTGTGTGCGCGCGTGTGTGCATGTGCGTGAGTGTGCGCATGTGCGTGAGTGTGCGCGCGCGTGTGTGTGACTGGTGGTAAAAGAATTCCACTAGTCAACATACCAGTATAGACCAATGCCTGAGGGAAACACTCTCTCTCTCACTCACACACACACACACACACACACACACACACACACACACACACACACACACACACACACACACACACACACACACACACACACACACACACACACACACACGCGCGCACACACACACACACGTAAACCAGGCCATGTAGTACATTCAGGTCATTCTTTTTGTCCAGGTCCCTGGTTGAGACATGCTCTCTACAGTTCCCTAGAATGAGGACCACAGGCTTAGTTGAGACAGAAAGGCTTGTTGCAAATGTAAACAATGTTGTTGGAGGATACTACTGACTCTAAACCTTAAGCCTCACAACAGTCTGGCTTTGATTTACGTCACTTTTCTCTCCCAACAGCAGTGTCCCTGCCGCTTCGATTCAGCTAATGTTTCATTTAAACGTAATTGTTTAATTACTACGGTACTTACATACACATACATTGCACCTTTATTTATTTTCTATTGTTTTGACATTGAAATGGGAAATAGGCCTTGAGTTGTATCAGTATTCAGTACTCAGTATTCAGTAGTAGCCTCGGAAACCCAGGCTTATTTTGGCGATCGGAAGAAAAACAAGCCTGGGCAAACCCCCCTATAACTGTGCTGGATCATGACATTTTAATTGTATAAAATAAATGTAGCCGTTCAGATATCTTATTTTACATCAGTATTGTTCAAGTGAACTGGTTTGTTTAGGCTTATCCATTATAATGATAAAATCGCTATGATTTATGTTTTCCACCGCAGATCACTTCCTCATTTATTCAAAGCAGGAGTCATGTCCTCCTCCACGTCATTTGGAGACGTCGGAGGGCCCGGTGAGATCCGCCGGGCAGCATAGAATGTGCCGCGTTCGGTTAGACGATATCAGTAGCTGACCAGTTTATGCATGACCACAACATCTCTGGTTTGATTCGGAAAAACTAAACAAAAGAAAAACAAACACACATTAGGGCATGATGTGTTGCCCAATATCTGTTTCTGCGTCTGCAAGTTAAAGTTATCTGCAGCCCATAGTTACTCTTACAACAACAGCTGCGTCATCGATTGAAACTTATTGTGATGCTGCTTGTGGCACATGGGGGAGGTGGGGGGTGGGGGGATACTTGGTCAAAAATTACTTGGTCATGATTTTTTTTTCTCCCACAAAAAGAGGAAGACCATGGAAGCCCCTGGGCATTGTGGGAGCTGCTGTTGGTTTTGGGAAGAGGCCCCATATAGGCATCCTCCTATCATGCCTGCTTTGATCCGCATGCATTTGCATTGCAGGGCAAAGAACACAGTTAACAGTTGAGCGGGTTAGAAAAAAAGGGCCAGCACCAGCGTGGATTGTTGGTTTTTGCTTGCTGTCTAAATTTGCTCTGCCAAGCGAGTGGCTGTTGCAGATGGAACCAAGTGAGTGAGTGAGTGAGTGAGTGAGTGAGTGAATGAGTGAGTGAAGTGAGTGAGTGAGTGAGTGAATGAGTGAGTGAAGTGGGTGAGTGAGTGAGTGAATGAGTGTGTGTGTGTGCGTGTGTGGTTTCTGTTTACCACAAAAAACATCAACTAATACCAAAGTAATACAAGAAACATAATTTCAGATTTAGTCATACAACTTACTCTCTTGAAGTAAGTGAAAAGTAAAAGACTATGGTACCTGTTTGCGTAGATGTATCATTTATAGGTTAGAAACGTGACATGTCGCATGATTAGCTTGCAAAATGAATTTATTATTGGCAAGTAGCACCACTGTGCGACAGAGTATAAATTAGGCTTAAAAAACCAGGCCAAAGAGAGGAGTGGAGAGGGCTAATTTTAAAAGCAGAGGTAGTGAAAGGGATTATCCAGGGGTCAGGGTTCAATCCAAAGCTTGCAAAACATGCTCGGTGCGTGGCCTTCCATTATGAAAGATCACAGTCCTTTGTTTCAAATCACAATCCACTCAAATGAACCGAAAAAAAAGTCTTCTAAACTTGAAAGTGTGAGAGCTAGTGATTTAGAAGGCATTTGTAGGTCTTAATGTGTGAAAGACGAACAACATGATCCTCACTCAGCAGCTACCGCTCGCCGAAAACAACAGATTTTCATCAAATCACAAGTTTCAGGGGCACAACATATAATTGGTCCCAGAGTGACTTTATGCAGCTCGTGCTGCATGCATGCAACGGTGCAGCAGGGATGAAATGTCTGCCTTTTATTGACTTCAGATTGTGCTGCAGAAGATGCATATCTAACCGTGATAGCAGACAGATGAGAGATGAATAGTTGATACAATACCCGTTGGTACAATGTATATTTATATTGTTGTGCTAAGCATAGTAGTAACAATTAGTCCTTTTTACTGTTTTTAGGGCTTGTTTTGAATGAGCCAACATTAGAGTGTTTCTGGGTGACACTGTGTTATAGCGTTTACTATTCTCATGTGTTTACTAATCTCATATTATGAGAATGCTTCTGTGTCTCTATTGAGGAATACGTTTATATTCCTCTGACTTCCAGTTTAAAGGGCCTTTGTAGGTTTGTGTTTAGAGAGTTGTAAGATCCTCAGAGTTAAGGATTTTCGGAGAAGGCTGGTTTGCGAGGCTACAGCAGTGCTAAGTGGACCTAAGCCAGTGTTCAGAAATATTATTATATTTTAATATTTCTTTTACCCCTACTTATACCGTATAGATCCTACCAGATCCTGCCATTATGACTCACAGGCTTATTTGTGGTCAAAGTGATTGACATTAAAGTATGATCAAGCCTAGGCTAAAGCCATTTGGCCTTGATGTGGAAACCAGACACTCCATGACTTTCAAATGAAACAGAGCGAGACTTTGACGGGAAGTCAGCTCAGACGTGTGTCCTCTGCAGGATGAAAGGAACCGTGTGTCTTGAGACCAGTAAGCTGCTGGAAGTTTCCAGCGGTGTAAAAAGCAACTGAGTACACGTAGCCTACTCAAGTACCCATTTAAAACGGGTGCACATTATTGTGTATCATTATTTTATGCTTTAACTATTGAAAAATAGCAGATATACAAGCTCACAGCGCGGCACCGAGTGCCGCGCTGCGAGCTTGTAGATCTGCTATTTTTGAAAAATCGTGAAAATTCGAATTTTGACCCGATTCTGTAAGTGTCTTTTGAATCCTTCTAAGGTTGTTTGAAAAACCACATGTTTCTATGTCAGCAATCTGGCCAGCCATCGTCAAAGAAAAGGTCCTTTTCACTTAAATGGAGCTCAGTTAGTCTGTTCTTGAGAGACTACTATGTCAGTGGTTCTCAAACCTTTTCATGTGAAGGACCCCCCAAAATGATATTTATTTGGCCACGGACGGACCCGTATCTCAAAATATTTAGTTCCAGGGACCACCCAGAAGCAAAATTTAAGTTACAAACGTTCGCTTTGAAAATACATATAGTCAAAGATTTGCACACATTTTCACGTCTTTTTCAAAAATAGCAGATCTACAAGCTCGTGAGCTTGTATATCTGCTATTTTTCAATAGTTAAAGCATAAAATAATGATACACAATAATGTGTACCCATTTTAAATGGGTTAAAGGGATATTACACTTTCAAAAAAACTTTTAGGTCTAATCAGGCTTGTATGAACACCCTGAACAGTTTTTAATTTGCTTCATTCAGTATTTAGATATTTGATGTAAATGTTACCAGGTCCAACACGCCCAGGCCCTCTCCACATACACACCCATTGTAACTTCAAACTCCATTTTAACCATGATAGATTCATTAAAAACACACATTATTTTTTCTGGTGACTCATAATACCCTCCTAATACGTGAGCAGACCGTGTTTTTTCAATAACTTTATTCATTTATTTTCAATAAAATATTATTGTATTTAATGTTTTCCATTTTCCCAAAGAATTATTAAAAATAAAAGAAAAAGGTTATTGAAAAAACACGGTCTGCTCACGTATTAGGAGGGTATTATGAGTCACCAGAAAAAATAATGTGTGTTTTTAATGAATCTATCATGGTTAAAATGGAGTTTGAAGTTACAATGGGTGTGTATGTGGAGAGGGCCTGGGCGTGTTGGAGCTGGTAACATTTACATCAAATATCTAAATACTGAATGAAGCAAATTAAAAACTGTTCAGGGTGTTCATACAAGCCTGATTAGACCTAAAAGTTTTTTTGAAAGTGTAATATCCCTTTAAGTACAATTCTTATGGATTTCTTTTACTTTACTGGAGTATTTCCAACTTTCATTAGGCTACTTTTACTTCTACTCTACTACGTCTCAGATCCAAATTTGTACTTTTACTACGCTTCAGTTTTTTAGTTACAAGTTACTTTTACTTTATTACAAAACATACTTTAACAACTTCAGCTCTTTATAGACGTCAGCTATTTTAAAATAGCCAATCTACAAGCTCACAACGCGTCGCTTTGCAACACGTTGTGAGCTTGTAGATCTGATATTTTCAAATGATTTCTATTCATTTTGAAAACTTGGGAAATGGGACGTTCTGCGCAACAAGTACTTTGACATTTGGTACTTTAAGTATATTTTGATGCCAATACCTTTGTACTTTTAATCAAGTTGAATACCGGACTTTGACCTTGTAGCAGAGTATTTCTACATTGTGATATTGATACTTTTACTTAAGTAAATAATGTGTTTCAGACCGTTCAACACAGTTATTGATCCTAACTTTGCCGTCTGTAACTGACTTTGCTGACATGTCTTTTTTCCGTGGCTTGCCCCGCCCCCTACTCCCCCCCCCCATCCCGGCTGTGTGTTACAGCCTTGCCCCAGTGAAGACATGGAAAGTCATTAACAAGTGCCCCCTTTGTTGCCGAACAAACACAGATGGTATTTGGCTCACGCATGGGGGATTAGCTGAACTTTGGGCCGGCTAGCGAAGCAGGCAGGCTCCACACACACACACACACACACACACACACACACACACACACACACACACACACACACACACACACACACACACACACACACACACACAGCACACCCACCCACACACACACACACACACACACACACACACACACACACACACACACACACACACACACACACACACACACACACACACACACACACACACACAAAGCTTCAGGCTCATGTGTGTATATCTGAGTAGCACTTTCATTCCCTTGTTTTTATGATTATTGCTGTGGTGGTTTCTGCTCTGCTACTGACTAGGACAGCATGGAAAGAAAGAGAGACGGGGAATGAAAAGGGGGGTGGAGACGAGGGAGGTGGTGACGCGCAACGCGATTCTCAGACCTGGAATCGAACCAGAAAGGGCGAGACCCCCCCCCTCCCCCAGCAACACTTCCTCTAATATGGGGGCGGGGATCACGTGGGCCCGTAGGCCTGTTTGTGGGCGAGTGCCTGGACGACTGCTGGTCACGATATAATTACAATTTAGGAATTTAGCTGTCGCTCTTACCCCAGAGCGATGTACAAGGGGCAGGATCAGAGTGAGCAGTGTCAGCATGAATCCTCTATACCAGTGTTTCTCAAACTTTCACACAAATGGACCTGTGAGGGTCCATTTGGTTACATTTGAACACTGTTCAGAGTTACAGACTTGTAAGGGTCAGTTTAGACCCCCGTAAAGGAACCTACAGAGTCCATGGAACCCACTTTGAGAAACACTGCTCTATACGCAGTGGTTCTCAAACCTGGGGTCGGGACCCCAAGTGGGGTCCCCAAATTATTTTGTGGGGTCCCCAGATGATTAGCTTAATGTAATTTGTTTTCTTACTCAATGGTAAACAAACCAA
Source organism: Nannobrachium achirus (assembly GCF_963921795.1). Lineage (NCBI taxonomy): Eukaryota > Metazoa > Chordata > Actinopteri > Myctophiformes > Myctophidae > Nannobrachium > Nannobrachium achirus. The sequence continues at coordinate 18,855,572 of NC_137810.1, read as the reverse complement.
CACACAGTATAAGTGTATACAGGGTACCTGCACATTTATAAAGTGACAATTTAAGGACTTTTAAGGACGTTTTAATACCAAACTGGCCAAACTGTCAAATATTAAGTAACAAGAGGCGAACATTGTGAAAATAACAAATCTACATGCCGATCACAACGCCTCGCAACGTGAGGCGTTGTGATCGGCATGCTTGTAGATCTGCTGTTTTCACTACTGTTGTCCGACAGCCTTGTATGATGAAGCAGGGCCTTACTTTGCGAAGAAATGTACACATTTGAAACTTGGAGATAGAAGGTTTCTTCCCGACAGTGACGATATTTACACCCCTGTATTATGTTGGTGTGCCCATGGATTCTTGGGACATGAAAAGTGTGCCCATGCAGAAAAAAGGTTGAGAAACACTGCTCTAGTCTAGTGCTGTGAGGGTGTGCAGAGCGGATGGCATGGAGGAGGGGTTGGGTTGGGTGGTCCAGGAAGAGATGAAAGAACAAGTCCCCATTTGTTCTTTGGGTGAGGCACTGGCTGCAGCACTGGAGGACCTGCCGCTTTGTCTGAACAAGAGGTCAGAGGTAGAGTCGTGCCCCATTGCATTATGGGCCTTGTAGTGTTTGGTGGCACGTTTTGGGACGTCAAGGAAAGTGTGCATTGTTGTAGTGGGGAAAAATAGAGATTGATAGTGGATGTATAGTAGTGCACTATATTGATTTGCAGATTATGGGTGATTCTTTTGTCATTGTTTAACTACACTGTTTGCAAGTTGCAACATTAGGAATCACTGATCTTGAATGGTTTTACAATTAGAAGTCACTGCAAATCTGTCCGGATATGAACAACTACCTGATGTCTTAACCCATTCAGGCCGGGTACACATTCTAGTGTATGGGAGGGGCTTACAGTACATGTACAGTATGTATCAACATATTTGTTTTTGTAAGCTAATTTCTGATTTGGGCCTAAGTATAGGTTAGGCCTAAAGTGATGATCAATATTTTTAATTGACAAGAACCCCCTGTTTGATATGCATAAGGCCATGGACCCCCATGTGATATGTTTTTTCTCTATGGCCTTGGTGAAGGACCAGTTACTGACTGTGAGTGTCTGCTGTGAAAATAATTGCACATAGTAAAATGCAGAGTGCTATTACCTGATAGTGTGCAAATGGTCTCTTTTTGGTTAAAATCTAAGTAGCCTATTTAGGATATAGAATTTGCTCTATTGGGAAATGAGTGCTGATATAGTAAATTAAAGCAATAAGTCACATGAAGCTGTAGTTTACCTCAGATTTTAGAACAGCTGTTCTAAAATAATGAAGAAGGAAAGAAAAAACCCTTGCATGGCGTATTGCTTTTCTAAACGGTTACCAAATACAGCAACACGATTTAACAAGATTCATTTCCACTAGAAAGTTGACCCTGCAAACTGCCTCCACAAACAAGGAAGTGTCTGTGCAAACGCACGGAAGTGCTCCTCACACCTTGCCATGGGCAAAACAACATAGCGTGACGAACTGTTAGTATTGTAAACAAGACGTTGGTGGAGTGACGCTGATCCATGCGGTTCCAGGTGTGTGTTTCTTCCTTGAATATTTTACAACAGGACTTTGTACATTTTTATACAGTTTCAGTGCATTGCAAATAATGCGTGGTTGCAGGGGCGTCACACCAAATTCTGGGCCCTGGGTACAAGGATTCACTGCGGGCCCCCCATGAATGTTAACTATTGAAAAATAGCAGATACAGTATACAAGCTCACAGTGCCGCGCTGCAAGCTTGTAGATCTGCTATTTTTGTGAAATTGTGAAATTGTGTGCCAGAAACCCATGTTTCCATGTCAGTGATAACTTTTTCATGTGAAGGACCCCCAAAATGATATGTATTTGGCCACGGACCCCCATCTCAAAATATTTAGTTCCAGGGACCGCCCCAAGAAGCAAAATTTGAGTTACAAATGTTCGCTTAAAAAAATACATATTCAAAGATTTGCACATAATTATTTTCACGACTTTTCAAAAATAGCAGATCTACAAGCTCGCAGCGCGGCACTCTGTGCCGCGCTGTGAGCTTGTATATCTGCTATTTTTCAATAGCTAAAGTTACTAGGGCCCCTCCACCTTGGGCCCCGGTAACTCGGTCCCACTTTCCTACCCCTTGTGACGCCTCTGCGTTGTTGTCACAAAATCCCAAGGCACACCTGGACCCGTCTCACGGAACACCAGTGTGCATTGGCACACTGTTTGGGAACCAGTGGGTTAATTTACCAAAGTAAACACAGGCACTGACTCATATAGCAGGCTAATGATTTACCTCAATGGCTGTATTCTCCTCACCTTAGAGCTCCACACACACACACACACACACACACACACACACACACACACACACACACACACACAAACACACAAACACGCGCACACACAGTTGGACCATTGGACCGCTGTGTTTATAAAAACATGGAAATAGAAAGAGCCTACTATGCATGCATGCATGTTGTGAATGAGGTCGTATGTGTACACATAATTAGGTTGTGTTGTTCCGTGAAACAATTTGACTTTTATTAAAACAAGTGTGCTTTTCTGTGATTCGAGCTGGCCTGGCTCTCACTATCTGTAAACTCACAGCACCAATTTTACCCAGCGGTCCCTATTTTGGGCATAGGCAAAAAAAAAAAAAAGAATATATATATATATATATATATATATATATATATATGTATATATATTCTTTTTAATCTATATCTATATCTATATATATTCATAAATCGTTCAAAGGTTGTTATACAATTTCAAAACAGAATGTTTATTTCAAAGAATTTCATGTTTCTAAATAACATAAAACATTTGAGAATAGCTGATATACAAGCTTACAATGCATGTCACGATGTGACGCACGGCGAGTTTGTAGATCGGCCATTTCAGTCGCTATTCGCGGTACGACAGACGACGTACATTTAAGGGCTCATGTGAAGGTCACTGAGGTCCACCATGCTTGACTTTCCATTTGTAGAAAATACAAGTCAAGTGGCCGCTCTTGGCATTTTATTTACTCCATTTGTAGACTCTGAGAGTTAAAATAACTCTCAGGTACTGTATGTACAGTGCAGTGCCAGGGGGCCAAGGTAACCCTTTGCTTTTGCACAAGATAAGATAAAAACATGTGACACACTACAGTATTTTGCATCCAGGTAATCTTGTTTTCGGCGACGAATTGGCCTGATTACAGTTATCTCAATAGGGCCACAATAGATTGATAACGGGGACGCCGAGTGATTCTCATAAAGCATTTTTGTCTTATCTTGTTGTGGAAATCAGCACGTCTTCAGAGAGGCATTGAGAGGAGTCTTCTGTAAAGACGTTTATCTTGTGTTTATATCTCGTCCACATCACGTTCTGAGCATACCAAACTCTCCTTAAGATAAAATATGTAACTTTTTGGGGTCTGCTCCCGACCCCCACCTAGCACCTACTACCTGCAAACTAAACATCTGTCTTTAGCAGTGGTGGAAAAGTAGCAATACTGCAATATAGAAATACTCTGTTACAAGTAGAAGTCCAGAATTCAAAATGTACTTGACTAAAAGTACAAAAGTATTGGCATCAAAATGTACTTTAAAGTACTCATTATATACTCATTATATAAGTTTTCAGATGTATACAAAATACATCTTTTGAAAATAGCAGATCTACATCTATTTTCAAATGGCCGAATTGTATATAGGGCTGAAGTAGTTAATGTATGTTTTGTAATAATAATCAAAAAGATAACTTAGTAACTAAAGTGTTCAAATAAATGCCGTGGAGTAAAAGTACAATATTTGGGATCCAAAATCGTTTCCCTGTTTGTCATGGTGTCAGTTCATGACAGTGGAGTTGAAGTAAAAGTATTGGAAATTGGAAATACCTGAATAAATTACAAACACCTCAAACAGTGGTGCTCAAGTAAATCTACTTGGTTACTTTCCCCCACTGGTTGTTTAGTATCAGAGCTTTCCATCTGGGTGCACGGTGAACCCATAGAGCCGTCATTGTGAATTCAGCTGACACAGAGAGGGCTGTGCAGGGGCGTCACAAGGGGTAGGGAAGTGGGACTGAGTTTTACTGGGGCCCAAGGTGGAGGGGCACTAATAACTTTATCTATTGAAAAATAGCAGATCTACAAGCTCACAGCGCGGCACTCGGTGCCGCGCTGCGAGCTTGTAGATCTGCTATTTTTTAAAAGTTGTGAAAATGTGTGAAAATCTTTGAATATATGTATTTTTTTTAAGCGAACATTTCTAACTCAAATTTTGCTTCTGGGGGGGTCCCTGGAACTAAATATTTTGAGATCGGGGTCCGTGGCCAAATACATATCATCTCGGGGGTCCTTGACATAGGTTTCTTGCACACATTATCACGATTTTTCAAAAATAGCCAACCCATTCTCACCCCCTTTGCTTCACCCTCCCGACGCCGTGTCTTTCTTTCCTTTGGGAGTGACTATTGCGTCTAGGGTGCGACGGAGACGGAGAGTTTTTGGACGAGACAGAGTCTTAGTACGCATGCGCCGACATGTGTTTACTGGAATATTTTTCACAGACGGCCGTCACGGGGAATCGAACCCCGGTCCCTGGATTTGTATCTTCACGCTCTACCGACTGAGCTAACCAGAGTGACTGGGAAGTACCTTTTTTTTTGTGCTTTTATCTTTGACAAAACGTGGAATGATAACGTAGTCCCTTCTTTGAGCCACATTCGGAGGCGGAAGCAGTCCCCTGGTCAAGATTTACTATTCTGTCCATAACGGCACGTAATTCGGTAACGCGGCTGAGTCGGCTCATGCGGCGTTCCCACCGCTCGTCGCGGCAACTCGGCTCGCTATCGCTCGCCTCGGTGGCGACTCACGGGGGTCATCGCCGCCTGAGACGGCGCCGCTCCGTCGTTTATAGTGGCGTGAACGGTAGCGACGGGTGGCTGGTAAACCAAGAAGCCTTCAGAGCGTATCGAATCCCGCATCAGGAACTACTTTTTTTTCTTTCTTCTTAGACCACCCAATGCGTCTAACCCTTGAGACATTAGGCAATCCGTCCGCGTCTATGGTGAGAAGCATTCGGTATTTAAGATCGCGTCAGTTGTATGACGCAATAGGGGTGAGAACCTGTTGAAATAGCAGATATACAAGCTCGCAGCGCGGCACTCGGTGCCGCGCTGTGAGCTTGTATATCTGCTATTTTTCAATAGTTAACATTCATGGGGGGCCCGCAGTGAATCCTTGTACCCAGGGCCCAGAATTTGGTGTGTCGCCTCTGGGGCTGTGACTGCTTGACACAACACAACAGACAGACGTAGTTGTTTGGCTTTCCTTTTTTTTCTTTCTTTTTTTTTTAAGCCGCCACCAGTAGCCTTAGGAATGCACCTCTCTCTGCTGTCTCTCTCCCTCTCTCTCTCTCTTTCTCTCTCTCTACCTCGCTATCTCTTTCCCTCTCTGTCTGTCTGCTGTGCGTTGCTTTGTTGAAACGTGTTGAGTCTTGAGAGGAGTTGGGAGGGGGGGTCATAGTGCTGAGTAGAAAAACAGAGCCGCTGTTGGCTCCGTTAAGTGGAGATTGTCACGGACACTGGCTTTTATGATGCTGTATATCTAGGCCAGAAGAAGGGAGAAAGAGGAGGAGTTCAGTGTTGTTTTTGACAGCAAATTTCGTTTTAGTCATAGTCTTTTGAATAAAATGTAATTTAATTTTAGTCATAATTTAGTCACCTGAAAAGTTTTAGTTTTAGTCTAATTTCAGTCGACGAAATATCATACGTTTTTAGGCGACTCAATCTATAGTTGATTTAGTCAACGAAAATGTATTTTGACAGGCCTTGATGGCATCGTAATGACTGATTTTACACTTGGTTGTGTGCTGAGAATAGCCGATCTACAAGCTCACAACGCGTCGCAGCGCGACACGTTGTGAGCTTGTAGATCTGCTATTCTCAGCACGCAACACCTGAGAGCAACCAAACATAAAATGACTCTCTTCTCCACTAGTCCCTCCCTAATGTTTTAGTCTAGTTTTTATTTTGTTGACAAAATTGTCAATATATTTAGCCTTAGTTTTAGTCATCACAGCAACAAAAACTTTTCGTCATAGTTGACGATCGCCAACTATGATGACATTTTGACGACAGATGGTCGACAAAATCAACAATGGAGGAGTTATTCGAAAACACCTTTTGACACAGGTATAGCCCGAATGTGTAAGATAATACTTTCCATAACCACTGATGTAATTGCATGAGTTTGAATTATTCCAACTGTTGTTGTTGTTTCATTGTTAAATACCTTAACGTTGTTGATTTAGATTGTTCTTTAGTTAAGACATACTAGAATTGAAGTAAAATAAAACAAAACAGAACTTTAAAAAGTACTAAATGGATATTTGATAACTGTTCAGTCATTTTGTACTGATCTGAATGTAAAAAGGATAATTCCATTGAACTGAACAAAAGCTAACCTGAAACTTTGTAACAATGAACTGCACTCAGATCCACCTTTCAACCCGCCATCCAATCCCACGTTCAGTGTCTTCTAATGCCAATCTACTTGTTTCAAGGAGAGGAAACGTGGGTATTCTTGCCACCCAGAAGCGCCATAATCTCAGGCTAATTTTCGAGTCTTCGCTGTGTCTCGTTTCTCTGCCAAGATTAATGGGCAAGGGGTTCAACAATGGCAGATCGAAATAGACTAGAAAGCGTTACACCACCTCAGACTCCCTTAGGAGAGGAGAGTGGGGGATTAGGGGGATTAAAAAGTGAGCGTGTTAAGTTTTGCCCTCAGCTCTCCTTACCAGACGTAAGGGGATGTCAACAGGCCTGGAGTGAGTCATACTGTAGCGTGCTGTAAATAGCAAGCATGGGACTAACTTGTAAATCGCCTGGGATTGTTCAGGGATCAGTGATGTGCAAGTCATTGTGAAGGAGCTCCCATTGACCAAATTCACACGACGGGCTCTTACATCATACAGGAGAGACATTACTTAAGTGTAAAATCATGGTCTTCGCCCATCTAAACTGATGCAATTAAAACATCCCTTGTGTGCAGGCCATTGGAGTCAAAGGACCTAATTCCTTATGTAACTTATTATTCTCCGTAGAAAATGCTGTAACTTATGCTTCGGTTTCAAGCTTGGAGATGGAAATGAGAGGTGAAGTCCGCCACAAAGGATTGTCATGCTGCCAAAAGCAGCTTTTATTGTTCCCTTACAGACATGGCAGTAATATTTTGGAGGATTAGTGGTGATAGTATGGGTTTCATGTTTGTCTGGTCCACGGGAGAGCTGGAGACACAGGTGTGAAATCACACTCGCACACTGAGGCCTAGCAACACTCTGAAGCAGGGACGTGCTGGGCCCCTGATTCAGCCCGGGAAAAAGAGTTGGAGAGGCCCTCATTGCGTGCTATAGAGAGAGATCTCTCTATAGCGCTACTGCTGCTACTCAAAGTGACAAGCCAGTGGGCCAATTACTGTACATGAGTTATATTTCGTCGTTGTCGGCGTTGTGTGCTTGTAGATCTGCTGTTTTCACTACTTTTGTGTGACGGCCTTGTATGGTGAAGCAGGGCTTTGCGAAAAAAAATTACAAATTTGAAACTTGGAGATACAAGGTTTCTGCCCGACAGTGACGATTTACTTTGTTGACTGCCCAGCCCCCAAAATGGAACGAAGGCCGACATTTTTCTTTTTTTTTTTCCTAATGGCCGGCCTGGACCGGCTGGGAATGAACCGGCCGCTCGGTTGTCCCGCTTTTCCCAATGGCCAGCACGTCCCTGCTCTGAAGCCTAATGTTATATTTCATCCTGTGACTCTGGCTGCCGTGTTATTACGCCTGCCTCCTATCAGGCATCTCATCAGATGTCACAAACTGTGGAAGCCCTACTTTGACAATAAGGTGTCTCTTGGCAGCTACAGTAACAAAGCATGTCATTCTATCCAGTCATCCAAAAGAGTGGGAAAAAGAAAATGATTGTATATCTACATTGACATGATTAGCAATGTGTCAGGTGATGGACCTGAGGGTTATTTCTTCATTCAAACAAAACGTCTGAAAGTCCATCTATTCTTCTGCTGGTCCAAAGTATGCAATTTCTCGAGTCTTTGGTCTCTGTCAACTAGGGATGGGACGATATGAAAATGTCATATCACGATTATTGTGACAAAAAAAATGTGTGATTTACGATATTATCGCAATAATAATCCATTATCTTGGGGCAGAACATTGGACGCGTTGTGAGCTTGTAGATCGGCTATTTTTTGTCAAAGACATTTGATAGAGTGAACAAAAAGACTTTTATACAATTATAGTGAGTTTAAGTGGTACCGGAGATGCAGCTCGACAAATAAAAGGTGAATTGATCCCAGTGCATGACGGAGGACGATATCACTATAAATGAAATCTCCACGATACGATTATCATGAGTGCTTTTTATCCCGATAAACGATAATATCGCGTATCGTCCCATCCCTACTGTCAACACCTTCTGAACTTACACGACGTGTCTCTGTTTCCCTGTCTTTCTCTCCTCGCTCTCTCCAGGAGTGTTGAAGGACTATCTGCGAGAACTGCCCTACCCTCTGATCGATAAGCAGTTATATGAGGCAGTGTTGGAGTCCATGTCCAGGAGACCTCTGAGGATTGGTCCAGGGGGCTGCGAGAACGACCAGTCGGACACAGAACACACCGTCAGCCTACTGGACATCCTACCAGAGGTGGAGAGGGTAAGGAAGTACTAGTGTTCGAGGGCACTAACGAAAAAGTCGACAAGTCGACTCCCACCAGAGAAAGTCGAAAGTCGAAGTTGAAAAAATATATTTATTTTGTGAAAATAGCAGATCTACATGCTCACAACGCCTCGCATTGCGAGTCGTTGTGAGCATGTAGATCGGCTAGTATTAAAAAGTCCTTAAATTGGCACTTTAGAAATGTGAAGATACCCTCTATACACATAAACTTTATGTTGGTTTGTTTACAGTTGAGTGAGAAAACAATGTTTCACATTAAGTTAATCATCTGGGGACCTCCCAAAATAATTTGGGGGTCGTGTGTGATGTGATGACGTCATCAAACGATAAAGTCGACTTCAACTCAACTTTTTACTGAGTCGAGTCAACTTGCAAAAATCACAAGTCGTTAATACCCTATAATACCCACTGTTCATCTTTCCCCCTGGTTCCCAGTAGTGCCTTATACTCCATCGCATGACTGTGTTGCTTGCTTGCCGAGAAGATCTGATCGTATAGAGCTAACAACGCGTTGCCTGTGAATTGAGCTTTATGGTTATTGTGACAGCTGAAATATGAACAAATAGTTTCTTCTGCTACTAAAACCACTTATTGCGACCGTCAGGGAGCAGCTTACTATGAAAACCTCCACCGGCCGTCCGTCGGTCGGTCGGTCGGTCGGTCGGTCGGTCGGTCGGTCGGTCACACGTCACACGTCACACCTTTGCCCTGCTCATATCTCCGCATCAGTATATAGGGCTTGTTTGTTTATTGTATGACATCACGCCACATCATCAGCTGTGGACTCTGTGATGTCATCGTATCGCATCAGTATATAGGGCTTGTTTGTTTATTGTATGACATCACGCCACATCATCAGCTGTGGACTCTGTGATGTCATCGTATCTCCATATATGGCCATCTCCGTATATGGAGATATAAGTCGTCCATGCCCAAGTATGGGCTGGTGAGGTCAGACTTTGTGTGATGCGTAGGTTATCTCCATATATGGAGATTCAACATTCCAGGCAATGCTCTCTTCCCTGGTGAGAATTGCCCCTTTATATAGGGCTTGTTTGTGTATTGTATGACATCACGCCACATCATCAGCTGTGGACTCTGTGATGTCATCGTTTTGATTGATTGAAGATTGATTGAAGAATTTATTAGAAGTTTGCAATAGAAAAAAGTACAGTTTCATGACAGTACAAATCACTGGTACAAGGTCAACTAAAAGGAGATCCTAGAAAGCCGAGGCTTATTTCCACAGGAACCACACTTTAAGTATCTCATATAACATTGAAAGACAGACGGATAGAACATAGTACTTTATCTAGGATAATATCAGTTTCAAAAGCATAACATCAAATACAAAAGGCAGAATACAAAGAAAAAGGGGGGGGGGGAGCATGGGGGCTTAGTCTATTTACAAGTCACGGGTAGCTGCTGTCTGAAGGTGACTTTTCATACCAATTTTGAAGGAGGCTAGGGACTTGCTCTCCTTTAGGGCTTGTGGAAGGGCGTTCCACATGTTGATGGTATAGCAGGAGAACGAGTTAGCGCCTTGTTTAGTGTTAAATCTACGCTGATGATGATTAGTGGAGCTGCCTCTGGTGTTATGATCGTGAACATCCTTGACCTTTAAGAAGTAGTTTGTCAGGTACATGGGAATCTTGGAGGTGTAGTGTATCTTGTACACCAGGCCCATTGCAAGATGCTGTACTCTGTCAGCTACTTTGAGCCACCCCACGCTTTCGTGGTGATGCTCGGTAAGGTGGGTCAGAGGAGGGAGACCAAGCACAACCCTAATTAGTTTGTTTTGGGCTGTTTGGAGCTTTAGCTTTAAGGCAGCTGGGGCGTCGCGATACCAGACAAGGACTCCGTAATCAATGAGGGGCCCAATAAGAGCACCTCCTAGTGTCTTTCGGGATTTAATATTGATCAGTGGGGCAACTCTTTGCAAGAAGCGAATTCGTTGATTGACTTTATTGATTACCTTGGTGGTCATTTTTTCACTGGATAGGTTAGCCTCCAGGATGCAACCCAGGTAGCAGATGTGGTTTTTTCTTTCTATCACAGTGTCACCTACTTTAATTGTGAAGTTCTCAACTAGGCTAAGTTTCTGACTAGATCCAAAGAGGATACATTCAGTTTTGCCTAGGTGAATTGAGAGTCTGTTGTCATTGAGCCAGGTGCAGATCTTGTTAAGTTCACAGTTAAGGGCCTTTTCAACCTGCAAAATGTCTCTGCCTGAGACTAGGAGAGCCGAGTCATCCGCGAACAGAAACAGATTGCAGTCACAAGCAGATGACATGTCGTTTACGTATATTAAGAACAACAGTGGTCCTAGTATACTCCCTTGAGGTACTCCACAGTTTACTGGGAGGGGGGGGGACAGGGTTCCGTTGACTTCCACCATCTGTTCCCTCCCCACCAAGTAAGAGTGCATCCATCTCACTGCTGTGCTATCAAGACCAATAGCTTTGAGTTTTTCGATCAGAATAGAATGATCGACGGTGTCAAATGCCTTCTGGAGGTCCAGCATGACCATGCCACAATATTTGCCATCGTGAATTTCACGTTTGATGTAATCATTCAAATAGATGAGGCATGTGTCTGTGGAATGGGACTCTCTGAAGCCAGACTGGAACTCGTAGATCAGTTTATTCTCTTCAAGATATTTAGCCACCTGTTCATAGACAATTTTTTCCATTACCTTAGAGATGGAACTAAGGATTGAGATTGGCCTGTAGTTGCCAGGGTCAAGTTTACTGCCTTTTTTGTGCAGGGGGGTTACCTTGGCTAATTTGAAGTCCTGGGGGACATAACCCTGCTTGATAGATAGATTAATAATATGGGTAATGATTGGGGCAATGGTGGCAGCTGAGTCTATGAGAAATTTGGGGGCAATTTTATCATGGCCAGCGGCCTTGAATTGAGGTAGGGTGCGCAGTTTTTTAAACACTTCATCAGTTGACACCGTGGCAAGTTTAAAGTTGTCTTTGCATACCCCAAGGTTCCTGTAGAATTTCAAGATGTGCCTAACACCAAACAGCCCAGATGGAGCGGGCAGTTTATTGACCAGATTTTTGGCCATGGAGGTGAAGTAGATGTTGAGATTTTTGGCTACATCAAGACTATCCGTGAGGAGGGTTATGGGAGTTTGGATGGATATGTTGCTGGCTATGGATCTGAGTTTAGCACCACAGCCTAGCTGGGTTTTAAATAGCTTCCATAGGTCTCGTGGCTTGTGGATGTTTTCCTCAACTTTCTCATCCAAGTAGTTTTTTTTGGCAGAAAGGATTAAGGAGGTTGTCCGATTTCTCAGTTTATTAGCCTCTAAACTGACTATTTCTAATTTGACTTTAAGGTGTTTATTGGGGCCTTTTTTGAGTTTGTGAAAATATTTGCGTTTCTCAGAGTATTTTTTGTCTCTGAGTTTCATTGATTCACAGATTTCCGAATTCCACCATGGCTGTGAGCGGGCTTTAACCCTGACCCTACGCAAAGGAGCCACTTCGTCTAGGGTAGTGTTGAAAATGGATTTAAAGCCTAGCCAGGCTTCATCGACCTGAGTGCTAGCTAGTACTGGGGACCAGTCAGATTTCTCCAGTTTGTGGTTAAAGGCTTCGCTAGAGTAGGTTTTGAGGTTTCTAGCTTCAACTGTTTTGTGGCCGTCAGCTTTGGACTTATGTATTTTGCGGGTGCAGTAAATGATATCATGGTCGCTTAGACCACCACATTCAATAGTCCCACTCGCGGAGACTTTAGATTTGTCTGTGGTTACAATGAGATCTATGGTGGTTTGAGAGTTATCTGTAACCCTAGTTGGCTTGGTGATGAGCTGAGTGAAACCCTGTTGATTACATAGCTTATTGAACTTTTTGAATAGAGGAGCTTCTTTACGAAGCATGTCTGTGTTCCAATCGCCAATAATGTATTTTTCAACATTGTCCACCGGTGCAAGGCTCTCCTCCAGTAACTCATAGAAATCATTTTGGTCGGGCGGTCTATAGATGGCACCGATTAGTATGTTTTTAGCTTTCTTAAGAATCACTTCCACCCATACAGTTTCTAAAGAGCTGTGTTGTAGGTCAGGGCGGGGGATATACTTAATACAGTTATGAACATACATGCATACACCACCACCAAATCTGTTTCTATCATTTCGGATGACCGAGTAGTTGTCAATTTCGATCTGAGAGTCAGTGATAGAGTCATCAAGTTTGGTCTCTGAGAAGGTTAGAAAATGGACCTTACCTTCGTGAACCATATGCTTGATTTGTTCAAATTTAGCAAACAAACTGTTAATGTTTAAGTGCATAATATGAATACCTCTTTTCACAAAGCGGCTGGCAAAGTCCATGGCGAGGTCTATGGAAGTGTTCGCAACGGCGTCGGTGGGGGAGGGGGGGTTGGTTGCAGTCTCTGGGGGCTTCAGAGGGGGACAAAGGGACAAAGGGGTCTCCATGAAAAGTTGGGGGATGGGGTGGTGAGGGCCCGTGGTCACCGATTTAACCCAGGTTGAGAACAGCGCTCTGGCCTTCTCCGTTAGCCAGCGTGGAGCAGAGTTAATGTAGACTCTGTTCTGGGGTGCTGGGTCCATGAGGGGGTCCACCGGGTCCATGAAGGGGTCCGCCGGGTGCGTCTGCAGGTCGGGTGGGTCGGTGGGGCCGCCGGGGTCCGGTGTTGTGTGACTTGCGTTGATGATGCTGGTCTCGTGCTGAGCTAGTCATGCGGGGGCGATCGCCGAGGGTTCACCGGGGGTCCGTGAGCCAGGGGGTCCTTCGACGATCCGTGAGTCCGCGGAGGCGACTGCCGTGTGATCGTCGGAGGTCGGCTGGTCAGGACATCTGGAGTAGCCCGTTGTTAGTCCCTCAGGATTCATCAGTGAGGAGCTAGCTAAGTTAGCATCGTTAGCTTCGCTGATCACAGACAAAGAAGGATCTGCCGTCGTCAATCCAGCTGCAGTAGCGAGAGCAGCTAGTCTTCGGGTCATCTGTCTGGTAGCTACAGGCCCTGGATTCAATTCTAAATCTCCTGATTGCAGTAATAATAAGAAGATCAAAGATCGACTCATACAACCATTCAGGGGTTTGTCCCTTTTGTTCCGGTTAGCAGCCAGCAAAGATTGAATAACATGAGATCCAAAGCTCGGGTGCTTAGCTACCGTTTTGGCAAGAAGATATAACTCACTGTGTTTTTCGTCCGTTTTGTCCATTTCCCATAAAAGATTCTCGTATTCCATTGGTGTTAGGATCTGTGGTGATTTATAGCATAAATCCGTGATCCATAGTAGAAATAGGAGAAAATGTGGGATGAACCAAGCCTTTGGTGTTTTGGTTCCGGAGCGTGAGCGAAAAACACGTCCTGCCATGGTGATGTCCGGAAGCTAATCGTATCTCCATATATGGCCATCTCCGTATATGGAGATATAAGTCGTCCATGCCCAAGTATGGGCTGGTGAGGTCAGACTTTGTGTGATGCGTAGGTTATCTCCATATATGGAGATTCAACATTCCAGGTGTAACTATGGCTACCCGTATGACGTGAGAGGTGGAGGTTGTGATATTTGTGGAGATAAGCGACCAACGGTCGCTTGTCTCCCGATTAGGGAGTCTTACTGGTAATACTAACTAGAAAGATGCCATTGGAAATTGCAAGTGTGGTTGCCGTGACGCGAGGCACACTTGCAAAAAAAAAAAAAAATTACTACTATGTCAGTGGTTCTCAAACCCTTTCTTGTGAAGGACCCCCAAAATGATATTTATTTGGCCACGGACCCGTATCTCAAAACATCTAGTTCCAGGGACCAGAAGCAAAATTTGAGTTACAAACGTTCGCTTTGAAAATACAAATATACAAAGATTTGCCGCGCTGTGAGCTTGTATATCTGCTATTTTTCACTGGTTAAAGCATTCAATAATTCTAGGCCTAAATGGGTTAATAACAATGCTGACATTAGTGTTTTTTATGTGTGTGTGCTTCATCAAGGCAACGCTGCGGAAGCTTCTGTTCCACTTGAAGCTGGTGGCGTCCTACCAGGAAGTGAATAAGATGACGTGCCAGAACCTGGCGGTTTGTTTTGGCCCCGTGCTGCTCAGCCAACGCCAGGAGGCCTCGTGTCACACCAACCGGGTCTTCATTGACTCTGAGGAGCTGGCCAGTGCCCTGCACTTCAAGAAGCACATCGAGGTTCTGCACTACCTGCTTCAGCTATGGCCTGGTAAGTCTGAGTCTAATTCTGTGCTCTGTCTCAAACCTTTACATTCCAAGGATCCCCATAATTCTTCTGACAGTGTACAAATGGAACCAGATGGATCCGTAATGGTCCAACTGGTTCCATTTGTACACTCTCAAAATGACAGATCTGTTAGGGGTCCATTTGGAACCCCCTCAAGGAACCCAGAGGGTCCCTGGACCCCACTGTGGAACCAGTGGTGTAATTAATTTGAGTTTTGAGTCATTAACTGGAATATTGTTTCGCCTACATTACGATATAGCTGCTCTGCATACAGTATATGCCCCTCCCATACTGCTTTTTCTGCCAGAGGGTATTGTGCAAATTGCTACCAGCTCTGTGGCTTGAGTTCCACGCAGAACCTTGAAAGGGCCGGGGGGTGCTTTGATCCCTGAGGTTACCCACCACTGGCACGAGCACAGCAGATAGGCATCGGCCACCATCTGTTGATCCGCTACAGATGAGACCTTGCCACAGTGTGCTTCATCATGGCAAGCCACAGAGGCCAGAGCCAATCAGAGCCAAGCGAGTAAAGCCCTGCCATAAACCGAAACCTCTGAGGTGTGGCCCTCTTGTTTGGACAAATCACCAGCCAGGGAACTGACATCCAGAGCCAGCCGTCCTGGAGTGCTAGTCGTCTGTCCGTATGTCCAACAGTTGTATGCTGGGCTGGCCACAGTTGTCCCTTGCAGTTGCTCATTGAGATGTGAATTAACTAAGCAGTCTGGGATGAATATGAGAGATGACACCTGGAGGGGAACGGTCAAAAGCATTAAGCATATTCCCCTCACGTAAAAAACCTTTTGTTGTATTAAGTTGCTGTTCACCTGTCACACGCTATGTACACATTCTGTGTGTGCATGTTCAACTGTATTTATTCACCCTCCAGTCACCCCTTAATGAACTGTGTTAACTGTCACTGTCAATGTGTGCTTCAGTGGATGTTAACGCGTTACTGAGGTCTATGGATAGGGAAGCACATTCACCCCAAACCTCAGACTGTTCTAGACTGTTTACAGGCAGGCAGAGCATAAATATGTGACTATGTGAAGTATTTTCTGTTGACTGAGTTTGCTAAAAGTGGGGTTTTGTTGTTTTTTTCTAAATGTGAAAAGCAAGGCATGGCTATATTTGTTGATCATGAATTTAATGTTGTTGTCGTAACAGTTATTAGGGGGGAAAAACATATAAACAAGCTTCTATACTGAGTATTTAAAAAAATGTTTTGCTAATAGTCACTAACAAAGATCACCATCCACCACTAACCAACTAATTAAATTGACCCTCCATTAAAACTGTTTAAATAGACCTTTCTGATCTTACCTCAAAAACTAAGCCTCCCAACAGCAGTACTGTGGAAACCTTACAAGTTTAACATCTTCTGCATGGAGGGATGAGGCACACAGAACAGCTTACACAGGAGCTGAATAAAAGTCAGCATTCATAAGTCTCATAATAGCTGGTAGCCGAGTAATGGGAGAGTACAAGTGAAGCTGTGCAAAATGAGACAGACAGTGCTATGTACGTAAAAAGGGAGAGGTATTTATTTATATTTATAAGAAAACTGCTTGCAGCCAGAAGAGGAGTCGGTCTATAGCAGTGGTTTTCAAACTTTTTGTGCGGAAGGCACACCCAGGGAGAAGTGAAAAAAAATATATATTACAATTCTTCACCTATGATGACATGTCCAAAATAGGGACACCAGTTTGAAAGTGGCTAATATACAGTATTAGGCCTATGTATTCTAGGGTATAGAATTAGATTTGGAAATGAGCGCTGATGTGTCAAACAAAGTATTCATAACCTTTCGTAACATTTGTGTATAGTTGTATATCGTCGTTGTCGGGTGGAAACCTTGTATGTCCAAAACCGTTTGTTTTGCATTTATCATTTTAAAAATTATTTAAACTAGTGAAAACAGACGATCTACAAGCATATAGATCTGCTGTTTTCACTACTTTTGTGCGACGGCCTTGTATGATGAAGCAGGGCTTTGCTTTGCGAAAAAACATTCAAATTTGAAACTTGGGAGATACAAGGTTTCTGCCCGACAGTGATGATATATTGCAATAAATAATGTGTGGTTCGGAACCAATGCCCGGCCTACAGTATGCTCTGTCTTAGATAGATGTGCGTGTGTTAAGACTGCACTAGCATGTCTGGCTAGTGGCTAATGACCCCGTCTTGTGAGAAATTCTAACCTTGATCAGGCTTTCAGCGTGGCTTCAAGGCAATGTTTCCCCTCTGTTAGCTCCTTTCAGTCCACTTCCCCTGCTCAAGAGCGTAGGATGTCTGGGCTATAATTAAAGACATTCCTGGCCTAACCTTAGCCCTCAGCCCTCTAAACTTCACCCTAACATTTCATGGCCATTATGGGATATTTTCATCCGCCTCTTCACACCCCACACGCATACCCAACCAATCCACTGTATTGTTGCTCTGGGCCTCAAAGCCTGCACGCCTTGTGTCTTTGGGCGAGCGCGAGGATACACGACATACAGTATGTGCTTTCTGTCAGGTCAAGACAAGGGGCCAGGGGCGTCACACCTTATTCTGGGCCCTGGTACAAGGATTCACTGCGGGCCCCCCATGAATGTTAACTATTGAAAAATAGCAGATATACAAGCTGTGCAAGCTTGTTTGTCCGCTATTTTTGAAAAATCGTGAAAATGTGTGCAAAAAAAACTATGTTTCCATGTCAGTGGTGCTCAAACGTTTTCATGTGAAGGACCCCCAAGATGATATGTATTTGGCCACGGACCCCCACCTCAAAATATTTCGTTCCAGGGACCCCCTAGAAGCAAAATTTGAGTTTACAAATGTTCGCTTAAAAAATACATATATTCAAAGACTTTTCAAAAATAGCAGATCTACAAGCTCGCAGCGCGGCACTCGGTGCCGCGCTGTGAGCTTGTATATCTGCTATTTTTCAATAGCTAAAGTTACTAGGGCCCTTCCACCTTGGGCCCTAGTAACTCAATCCCACTTTCCCCCCCCCACTTGTGACGCCCCTGCAAGGGGCTCTTTATGTCTGTGTCTGACCACCATCGTGTCTTGGAGGTATTTGATTAATTTGATAAGGAGGCATCACATGTGGAGAATTTGTGTGTGTGTGTGTGACTGTGTGTGTGTGTGTGTGTGTGTGTGTGTGTGTGTGTGCGTGTGCGTGTGCGTGTGTGTGCCATGTGCTTCAACCAACTGTGTTCTGAGTGGTTGCTGTTGAGCAGGTGGTCAGGGATGGATCACATGATGGCAGTGTACGACAGCATGCGGTGGTGGAGGACATTGTGTGCATCACTGTGTGCGTGTGGGTTTGTTTGTGTGTCTTTGGTATTTTGAAGTGGTGGCTTTAACACAAAAGTGTTTCCTTGGGAATGAAATCACGCACCAGTACCTTGTGGTATTATATGTCTTTTCAAAACAGTAGAGAGACTCAGGAGCATGTGATGTTCATAAAAGGTACTGTACATTGTGTCTTTTGTCACTTGCAGTACAACATAGCATAACAAATCAGGAAGCATCCGTCATACCCTGAAACATTCTTGTCCACAGTGTCTAAAGTGTTTTCATTTCCAAATGACAATAAAGGTATAACAGGCTTACCTCTTTATGCTTTATGCGTTTTGTTTTCTGTTCCCTTCTGATCCAGTAAAAGACAGCTAGCGGTGTCCAAGTGTAGATACACAGAGAGAAATAAGAGAGAGTGACAGGTAACTGAGCTGTGTTGGTTTTGCTGAAGTGTTTTTTACAATTTATTTTTGTAGTGTATCCACCTTACTCTCTTGTCCAATGAGATTAAGAAGATTAAGTCATCTTTATTAGCATAGTTTAATTTACCTCAGTTTAAACAGTATTGAAAATCAAGAACCCAAGAAGACAGTGAAATATAAAGGCTAGCTACTGTAAACCTCAGAGACAAGCCAGAGAAGTTTCAGGGGTGTGTGTTGGAGTGAATTCAGCATGCATATTTGTCTTAAGCATGGCATAACATGAGCATGGCATGGCGTGTTGTCTGGGATCCCACTTGGGGACCATTTGTGATATTTCTGCTACGGGACCTTGTGTGCTCACAGTGGTCATATTTGACTCAACAGCAGTTGGACCTTTAGTCCTGCTAGTGGCAGGGCTCGAAGGATGACGGTGTCCGAATGCCTGGCCGTCTCCCTCTGGACGTCCATGCATCAAAACATGACAAACAAACAAAGCTACTGTCTCGGTTGCCAGAAACCTTTGCTGTGCACCTTCATGATCCCTGTTGGACAAAGCCTACTGATTTCGATGATCCAACCACCCTTACAATCTAATAAGGACCCTATGATCTTAAAACTGTCTTTGGAAACTCGATCAGTTCACAACATTATATGGTTCATCATTATGATTTGCACTGGGTCAAAATGAATGTAAAAATGATTTTGTTCTGCGTCAAACATTTGTGGTACTCGTTGTTAAGGCTTGTTTTTAGTTTTAAGGCATGTTTTGAAATTAAATTATAATAATTATAATGATCAAATAGCTAACCTTCACTTTCTGACTTTGCCCTATGTCTTCCTGGCTGTTTTCACAGTAGTGGACCCATACACAGTAGTGGCTCCCACCGCAGCTCTCGCCGCCTCCACCGACCTGCTGACCGTCCCGCCTCTCCGACGGAGAAAAGAGCGCCCGCAGGTGCTGAACCTGAGCGACGCCGAGATGGCGGGCGTCCTGAGGCCCAGGCCGGGGCGCCTGGACAGCCCCAGCAACCGCTACGCCGGCGACTGGAGCGGCTGCGGAGAGTGCTACTTCCCTCTCGAACCCACGCCGCTTCCCAGCAAGGAGGAGGCGGACTACGACGACGTGGCCTCCGAGGACACGGAGGGCGCCGGCGAGGAGCGGGAGCGGGCGGAGGAGGGAGGAGAGCACGAGGACGCGGACAAAGGACAAGATGTTAAAGGACAGGAGAGGGAACAGGACATACCCACCTCTGCCCCGCTTGACTCTCCCGAGGAGGAGGAGGGAGACGAGGAGGAGGAGGAGGTGCATGGGCCAGCGGAGGAGGAGGAGGAGACGGAGGTGAAGGAGGAAGAGGTGGAGGAAGGGCAGGGGGAGAGTGATGGTTCAGGCAACAGTCAGCCCAGAGAGGAAGAGGAGGTGGAGGACGAGATGGAGGAGGAGGAGGAGGAGGACGTGTGCGACCACCACATCCTCCCACCGCACCTTCCCAAAGAGCACACCTACCAGGCCTACATGAAGATCCAGGACATCAGCCCCGTGCTCAGCAACAGGGTCAACCTCAGAGACCTGCAGGAGAGCATTGACACTCTGATAGGCAACCTGGAGAGAGAGCTGAACAAGAACAAACTCAACGTAGGGTACTGACTCGCACCACGTGCACACACAGAAAAGGCTTGTGTGTGTGTGTGTGTGTGTGTGTGTGTGTCTGTGCGTGTGTTGGCAGACACATTGGGGGGGGGGGGGGGGGGTCTGGGTCTGGGGGCAGGTCTGACTTACCCAATCACGGTGCTTCAGGAGTGATTCCATGGAGATCCTGTGTATGGTGCTGTATATTCCTGCACAAATCAAGTGGATGGATGAGTTGAAAAGACATGTAAAGGGGCACTTCTGTTGTTTTTTGTTTTTTTTTGTTGTTTTTTTGTATCAGTGTCATTTTGTACTTTACCCCTAGACATTCCGCTTTTTTTTTTTTTTCTTTTTTTTTTTCTCAGCTATATGTTGTTTTCCTTGTGTTTTGGTCCAGATCTGTGCTTTGTTTTGTTATTGTTGCTTCTCTTCTTATTAGAAGAACCCATTGACCCCCAGGGGTGTAAAAGGTGCCTTAATTGTGTGAAGGTGGTACATTAAGGGGACAATCCACCCTATAACATAATTCACATACTGTGATGCCAGTCTTGTGATCTTAGGTCAGTCTTAGGAGGCAAAAAAAAATCGAAGTTCGTAATTCAGCATCTTCGTGCAGATGCAAAGCCTGCAGGGGTCTTGACAAGTGAATTGAATGCCGACTTTGTGAACACCAACAGATTAGCGCGATGTGCTCTGTTGCATTATAGAGTGATTATAGAATGTTCAACCCAGTAAAATGTTACTGATTACTGTCCCTCAAAGTCCATCTCCTATTCACTGTTGGCAATGCATTCCCAGCAGCTGTCCCTCAATGACAGGGTCCAAGAGTTATGGGTTGACTCTTGCAGATCATAGAAATAACCAGAAATGTTAATTCTGCATTAGAGTGGATTTCCCCTTAAAGGCAGCAGAAAGCTTTTCTATTGAGGTACGAAACTCAAAATGTTGTACAACAATAATGCACTTATGAGGCAGGCGGTAGTGTAGATTGTCATTATAGTGCAGCAATATGTTGGCTGTGGACTGAATGACGGAGTAACAGCCAATGAAACCTCCTCTATAGGGTACTGGAGCCTGGGAAACTACACACACACACACACACACACACACACACACACACACACACACACACACACACACACACACACACCTCTGCCCCATTGGGATGGGAGATATCGTGTGGTTAGATTGTCTCTGCTTGCACAAGCATGCACACTACTAGATGTACGGTACATTTCATCGTATTCAGGCAACTATAAAGAGACATAAAAGTGCATTTTATGTGATGTAATAATATCGACCTGACAAGTGAAAAGGCTTAAAGACCAGCACTTTTCTGCTCTTCCCAACAACAACCCCACCTTTTGGCATGGTGTGCATTAAAGTTAAACCATGAAAGAGACAAAGGAAAAATGTGAAACACAAACTGCAGAGCAGCAGTTCAAATGGTTACTGCAGAGGCCTTCGGCTAACATGAGTTTGCTGCCTAAATAGTCAAAAGTACATTTTCAGCAATCCAGGGATTCAGAATGATCAGTATTTAACATATATATGTATATAAATGTATTCGGAGTATATTATTTTTTACAGCTTATGTTTCTGTGGTGTATTTAAATGCTCCCAATGATCTTCTTAGTGTTGACTTGTAGTAACAGTTGCATTATTTCCCTTCATGCTACCTGTTCACATTTTAATGTGCTGGACTAATGGTACAAATTTAGCTGTAAAATATTATGATAAAAAATGTTCATGCAGAAAGAGATATTGTTATTTTTGTTATATTGTGTACATATTTGACATCTGTTTGTTGTCTCTGGTGGACTAAGCTGTGTTCATTTTTGGTGTTTTGTTTTTTTAAGGTACTGAACGTTGCATGGTCAAAAGCTTTACTGACATAAGATTATTTCCCATCTGCCTTGGTTATTGATATTTATGTGTATCGACACTATGTTATGTAAAGAATGCACACTTCTAGGGCTGTCACAATTATTACATAATCGTCTAATCGTGATTATTTGACATAATCGGGATTATTTTTCATAATCGTCATCATCGTTTCCATGATGAAAAATGTTCATATATTAAAAAGAACGTAAAAAAATAGTGGAAATAGCAGATCTACAAGCTCACAACGCGTCGCGATGCGACGCGTTGTGAGCTTGTAGATCGGCTATTTCCACTATCAATGTTCTTTTCTAAGTGTAGAGTTGTCAAATATGTCAGTCATTTCTTTGTATATTTAGTTATGTGTCATATCTACCATGTGGAACTTAAAAGCCTAAAAGCCAAACAGAAATGTAATTGTCAACGACAAAAACACAATTAAATCGTTAATCGCAATTATTTGAGTGACAAATAATCGTCATGTAAAATGTCATAATCGTGACAGCCCTACACACTTCTTCACCTGGTTCATATGGATGATGCATAATTGTTCAAGCATTGCTCTAGAGCAGTGGTTCTCGACCGTTTTGATTCCAAGGATCCCCATTACTGTCAAAGACCTGTAAGGGTCTATTCGCAAACCCCCTCAAGAAACTCCCAACCTTTTGAGAACCATATTTCTCCAGAGGGACTGGAAGGCAGACAGCGTCAAACTCAGTTCCTTGAAGTCAGACGGTCAGCGCACACGAGGCTGTGTTGTAGACATAATGTAATGTAGAGGCCAGATTCATGCTCAAAATGAGTGCCAAAGTTGGTTCAACTCCTTTTGCCCTAAAACTTCCCACGTTTACTTCTAGATTCAATTCACGGGGGGAAAAATCAATTAAAACAATGTTGGGATATATGTATAGAGTAGGACATTTAAGTATATCCAGTGGATAATTGCCAAAATTCTACCCCATTCTTCTCCATATCAAACTTGTATTACTAGCTGCAGAGATGTCCTTTTACTTACTACTTACTATAACTGAACGGTCCTGCTCCACGGTCTGTCTGCCACCTACGCTCCATGGCCTACTCTATCACTTCTGCCCTCTAGGTGTGAGAAGGACTTGTGAAAATGATTTTCACCAGGGTGCCTTTTCAAGCCATCTGTCTGCCCGTTCAAATGGGAGGACAGGACGCAAAGGACCCATTTCATCCTCAGCTTGACATTTCAACATTTCAAGCAACATTAACAGTCATGTAGATTTGTATTTTGTATTTTTTACACATCACAAAGATCTTTGTTTGGTCCTTCAACCCTTACTGAGGTTAGTGCTGGCTGGATTTACACCACAGGTGAAAATCCTGTTACTTTTCACTAATTTGGCACATACCCCATATCGTCGTCGGGTGGAAACCTTGTATGTCCAAAACCGTTCGTTTTTATCATTAAAAATAATTAACTAAACTAGTGAAAACAGCCGATCTACAAGCCCACAACGCCTCGCACCGCGAGGCGTTGTGTGCTTGTAGATCTGCTGTTTTCACTACTTTTGTGCGACGGCCTTGTCTGATGAAGCAGGGCTCTACTTTGTGAAAAAACGTACACATTTGAAACTTGGAGATGCAAGGTTGACAGTGATGATATGGTACACTTTGAGTATTGCCTTGACATTACACAGAATCAGATCTCATCATTTCAAAAAAGCACAACAAATCTCTGCCAGGTTAAAGGGGAGAGGGAGGGAGAAAAAAGAAAAAACCTGTAAACCTGTGCTGTGATTGGGCTTATGCTAGTCTTGCATGAATAGTATAAATCAACCTTGCATGGCTGATCTTGCCAGTCATGTCTAATCAGTTACTTCAAGGAAGGGAGGAGAGCAGTCAAGTGTAACCTCCAGCTCTCCTTCCAATGCGTGATCTTCTTCCTGTTTGTCAATCAATGCATTGCCGTCTTTTATTATCCAAAACAGGCCATTCTCCTCCAGCATGTATACAGTATGTGTACACGTGTATACACAGTGTTTCCAATCGTTGATTAAACTTCCAGTGCCGTCTGTCCCCTGGAGAGAGAGAAAAAAAAAAAAAAGAAACAAGGAAAGCATCTCCCAGCAGAATATTACTTTGTACTGATCCCGACAAATGTATGGTCATATTAAAGTATATTATTTCACGTTCACATGCTGTCTCCTCATCTTCCTGCAGTGCCTCTTGACTCAGCCTGCCAATACAAGACTGTGTTTTATGTGTTTAGATGTCGTCTCTGTCGGTTGGAAACCTCATGCACATTTTTCAGGATTCAAATGGCACAATAGCAGGGCGCCCACTGGCCTAGAGGGCCTGGTGGATACCACATACGTTATGCTCTAATGCCTGGCAGCCTGTCACAGGTTTGAGTCCCGTTCACGATGACCTTTGCCTTTGTCTCTCCCCATCTCTCTCTCCCTCTTTCCTGTCAAATCTTACTTGAACTATCAATAAAGGCAGAAAAGGAAAAAAAAGAAAAATAGCAGAAGCATAATAAGCTTGTGGATCTGCTACTCTTGATGCTTTTGTGTGATGTCATAGTATGATCAAGTAGGGCGTTAATTTACGATTTTTTTTTTTTTAAAGTTAGAATATGCAGATACTGTATAGGAGGTTTCTGCCAGACAGCAACGATAAGTTGTAGATGTTTTCATGCTTATTGGTGATTATTTTAATCTAAATGCTACTTTTGAGAAAGTGAATTCAAGTACACTTAATATGAGCAGGGACGAGCTGGCCATTGGGAAAAGCGGGCAAACTCCCGAACGGCCAGTTCATTCCCGCCCGGTCCAGGCTGGCCATTAAGAAAAACGCACACAACGCTCGCGGTGCGAGGCGTTGTGTGCTTGTAGATTGGCTGTTCTCACTAGTTTTATTCATTTTTTAAATTATAAATACAAAACAAACGGTTTTGGACATACAAGGTTTCCACCCAACAACGACAAAATATAACTCATGTAATTGGCCCACTGGCTTGTCACTTGTCATGATCTGAAATGGCAAATCTTTGAGTAGCAGCAGCGCTATGGGGAGAGATCTCTCTCTATAGCGTGCAATGAGGGCCTCTCCAACTCTTTTTCCCTGGCTGAATCAGGGGCCCAGCACGTCCCTGAATATGGGGATACAGCTTTAACAGTTGGTACCTCAAGATATCACAGGTTAATGTGGTTTAGCATGTGAAATAGACCTCGCTGTGCTGCAGCGGGGCAAAGATTGATCAAGTTTCATGCTAAATACCAAAATTATATCAGCTTGCCTTTTTGTTGCATGTTGTCTAGTATAATACGGTAATCGCTTTTTTATTAGTTTAGTGATTTTATTATTGTGTTAATCTGTAGGCCTATATAAGCCCAATTTCCTGTTAAAATGGCCATTTTGGTGCAGCAGTTTCATACTGACCATGTTATTGACCATGATACTGATGATACTGACCATGATAGTGATGATGTCAGACTCGGCATCATGGACAGTATAAGTATTTAAGTATGTAATAATCACATACTTAGACAACTAACAGTCTGGTTTAATGTAAGATCTCATATTTGGAAATCAAGATGTTTTCTAAATTATACACGCAACACAATAATACACAATAAAAAAAAGCTTAATATATTATAATTGGGTGTAGGGGTTGGTAACAAACCTGGATAAGTGGATATCAGATCTACACGCATGCAGCGTGTAGATCTGCTATTTTTGCTATAAAAAGGAATGGGAAGGATCAGGGGCGTCACAAGGGGTAGGAAAGTGGGACTGAGTTACTAGGGCCCAAGGTGGTGGGGGGGGGGGCCTTAATTATTTTATACTTTAGCTATTGAAAAATAGCAGATATACAAGCTCACAGCGCGGCACCGAGTGCCACGCTGCGAGCTTGTAGATCTGCTATTTTTGAAAAGTCGTGAAAATGTGTGCAAAACTTTGAATATATGTATTTTTTAAGCGGACATTTGTAACTCAAATTTTGCTTCTGGGGGGTCCCTGGAACTAAATATTTTGAGATGCGGGTCCGTGACCAAATACATACCATTTTGGGGGTCCTTCACATGAAAAGGTTTGAGCTCCACTGACATCGAAACATAGATTTTTCAAAAAAACGTAGAAGGATTTGAAATATTCAAAGATTTCCATGATTTTTCAAAAATAGCAGATCTACAAGCTCGCAGCTGTGAGCTTGTAGATCTGCTATTTTTCAATAGTTAAAGCACAGGGGCCCCACAGTGAATCCTTGTACCCAGGGCCCAGAATTTGGTGCGACACCCCTGGGAAGGATGATAACAATTTGCTGGACTCCAAACTTTCAGATGTCCTTTGTAAAGGAAGAGCAGCTGAAACCCGGCCTTTACAGAGTATAGATAAAGTAAGCTGGGAATTGCCCTTGGTGGCTTGTGGGAATCTCCCAGCACAGTGCACAGCTTCAGGGACATTCCCAGGATACATCTGTCTTTGAGTTGTCCAGTAAGATCCGCTCAAGTATAAGGCTGCGATTTAATTGTGGCTTCCACACACATTTTACTACAACAGTTCTGGAAGTTATGTAACAACAAATCTATTTTCAGGTAACCTTTGCCAAATGTACCATAATCTTAAAGTAGGCTCTGGTTAATTTAAGCACAGCGCTGAAACCGTTGGATATAGCCTATACCGCTTCAAAATAATATGAAGTATCTTATACAAACCAAGTAGAAATACTCTGTTACATTCATTCAATGTGCTAAAGTACAAAAGTATTGGCATCAAAATATAGGATTACCGGTACTTATACCAAAAGTAAAAGTACTCATTGTGCAGAATGTCCCATTTCACAAGTTCAAAATGTGACACAATGTGAGCTTGTAGATCTGCTATTTTCAAATGGCCGAAATATATACAGTATAGGGTTGAAGTGGTTAATGTATGTTTTGTGATAATCTCAATCTGCTAACTAGTAACTAAAGATGTCAAGTAATTGTAGTGGAGTAAAAGTACAATATTTGCCTCTGAGATGTAGTGGAGTAGAAGTAAAAGAATGTTGAAGAAAGTAAAAAATACCTCAAAATTGTACTTAAAGGACAACTTTAGTTTTTTACAACAAGGGTTCATATTTTAGATAGTAATTAAAGAATATAAAAGATGAGTGTTAAAATATTTCATTTACTTCTTTCTATTGTTTTAGAGATTCTTATTTCAGTGGTTGGGGGCATGTGTACAAGTGGCTAAATATGTCATTTTACACAGAATAAGCCCATTCCCAAGATACAACACAACCTTTCATGGTTGGACGTGACTTATTGGGGCTAGAAGTCTTACTGTAAATAGCAATAAAGAAACTACTAGCTTATTGTGTCTAAAAAGACATATTTAGCCACTTGTACGCAACTACGCAT
This sequence comes from Nannobrachium achirus, assembly GCF_963921795.1. NCBI lineage: Eukaryota > Metazoa > Chordata > Actinopteri > Myctophiformes > Myctophidae > Nannobrachium > Nannobrachium achirus. Next base: position 18,828,003 of record NC_137810.1, on the reverse strand, counting down.
GCCCCACATTTTAGCACGGTAAACACGATAAAACAATAGAACGAAGCAAATGAAAACATTTTAACTCTCACTTTTTCTTTTCTCTAATTACAATCTAAAATATGAACCCTTGTTGTAAAAAAAAAAACAAAGTTGTCCTTTAAGTACAGTAGGCTACTTGAGTAAATGTACTTGGTTACTTTACACCACTGCCCAAGTCTTAAAATCACCTTGTTAGGTCTGGGAGTGAGAGATTCCAGCTGAGAAAGAGGTCAGACGATCCGGACACCTTTCTTTCAGCAGTAAATGGTTTCCACTGTTTTGTTATGAGTGTACAACATGCTCATATCACATTTTTATGGCTGTCACGTACAACAGTATGATGTGCCTGGAAAGCTTCAGGGTACATAATGTACCCATGAGTGCGGTATGCCTGCAGGCCCTTTGTTTTATATCCTTTCTTTTTTAATACCAGCACGCGCCCTCAGTGAACCTACGGTACAGAGTACACACTGGAATTTCAGTGTAGAGAGAGAGAGCCAAGCATCTCATTGACAATCTGAAGGTGCATGTGATTTTTACATCGTATAATGTTCCTGTCTGTCAAGCACCATTAGTCTCAAGGTCTTATTGAAGTTATAGACAGAGTTATGCAATCATCATCAAAGAAAACTGGGAATTAACCTGTTAAACTACACTGAAACTACCAGGTAGCCTACAGCTGAACTGTAACACCTCCTACAAATGTATCTGGAATTCTTCATCAAATTGCTGGATTATAATTTTATATGGGGCTGTTAAGTCTGACATCATTTTGTAGGCAGAGGAGTTAACTTTTGGGGCCAAAAGGCCCCAGCGCCCGTGAATCTTTTTACTATTTTTTACTATTTACTATTTTTTCTTCTCTTTGTTGTTGAGAGGAAAAGTGGTAGAATTATACTTACTTATACTCGTTATTTTTGTCTCGGATCTGTTGAAATAGCGAGGGACAGATATTGATAATAAATCTGCTTGGAGGTCTGACTACAAAACGATGTCACGGCTTAAAAGCCCCATTTACATAAAAACAAAAACAACAACAAAAATAACCTAACCCTAAAACCCTTTACAAACACTGTTTGGTTTGTTCTACTGAAATCCCATATGAAGACAGCGGTAGACATAATGTCATGGAGCCTGTTTAGTTACTCATCCGCCACTTAATATCAGCCTGTCTGTCTGTGAACTGAACTGAACTTGTGTTCATTTCTAATTGAGGAAACAGAAGAGTGGAGACTCAGAGATACGGGGCTCTTTGGGTAAACATCCTTAACAGCCACCTGCATGTGAAACCAGACCCCTCCTCCCCTCCTCCTCCATTCTATCCCCTTATTCTCCTTGACCTTTGATTCAGTATCAGTGCCTGCCAACCACCCAACCACACAGAGGGCTGCACAAACACTTAACATTTTCTGACATTGTTATTGAGCGCTGAAAACCGCTCCTGCGTTTCACTTTGTGTGTCAGCCAAAACAAATTGCAGGGATCTCCATGCATGGTATGCATGTGCAGTTGGCTCATACACACAAAGTAACTGAGGTCATGGACTGAACGGCCCATACAAGGAGATATGCAGATGTGTTGTGTTTTTGCACAGCTCACTTCGCACAGGTGCGATTTTTGTTTTTTATTTGTTACATTTCTTTCAGCTTTACTGGTCACTAGTGTGTGGAGAGAGTGACAATAGAGGTTCGATTCCAGGCCTTACAATGTGTCCAAGTGTATGAGCAAGACCAGGGGTGTCGCACCAAATTCTGGGCCCCGGGTACAAGGATTCACTGTGGGGCCCCTGTGCTTTAACTATTGAAAAATAGCAGATATACAAGCTCACAGCGCGGCACCGAGTGCCGCGCTGCGAGCTTGTAGATCTGCTATTTTTGAAAAATCATGAAAATCTTTGAATATTTCAAATCCTTCTAAGGTTTTTTGAAAAATCGATGTTTCGATGGCAGTGGTTCTCAAACCTTTTCATGTGATCACGAAGGACCACCAAAATGGTATGTATTTGGCCACGGACCCCCATCTCAAAATAATTTAGTTCCAGGGACCCCCCAGAAGCAAAATTTGAGTTACAAATGTTCGCTTAAAAAATACATATATTCAAAGATTTGCACACATTTTCACGACTTAGCAGATCTACAAGCTCGCAGCCCGGCACTCAAGGTGGTGGAGGGGCCTTAAATAATTAAGGCCCCTCCACCACCTTGGGCCCTAGTAACTCAGTCCCACTTTCCTACCCCTTGTGACGCCCCTGAGCAAGACTGATGATGTCAGTATCATGTTGTAGGGCCTGCTGTGACAGGGCCTGACAACCCTGTCACATGGCTTGACATGGTTACCATGCTAACATGGTAACATCAGGGGCGCTGGAAGTGGGGTGCTGAGGGAGCTGCAGCTCCCCTGGTGGTGGGGAGATTTTTTTTTTTTTTTTTTTTTTTTTTAAATAAGCCTATATATACACACACAGAGCTATATTAAAACAATAATGTATTTGACTTTGGGGAATGAAATATGTTGAAAAAAGGTATTTGATTATCACATGGTGACCTAATCACATGGTCACCTTGCCACTTCCGGTCAGAAGGGAAGTCAAATTTAAATCCCGCTTTGATGGCACACCAAAGTCTATTTATTTGAGAACTAGAAACTGTCTATAGGCTCATTTTTGCAAACTAACACCGTTGTATATGGGGAATAAAAAACAGTAGAAAATTGTTACAAAAATAATACCCGATGTTGTAGTGTGTGCGTGAGTGACTGTGTGTGTGTGCATGCGTGCTGTGTGTTGCACTGTGTGCTAAAATAACTAGTAACTATATAGCTCCTTGTTACACCGTTGTGCGGGGAATAAGCACCCGAAACCGTAATAAAAATAACCCAAAACCGGATAAAAAACGTGAATTTTCGGCGTGCGGCCTAAGGCCGCACGCATGCACTCCTCCAGGCTCAGCTCCCCTTGGGATTTGGGAGTTCCAGCGCCCCTGGGTAACATGACAAGGCCTGTGGCAGCCGGCCATTCAGTGCTGTGAGAGGGGCCTGATGTGACAGCGACACTAGTGACCAGTAAAGATGAAAGACAGTAGCAAACTGTCCACTCTACAATCCTACCGACGGGCCACGGGCAACTCAATAAAACTGGGAAAGTCCAGTCTTACAGTTTTCAGTCGATACTGGTCGATAGCGGTATTGCCGAAAACCTGCCGATAAGCTACCGATGGCTTATCATGGCTACCTGTCGGCACCCGATGCTTTTCGATGGCGATTCGTGGGAGAATCTGTGTGGATAATGTTTACATACATCATAAACATATGTTTATTGTCAAACCTCCAGACAGGGTCCCCCTAAGGGATAACAGCGCCATCTGGTGGCGCAACAGAGTAAAACTCATAAGCTCCCGAACGTCAAATACAAAATGTCGGGAGGGCTGTCAATCACAAACGAGGGCACCGCCCCCCGAGTGTATAAAAGCCCCCTGGGCCAGCATAGCTTCCTCTTTCCGCACCTCTGCTTACCGCAACTAGAGTACTGCGAACTCAGCCATTATTATTTTAAAGTTTAAGCTTAAAGCGACGGCTAGGAAGTCGGCCACAGGCCTCTTTAGAATATTCTCCCACGTACTTAACCTTGTTTGTGTAACTACTTTTCTTTACTATCGTGCATACTGTGTACGCTGATTTATTGTTTTGTATTTATTTTTATTGTTACTGTCTTTATTTATTTTTTCAAGGAGTGACTAATGATAGCAATATGGGGGGAGGGTTGGGGAAAAGGGGAAAAAAAAAAAGAAAAAGAATGTCTTTGCAATATTGACTTGTTTAATGTACAATGTTGAAATATATGTGACATGAATAAAGATATATATAAAAAAAAAAAGAATATTCTCCCACTTTAACGTCTAATTTCTTCAGTTATTCTCCTTGTTTTCACTTGTTTCCTCTGTTTCTCCTTCACGCTTCTTCTCTCGACGGTCTATTGTGCGTTAGCCTTGCTTAGCTTAGCTTAGCTTAAGCTAGCTCGCTAGCATGTCTGCGCCACGACCCAGAGGACCGAGCCCTAGCCACTTGCTGGCTATGGTGCCCAAGAAGTGTGGGAACCCTGCTTGCAGAGGACTCATCGCAAGGGAGGACACTCACCCTTTTTGCATCGTCTGCGAGGGGGTAGGACATGCCCTGGCTGCTCTGTCTCCGCCAGCTCCAGCCTTGGGGGTGAACTGCGTGGACTGCCTCCGCTACAACGAGGTAGCCCTCCGGGCCCGGTACGAGATCGCGTCCGCTGGCTTCGGCCTAGCCACCGCTCTCGTCGCTGGACCTTCCCCCTCTACCCCTCCTAGTGTGCCGGTCAGCGCTGTACGCCACAGCGCTGCTACTCGCCACGAGGTTGGGCCTCCGGCGGATGCGGCCCTTTCTAGCACCGGTAGCCCCGGCGCTAGCGGACCTGTTTCCACTCCCGCTCCACCGGAGGTCCCTTCCACTGTTGCTCATGTCTCTCCTGGCACTGGGGCCGTGCCCAAGAAGAGGACATGCAAGGCCGCCTTCGGAGTGGTTTCACCGCCAGTTCCCGCCACGAAGGCCGCCTTCCAGGAGTTCCACCCCGGTGCTTCTGGCCACTTCACCGTCGGTGATTTTCCTCAGTCATTCTCCGTCCCCCAGCAGCGCGCCATGCAGTCCTCCTGGCACGACAGCGATGGAGATGAGGCGGAGGACGACTACGACCCTGGGATGTCGGAGGAAGGGTCCGAGGGTGAGTATGAGGAGGAAGACCCTCAGCTCCCCTCCGGACAGGGCGGAGACGCAGCCAAGGAGGTCCCTCATGCCGAGGTTCCTTCCTCCGCTGTGCTCTCCCCGGCCCATACTGCTCCCATCCCCCCTACTACGCCAGTAGGGGGGAGCGGAGCAACAGCACCCGACCCAGACTCGATCCCGCTGGACGAGCTGTCGGTGTTGGAGCGCGCCGCCATCAGATGTGACTTGGAGCTGCCGCTCGAAGCCCCAGCGCTTGGACCCCGGGACAGAGTCCCCATCCTAGGCCAGGACGTGGAGCCTTCCCCACCGCCACGCATGGCGAAGATCCCTGTGGTGCCTGGGTTTGCGGAGGCCCTGCATTCCACCTGGTCCACTCACAAGGACCCCCCGAAGCTCCCTTTCCTTGTTGACTGCCTCAACGCGGAGAGCATAGGGATCCCCCTGTGTCCCCCCATGGATAAGCTGCTCGCTCAGTCCTTTGCGGGGAACATCAAGCCAGAGCACGAGCGGACGGGACCGGGCGGTCGCTGTCCATTCAAGCTGGCTGTCGGGAACAAGGCGCCTGGATTCGCCATTGATTTTGACGACAAACAGTCTGCCTTGGTGAGGAACTGTTACAGATCCTCTGCGCTGGCCGCCAGAGGACTGAACGTTACACAGCTGTTGCTCACCTCTACCAGGCGCCTCCTCGGTGAGCTAGAGGGGGTCCCTGAAGACACAGCAGCCGAGTTGGACAAGACCCTCCGCATGCTGGTGGACCTGAATGTCCATGCCATCGAATGGCTTGGACATGGCATGGACTATTCAATGCAGGCGGAGAGGCAAAGGTGGCTCAACAAAGTCAAGCTACCTGGTTCCTCGGGGGTGGAGACCGCGAAGGTCATGCAGGACCTACCCGGACACCCTACCACCTTGATGGGCGGTGGACTGGATCTCCTCCGCCAGGAGGTGGAGGCCAAGAGGATCACCCTGGAGCTCCTGGAGGCTACCACCGAGCCCAAACAGGAGCCTAAACCTGACAGGCAGGGACGAGGGAAGGCCCAAGGTCAGGCTGACAGAGGGCGCTCTTCCTCCAGCAGGGGAAAACCCCATCCCCCCAGGACCCCCTCCTCCTCTGCGGGGCCCACCCGCGGAGAGGTGAGGGCTCCTGCCCGCTCACAGCCTCGCCCCCCTCACAGGGGCGGGAAACCGAGCGGCTCCTACAGGGCCCGTGGGAAGCCGTCGCGGAAGTGACATTGGACCTTGGCGGGGCCCCCTTGAATTTTCAGGGGACCCCCCCTATCAAACGCAGGCGGGTGGACAATATAATTATTTCTCATGCCAAGAAAATAATATGTGTGCCTCCTCCTCTGTGTCCAGTGCCAATAAAAATAAAGAGTATGTTGATGAAACAATGCCTGTTTATTTCGACTCCTCCTGCATTAGCACAGACGACTCCATTTTGCATGAATACAGCCAGTATAGAGAAGTCCAGGTTGGATTTTCTATCAGCTCAGAAAGCACCGCTTTATCCAGTCAGGCAGACGGGGTACAAGCCAGGGGTTTCTCTTTGCAAAATGCTTCCTCTTACGTTAGATCCTATTCACAGCATTTCAACTCCTCTTCTATGCAATACTCCTCTGTCTCCACTGAGCGGCACTGCAGTGCCGAGTTTAGTACAGGACAGGGGTTTGGTGCTAACGATAGGGAAGAAGTCAGCTTTTCACAACAACCAGGGTCGGCCTCGTCTTCCCGTAAGGAAGAAAATAAAGGCCTTAGAAAAGGTATTAAACGTAAACACACTTCCCCAAGCCGGGGATTGTGTTTCTTATGTAATAAAACCTGTCCCCCGGGTTCCTCGTTGTGTTCCCCCTGCATCTTTAACGAGCGGGGCCAGGAGGGCGTTACGTTTCTGGTCTCTACCGGATACGGAAACGAACCTACCGGATACGGGGGTCACGCGCCTTCCGGTGCGATGGCAACCGGATACGGAAATGAAAGTGCCGGACACGGAGACCCCTCGCTGCGCAGCGAGGTGGCCACCGGATACGGAAACTTCTCTTCTGGGAACGGAACCTCTTCCTCGCGACCCTTTAGTCACGCGGACTCTGTACAACCCCAAGGCTTCTCCTTTGCTCAACAACACGCTGGCTCGGTGTGCGGAGCATTGGAAATGTTGCAATCCGAATCAATGGGTGTTTCGGACGGTGACACGGGGGTACAGGCTACAGTTCGCGGAAGTACCCTTTCTCTCCAGCAAGGTTATTTACACTCGAGCCCGTGGCTTGAAGGCAGAGGCCTTGAGAGAGGAGATAAGCTCGCTATTGCGCAAGGGCGCTATAGTGGAGCTATCTCGGGATCAGAGCCGTCTAGGTTTCTGGAGCCGTTATTTTCTGGTCCCCAAAAAAGGGGGGGGGCTACGTCCGATTATGGATTTACGTGCTCTGAACAAGCACTTGAAAAAATTCAAATTCAGGATGTTGACGTCAGAGGCTCTGATGAGATCAATGAGGCAGGGGGATTTCCACTGTTCAGTGGATCTAAAGGACGCTTATCAGCACGTCCTTATTTATCCCCCCCACAGGAAGTTCCTGCGGTTTGCCTTCGAGGGGCGCCTGTACGAATACACGGTCCTCCCTTTCGGCCTTTCCCTGAGCCCGCGGGTTTTCGTGAAAGTGACCGAAGCGGCCATAGCTCCACTGAGGCGACAGGGGGTCAGACTCGCAAACTACATAGACGATTGGATGATTTCAGCCGCCTCCTGCTCAGAAGCGGCGCGTCATACCAATCTGGTGTTATCACACCTGAAGTCTCTGGGTTTCAACGTCAATTTTGGCAAAAGCATGTTGACACCCTGTCAGCAGATTTCCTTCATAGGGATATCTCTGGACTCGGTGGAGATGTCTGCCCGCCTCTCACCAGAGAGGGTGGACAGATTTCTGGTTTGTCTCCGCTCCTTTCAGCTGAACCAGGTGGTCAGATACAAGGAGTGTATGAAGTTAGCAGGGCTGATGGCCTCAGCGGTGCAACTTCTGCGCTTGGGCAGGTTTCATATGAGACCTTTCCAGCGGTGGACACTGGCACTCAGGATTTCCTCCCGGCAGGGCTACAGGAAAGTGGTTGTCAGCCAGGTCTGCTTGGACGCTCTGGTTCCTTGGAGGGATCAGGCGTTGTTGACGACTGGAGTCTCCATGGGCGAGGTGGTGTCACGCAAGGTGATTACCACGGACGCCAGCCGCTCGGGGTGGGGTGCCACCCACGAGGGGCGTTCAGCCAGGGGTCTGTGGACTCCGGCTATGTTGGAGTTTCACATCAATTATCTGGAATTGATGGCGATCTACTTGGCGCTCAAGTACTTCGAACCGTTTCTCCAGGGTTGCCATGTCCTAGTCAGGACGGACAACACGGCGGCCATGTATTATCTCAACAAACAGGGCGGCCTATCCTCGCGCACGCTGGATCAGCTGGCTCGGGAGATGGCTCTATGGTGCGTGCCGCGTCTCAGGTCCATCAGGGCCTCCCATGTTCCGGGACTTCAGAACGGCGGCGCCGATCTGTTGTCCAGGGGGGAGCCTCGCTACGAGGAGTGGTCACTCCATCCGGCAGTAGTGAGGCAGATCTTCTCCAGGTTCGGGCAGCCTCGGATCGATCTCTTTGCCTCCCAGGAGAACTCGAAGTGTCCCCTTTACTTCTCAGTAAGGGGGCCTTCTCCCTTGGGGACGGATGCGTTCGCTTACGAGTGGCCGGTGGGCCTTCTCTACGCGTTTCCGCCCCTGCAGCTGATCCTTCCCACGTTGGAGAGGATCAGGTGTGCCAACCTGGAGGTTCTTCTGGTGGCACCATCCTGGGGAGTGTGGAGGTCCTTGATCACCCCACTGCTCTATCGGTCCCCTTGGCAGCTCCCATTGCACAGGGATCTGCTACGCCAGGCAGGGGACGAGATCTTCCATCCAGACCCGCGGGTCCTAGACCTGTGGGTTTGGCCCGTGAGAGGGAGAATCTGCTGGCAGCAGGCTTCTCACCAGCGGTTGTAGCTACTATTCAGAGTGCTAGAACCTCCTCTACTAGGGCTTTGTATGATGGAAAATGGAATGCCTTCTTGGACTGGTGTGAGCTTCAGGATCCTCCTGTGGTGGCTCACTTGGCTCCAGCCCAGAGGGTGTTGGATTTCTTGCAGAACCGCCTGGACCTGGGTCTGGCGTTTTCTACCTTGAGGGGTTATTTAGCGGCCTTGGATGCCTGTCACCTGGGGGTGGCAGGCAAAGGCTTGTCTAAAATCCCTGAGGTGGTCAAGTTCATGCATGGTGTCGACCATTTGAGACCTGTGACTAGAGTGTTGTTCCCTTCTTGGGATCTACAGGTGGTTCTTGTGGGCCTATGCAAGGCACCGTTTGAACCTATTGAGAGTTCCTCCTTGAAGCATTTGAGTTTCAAGACGGCTCTTTTGCTGGCTTTGTCTACGGCAAAGCGAGTGAGCGACCTTCATGCGCTCTCAGTGAGTCATGATTGTATGAGGTTTCTCAGTAATGACTCTAGGGTTCTTCTTAAACCTCATTTGGGTTTTGTTCCGAAGAACCGGGTGGTCCCGAAGGACCCTGTTGTTCTGACGGCTTTTCATCCTCCTCCGTTTGCTTCGGAGGAGGATAGGCGTCTTCATTGTCTATGTCCTGTTAGGGCCTTGAAGGCCTATTGTGACAGGACGGCGGACAGCAGGTCTACTTCTCAGCTTTTTGTTGTTCTGAATGCTCGGCAACGAAAAGCGGTGTCCACACCAACTTTGTCAAGTTGGATTGTGGACGCTATTAAGTTGGCTTACGCCCGTGCGGGGTCTGAAGTGCCGGTGGCATTTAAGGCCCATAGCACTAGGGGTGTGGTGACCTCTTGGGCTTTGTCCAAGGGGGTCTCCATTAATGAGATTTGTGCTGCGGCGAATTGGTCTTCGCCCTCCACATTTGCGACCTACTATCACTTGGACCTTGCGCTTTCTGCTTTGGCGCATTCGGTCCTGGGTGCTGCTGCCCCATCTACTGTGTAGTGGGACGGCTCTCTTCTCTCCCTTTCCTGGGACAGCGTGCCGCTGTTCCTGGGTGGCTTGGGGGGGACCCTGACTGTTTCCTTATCTTACTGTAGTATTATAAGGCAGACCTATGTCTGCTATTAGTGCATAAGGCAGATCTCGGTCTGTCAGGGTCTTTTTACTGTCTGGACACGCCCAGGCCCTGTGGGTCTGGGTCGGCCGGTTCCTGGGAGGGGTCACGTCGGTTGACGGTGACTCTTTCAGGTTGTGGTCTGGGTTCACGACAGTTCTGTCGGTGCATGGCTTCTCGGGGTGTTTATGAGTCCCTTAGGGGGACCCTGTCTGGAGGTTTGACAATAAACTATTAGGTTCCGAACGGAACCCTGTTTATTTAAAACCGGAGGACAGGGTCCCCCGATTTAAGCCCCTCGGTTCGCTTGTTGCGGGCAGAGGTGCGGCTTTAGAGGAAGCTATGCTGGCCCAGGGGGCTTTTATACACTCGGGGGGCGGTGCCCTCGTTTGTGATTGACAGCCCTCCCGACATTTTGTATTTGACGTTCGGGAGCTTATGAGTTTTACTCTGTTGCGCCACCAGATGGCGCTGTTATCCCTTAGGGGGACCCTGTCCTCCGGTTTTAAATAAACAGGGTTCCGTTCGGAACCTAATAGGTTTGTGCTGTAGTCTGCTGATTCACTTCACTTTAGCCTTCCTGCTGTCTAGTCTCTGCTCTCTGTCTGTAACCAGGATAATCATTGCATTCCAATTAGGTAAGAATTACAAAGACATAGGCCTCTGCAATATGTTCAAATACTCATACATCTGTCAGTGAACATGTTCAGCTATAGGCTTTTGTTGATTCAAAACTAATGTAGGCCTACAGTATCCCCAATATATACTAACCATGCAATTGTTATGAACAAGGGTTTGCTAAGCCTAAGTAATTGCTGGGAACCATTTAGGCAACAGCCCTGGACACACATTCCATACGTGCACTGCTCTTCAATGGGAAGGCTATTAATCACATTTTACCAAAGTCCCAGCCGTTTCTGATGTGTTTTTTGGGGGTCTTTTGTTCCCGACAGGCTGGCCCCCTGTACTTGGCAGCTCATCTGAGGGCTCCAGGGTAGATCTGTGACGTAGCGATGACAGATCCCCCTGCTAGAAGCCCTGTTCTGGACCGCTATAATGATGAGAGGACCAGAGGGAAAGCAGGTCGGAGGGGAGAAGACAAGGAGAGCGAGAGGTGAAAGTGAAGAATGGGAGGGAAGGAGAAAACAGAGCAGCGGCTCCTTAGATGCCGGGGGCCGGGCCTCACACAACGTACGTAGGTGCACTCTCTCCACCGCCCCACCACCCTCCACCTCCATTGCTCTGTCACTCAGGACTAGACTATTTCATTTTAATAAGGCTAATCCCTCTTAGAAGTAAGCTGCTCATCACCTCTCTCCCTCCCTCTCTCTCCCTTTCTCTCTCCTCCAGAAGAGAGCAATCTCCTTTCAATGTGAGGACAGGATGAGGGTTTGGGTTCAGCTCCGCTTGATAGGAGAGAAAAATGTGAAAGGTGAGACCGAGAAGGAGCCTTGATGGCAGCTGTGCGATGGCTCAGTGAGAAGATTGGGGCCTCCCCTTGGTTTGATATCTTTGCAGGTGGCACACCTTCTTCAGCCCTGCTCAGTGGTTCATCGTCCATCTGTCCTTTAGCGTCACGCTGATGTGAGACTGAGCGATAGCTTTGTTCTCTGCAGAGGAAGTGGAGCGATACTGTTGGTATTTTAGTGTGATATGAAATCAGCTGCGGCCTCTCAGAGTTTTCCTCAGCCTCTCAACAGCACTGGTTTCTGTCTTAAGGGGTTATACTCACCCCATAGTTTTTGTCCCATTCATTCCTAAGCCACAAACAAATAAGAATTCAATTTGTGTGTATTTTTATGTCAAAAGTTCAATCTTAATTGCTTCCTGTCGAACCAAAATGTAATTTGTGATTCTATCAGCAGATCTACTGTAGTATTTGATGACATCCACCTGTCAATCATACATGTACTTGTATGATCATTGACAAGGCGTCGGTTGTTTGACGCTTTAAAGGTGAGAATATGTTGCCATAGTCGATAACTGGGGATGTGCACTTCAAAACTATATTTGCAAACTTGAGACCACAACTGCCACTACAGATCCCATAGCCTGGAGTGAAATTGCTAAAAGTAAAACATCTGCTCCAATCAATTTCAGATCGATATACAAAACCAAATGGCACGGTACTATAATATCCTGTGTACCGATTTTGTAATTAAAGCTTCTGCTTTATTGACCACATACATACACATACTGTACACATAAGCCTACACACCTTTTTCGATTTAAAATAGAACTGTCCATGGATGTCAGGCCCTTCTCGCATTGAATGGCATTGCTGTCATAGCCCTGTCATGTTACCATAGTACCATGTTACCAACCCTGTGACAGGGCTATGACATACTGAGATGATACTGTATCATGGTCAGTATCATGCTAGTTCCATGGTCAGTATCAAGTCAGTGACATGGTCAGTACCATGGCATGTCAGTATCATGAAAATGTGCACTAAACTGCCGCCCCACCCCCAAGAGCACCTCAGCGCTCCCTTTTAAAAGCTCTTAAAGAACTTTTAAAGTAATAGCCGATAGACGATAGTAATAGTCAGGTTCACTATGATAATAAAGATTTATTCGTTGGATTTTTTGGGAGATTTGTAAAACTATACATTTTTGGAATCTTCAGAGCATGGGGAATCCAAAAATCTTTGTTGGCATTTGCACGGACATGTGCAAAGCAGCCAATTTGGACGTTCAAAATGGCCAACATAAAATACATAATTTGTGCTATCTTGGCTTCTAGACAACCTAGAAACGTAATTAAACATGCCAATCCTATGTTTTCTGGGTCAAGGAATCGAATGAGTGAATGGTGGATGTAAAATGTTCTGGACCCCCACCCCCTTTCTGGGGGTTATCTATTTTGGGACCTCCCAGAACAGTACGCCAGTTAATGTCCGATTTTCATAGCATTAGAGTTGTTTTGTAGGTTTTAAAACATCCTGAGTTCATTTATTAGACTTTTAAAGCAGCCAGAATAACCTTTCTGACTTTTGGTTAGGGTCTTTCCTCACCTGGGACCCCCGAGACAGACCCCTGAGCCTATCTCAGTAATCACTCTGCTCCTGCTCTAGAACAATTAGATAATAATTTAAGCATAAAAGTTGTTGTAGGTGAGCTCTTAAAAGAAAAATGAGTAGTAGCAAATAACTCGGGGGGTCCGGGACCCCGGGGGGTCCTCAGAGTTACTACAGGGGGCCCGCCAAATATTGATGGGATCTTTTTTTCTTTATTTTTGTTACATTTGAAACTGAAACTTTGAATGCTTTTATGTGTCCTGGGTTTATTGCGACCATAGGTCAGAACCATAGGTCAGAACTATCAGAACCGTCACATCTTGACCGTATCTGTCTGTATGTCTGGACGGGTAACACTTTTCTTTTTTGCTGATTGACTCTCACACTCTGACATCCCACTCTGACAACACTGTGATGTCAGGGGAACCAAATCCCCTTTATGCCCATATATGGAGATCCCTGTGATGCCAGGGGAACCAAATCCCTTTTATGGACAACTAGGTACTCATCCGGCAACAGCTCACAGCTGTGAAGCCGGGAGGAGTTCAGATTGACAATCAGGTTCACAGGAGGGGAGGTTGGCGAGCAAAGTGTGGTAGAACAGGGGAAGGGCCAGTTCCAGAATTTTACATAATGAAGGTATTGCAACTTCTCACTTTGGGTGCGCAGAACAACATGTCCATTTATTGCACTGCACTCACACTGACAACACAACACACACACACACACACACACACACACACACACACACACACACACACACACACACACACACACACACACACACACACACACACACACACACACACACACACACACACACACCCCTTTGTTATTGTCACCCCAAAACCCTCACCCTATGGTGAAATGGCCCATGGTCAATTATGCCCAAAAAGATTCACTACAATGGAGTCATTTCAGACATGCAGGATCTATTTGTCTTCATCATTGTCATCTTCAATGTCCAACCTAATAGTGTTGACAGTGTCTCCACCATAGCATAGAGTGAAAGGCAGCTTATTTGAGCAGCTGGACCGTCCCTTGCAAACTGCTTTGCAGCCATATTTGATGAACTCAAGTATTGCGTTAGGAGCAGGGAGGGCAAGACACCTGACTGGAACATACCCTCCACTCTCTGAATTCCATCTAATTTCTTTGATTGGTGGAAGCTCAGAGCAATTTATCAGGTATGATTTATCCCACATTGTGACATAGTTGGCACAGAGGATTCTGTGGTAGCAGTGCAGCACAAGTTGGAGGTAGCCTCTCACCCTCCAAGTTCTTTGACAGAAATAGTTCCCATCTGAGTAATCGCAGGGTTGTTGGATCTTTTGAACCGTAAACATGGAAACCTTGCCAAGGTCCTTGAAGTGGATAATGGCTTGGTCAACATCATCAGGCTTCAAGTAGGCATTGACCCATGTCTTTTTGGAGATTCCAACAAATGCTCTTCCCCAGCCAGCACCAGAAAAAATGTGTAGGCCAAGGAACCCTTGACATTTGTGACACTTGAAATCGCTCGAATATATCTATTTCTTTTTTCCAGTAACAGCAGGAGGACATCGGTGTTGGGTGACCAAACACATATGTCTTGCAAAGCACCATAAGCCGCAGAGGCAAGGACTTGATGAGGAATCAGGGTATCAGCCTCTTCATGTGTGTGCACTTCCACAAAATCATGTCCCTTGATGAAGGTATCGTATTATGATGACTACTTCGTCATACTTGACAAAATGCCACAAGCTTTGATCAATCGAAGAAAATAGATGGCATTTAGAGAGTGGAGGGTATGTTCCAGTCAGGTGTCTTGCCCTCCCTGCTCCAAAGTCAGTACTTGAGCTCATCAAATGTGGCTGCAAAGCAGGCTGCACTCCTCCCTGCAAATGCTATGGTGGAGACTGTCAACACAATTAGGGAGGACATGTAGTGAATCTCTTTGGGCATAATTTACCATGAGCTCTTTAAGAGGATAGGGTGCTTTGGGGTGACGATTAACAAAGAGGTGTGTGTGTGTGTGTGTGTGTGTGTGTGTGTGTGTGTGTGTGTGTGTGTGTGTGTGTGTGTGTGTGTGTGTTGTGTTGTCAGTGTGAGTGCAGTGCAATAAATGCACACGTTAGTCTGCACGCTCGAAGTGAGAAGTTGCAATACCTTAATTCTTGCAATCCCTGCAGTAACACCTGTCAACCATAACTGTCTAACACAAAAATGTTATAAATAATACTGAGAATACTAATAAATCATCGGAGTACAATACATAAACCCAGGATACATAAAAACAAAGTTTCAAATGTAAAAAAGAAAAAGAGAAAATCCTTTCCCATCAAGAATTGGCGGCCCCCTGTAGTAACTCTGAGGACCCCCGGGGGTCCCGGACCCTCTGAGGAAGACCCCTGGCCCTGGTATTTTGCTAACCCATTTTTGTTTTCAGAGCCCAGCTACAACAACTTTTATGCTTAAATTATTATCTAATTTAACATTGTTCTGGAGCAGGAGCAGAGTGATTACTGAGATACTGTAGGCTCAGGGGTCTGTCTGGGGGGTCCCGGGTGAGGAAAGGCCCCAAACAAAAGTCAGAAAGGTTATTCTGGCTGCTTTAAAAGTCTACTGAATGAACTCGGGATGTTTTAAAACCTACAAAACAACTCTAATATTATGGAAATCAGACATTAATTGACTGGTACTGTTTTGGGAGGTCCCAAACTAGATAACCCACAGAAAGGGGGAGTATCATTTACTCAGTCGATTCCTTGACCCAGAAAACATAGGATTGGCATGTTTAATTAGGTTTTTAGGTTGTCTAGAAGCCAAGATAGCACAAATTATGTATTTTATGTCGGCCATTTTGAACGTCCAAAATGGCGGCTTTGCACATGTCCGTGCAAATGCCAACAAAGATTTTTGGATTCCCCATGCTCTGAAGATTCCAGAAATGTATAGTTTTTCTAATCTCCAAAGAAAGCCAACAAAAATACATAGTGGACCTGACTATAACAGCAATTGTCAGAAAACAGAAACAAGTTTTAGTTTTAGTCTCAGGTACAGTATAACTCAGGCATATTTCTTGCAGTCGAGTCACAATAAGCGGACCCACATAATATGGGTGCGACGTGGGCAGCCCTGTGGCCAATAGGCGTCTACGTATTTATGTCTATGGTTCAACGGGAGAATGAACTGTAACAGGAAACAGGATTTCCACCCTCTGAAAACTGGGACTAGCTGCAGTTTATTTAAATATTTTATTTTATTTTATTAAAAGTGAATCAAAACAATCATAGTGAGAAACAGGCAATAACTTCAACCTCATCAGCATAATTTATTATGTAATTACTTAAAAATAATAGGCTGGTGCCCAACTCGGGAACGATGCAAGTTGGAAATGCATGCCCCTCCCACAGTTATTATGCCATGATGGTTGTACCCGTATCCTCACAGTTATTATGCCATGATGGTTGTACCGGCGTATCCAACCAACTTGACACCGGGCACCACATTCCCTCGGGTCCTCTGAGGTGAGCACGGCGAGTTTGAAGTCAATCGGTCGGACAATTCTCTTTTTTTCTCTAAATTTTTATCCCACGATTTTGCAACCCATTTTTCACCCAGTGCCAATTGCCTATGTAATCCTGGGCTCTGCTCTCCCTCTGCCGCGCCTGGGGAGACAACAGACTGACCTCATGCTTCCTTCAATGCATGAGTAGTCCAAGTTGTTTCTTTTCACCTGACAGGGGAGATTTCCCCGGGATGGACGTAGAGCGTGGAAGGAACACGTTATTCCAACCAGTTCCTTTCCTCTCCATCAAGCGCCCCGGCTGGCCAGGGGGAGGCATTATTGAGACCAGGATTACTGCATGTTTGTGTGAGGGTATCAACCCTAGGAGACACGGGGAGAACATGCAAACTCCACACAGAAAGGCCCTATCGCCAACCCCACCTAGGGTGTGGGCGCTGATGACGCAATTCTCAAGATACATCAACTACAGATGCACACACACACACACACACACACACACACACACACACACACACACACACACACACACACACACACACACACACACACACAAACACACACAAACACACACACACACACACACACACACACACACACACACACACACACACACACACACAGAGATCGGCTGTTATATTGAAGAGAAAATATATATATTAAATCAGATATTTAAAGTTATGTTAATACAGTAATCGTCACTGTCTGGCCAAAAACTCTTAACTCCATTTTTGAGGTTTTCGATTTTTTGGCATATATCAGGTCTATGGAACACCCTTTACATCTGAGTGTTGGTTAAAATAATATTGAACCAATGGAAAGTAGTAAAAAGTGCTTGGGACAAAATCCGCTTTCTGCCAAACCAGTCAACTCCACCCAATTGGCCCTCTTTTTCTTCATCAGGCAGGGGTGCAGTATTGTTACAGGAATCCAAACTGTTCTGAGCTTTCAAATTAGAAAATGAAGGGAGTCAAGAGGGAACATTCCAAAGCAGTGCCCCGGCCACCTGATCTCTTATGAGGTCAGGGGGTCAACTAATGAAATCTACCACCAACCTCTCAAGGGTTTTAGAGACAGACACAGCTTTAGGATACATGGTGAAAACACATAGCAAGATAAACCCCAAACTTGCTTCGAAGCCTATTCATCACACGACCACTTTCAGTACATATTCTTTTTAGACTCTACTTCGCCCTCTTCAAAATAAATTGCATGTTGATCCGTTGCTCCTCAAGTCCAGGGGTCTTCAACAAGGGGGTCCGGGACCCCTAGGGGGTCCTCAGAGTTACTACAGGGGGTCCTCCAAATCTTTGAGTGATAGAAACTTTTTTCTCCTTTCTTATATTAACTACTGGAACCCTAGCGTCCATATTCTGAGAACTTTAGCCAAAAATAGCAGATCTACAAGCTCACAACGCCTCGCAGCGCGAGGCGTTGTGAGCTTGTAGATCGGCTATTTTTTGGCAAAGCGCTTTGGTATAGAGGGGAAAAAGAGCAGACTAAGTACAGAGTGAAAGGACACGTTTTTTAAGTATCGACAGTTCAGAGGGTTAAATATCTGAAAACACAAATTGACATGAATCCAAAATACACTGATGATTGTGCTGTCAAACAATGAAACTATATGGAATCTATGAACAGGTTGTGGGGGTCCCTGCTTCATCTCTCTCTCTCTCTGAACTAAAGGGGTCCTCCTTGGTCTGAAAACATTGAAGACCCCTGCTCTCTAGTCTATTAAACAAGTCCACGGTAGAGAAGAGCCATTGTACTGAGCCCTGCTGCTGTCTCTCTCAATGGCAACCACCGCTCATATTTAGCCTTTGTGTCATGGGGCTGTTTCACGACATGGCCCGGAGCCAGCGCTCACTCCATGTGGCCTTAGATGTCGGGCGGAGGAGGCAGGGGCGTCACACCAAATTCTGGGCCCTGGGTACAAGGAAACACTGCGGGGCCCCCCGTGAATGTTAACTATTGAAAAATAGCAGATATACAAGCTCACAGCGCGGCACCGAGTGCCGTGCTGCGAGCTTGTAGATCTGCTGTTTTTTGAAAAGTCGTGAAAATGTGTGCCAAGAAACCTGCGTTTCCATGTCAGTGATGCTCAAAGTTTTTCATGTGAAGGACCCCCCCCCCATCTCAAAATATTTAGTTCCAGCGACCCCCCCCCCCCCCAGAAGCAAAATTTGAGTTACAAATGTTCACTTAAAAAATAAATTATATTCAAAGATTTGCGCACATTTTCACGACTTTTCAAAAATAGCAGATCTACAAGCTCGCAGCGCGGCACTCGGTGCCGCGCTGTGAGCTTGTATATCTGCTATTTTTCAATAGCTAAAGTTACTAGGGCCCCTCCACCTTGGGCCCCGGTAACTCAGTCCCACTTTCCTACCCCTTGTGACGCCCCTGGGAGGAGGTGTGTTTGACTGTGCTGCTGCTGTGTGTGTTTGCCCCAGCAGTTTGGGGTTGAGCTAAGATGAACATGTGTGAAATGTGCGAGCACCCGTGCAAAGGGAGATTTAGAAGACCCCACCCCATCCCCTCCTCCCCAGCAGGAGAAGCTAGGAGGCCAGTCTCTGAACAATGCCCTGGCAATGGCTTAATTCAGCTGGCCAGATTTATAGCCCCTTCTGCCCAGCACCTGCTTGCATTGTTTCCCAGGATTTGGGGCGAAAACCCTCAAGAATTGGTGATAAAAATTGGAATGTAGCCCCCCCCCCCCCCCTTACACACATGCACGTGTGTGCACAGACTGCACAGTGCGCACGCACGCACGCACGCACGCACGCACGCACGCACGCACGCACGCACGCACACACGCACACACACACACACACACACACACACACACACACACACACACACACACACACACACACACACACACACACACACACACACACACACACACACACACACACACACACACACACACACAGATCTCTTCTCTTTTATGTTTGGGGAAATCTCAAGGGCTTAGATGAAGAAATCAACTGCGGAAGGTCTGACACTATGAATACCCTCCTCACTAGTGGGGTCAGTGGGTTTATGGCTGCGCTGCTGTTGTGTGCTGCCTGCCTTGGACAACCGATTGTCAGCTGAAAAACGTCACGGTCCGTACGACAAAGTATAAAATAGGCCTAAAAGCCAGGGAGCACCTGGAACAGCGATGGGTGAATCCATCGCATATCATGTCTGCTGCCTTGCAGAAGGGAAAGAGCACATTCCTGAGTTTGGTCTGGGAGAAAGAGTGGGGCGCCAGAGAGGAGAGGGGCCCGCAAACACAAATTCCCAGAGAGGTCTGAGGAGAGGAGAGGAGCGGAGAGAGAGAGAGGCCCCTTTTGTCACCATGGCCTTGTTGGTGCCTCAGGGGCCATATGGACGCCTGGCCTGGTCTGCGCTCTCAGGCAAAGCCCTTTCCTTTCCCCCGCCTCTCCTCTCCTCTCCTCCTCACACCACTCTGTGACAGGTCTGTCCTCGTCAATGAGTTATGGAGGGAGTGAAGTCAGCCATGTGCCGTTTAATCTGTTGGACACTGGCGTATCACACTTCCGTTCAGGAGGGCCCCCCTATCCTCTGTTTTCTTTCTCTGACGTTTTCCCTCCTCTCTCTCTCTCTCTCTCTCATTGTGCGCCCCGTTTCCACTGTCATCTCATTCAGCTTAGCTCTTGTCCCTTATTTTACTCCGTCCTGATCCCCTGTCTTTCTGCACTCACCAGTGCTCGCAAGCACACCTTTTCTGCTCTCCCTTCTTGCGCCTTTTAAACACATTTTATCCTCACTGTTTCATCTAACACAGTAAAGTATTATGTATTAATATGGAGTACAGAGAATATGGAGCATGAATGTAACACACCAGGCTGCCACAGTTTCCTCCCATCTCTCTCTATTCTCCGCTTTCACCCCCTTCAGCTGCCCTTGGCCTGAGATGGACCCCCGTGAGCTTTCCTTATCCTATTGCCATGAAGGAGCATGGCTAATGGGGGTGTTCCATTGGAAAATGACTTTGGAAGGGACACTTTCTGGCGCACCATAATCTCTGTTGGTTAGTACAGCTAGGAGGGCTGACATTGAATATTAATGAGGCTGTCAAGGAAGTGAGCACCGGTTTAGGTGTGGGTAGATGTTTGACACAGCTACCGAGTGGAGTGTTGCGTAAAAGCAATCCAGGTTTTTTTTAAGTTTCAGGTGCTGCTATTGTATTGGTTATTTCCATTACAAAGGTAACACAAACATTCCTATACAGCTTCGATCTGAAGTATGCCCATAGTGAAGTAGGCTACTGTATGTCTGAAGATCCTGATGACCACCAGCCAAGCAACACTGCTGCATTACGTGGAGCGTATAGTCAGCGCTACAGACACTATTTTGCAGTATTTCTGCAGACTGAAAAACAATGTATCTTAAAATCAGTGGTGTAAAGTAACCGAGTACATTTACTGTACTTAAGTACGATTTTGCGGTATCTGTACATTACTTGAGTATTTCCAATTTCCAGTACTTATACTTCTACTTCACTACATCTCAGATCCAAATATGGAACTTTTACTTGACTACATTTATTTGACAACTTTAGTTACTAGTTACTTTGTACATTTTAAATATTATTACAAAACATACATTGACCACTTCAGCCCTATATAGACTTCAGCTATTTGAAAATAGCCGATCGACAAGCTCACAAAGTGTTGCGATGCGACGCGTTGTGAGCTTGTAGATCTGCTATTTTCAAATCATTTTAGATTTTATACATCTTGAAAACATAAAATGGAAGATTTCTGCCTCACCAGTAGGCTACTTTAACTTTTGGTACTTTAAGTACATTTTGAGGCCAATACTAAGTCAATTCTGAATACCAGACTTCAACTTGTAACAGAGTATTTCTGCATTGCAGTATCGTTAGTACTTTTTCCACCACTGCTATTACCCCTTGCAGTATTTCTGCAGACTGAAAAACAATGTAGCTTAAAATTGACTTTTTCGCTCCACTGATTTGGGAGGAGATAATTTATGATGTGCCAGTCGTGTAGTGTGCCCTCCCTGTGCTAGTACTGGGATGTTTCACAGAGTGCAGCAACAGAATGAATCAATAGTGTTTAATCAATAGCAGGCGAACATGAGCCAATTAATATTTCATATGACAGCCGAGCCATGAAACTTAACCTATTTAGGCCTAAAATTATTGGATGCTTTAACTATTAAAAAATAGCAGATATACAAGCTCACAGCCCGGCACCGAGTGCCGCGTTGCGAGCTTGTAGATCTGCTATTTTTGAAAAAGTTGTGAAAATGTGTGCAAATCTTTGAATATACATATTTTCAAAGCAAACGTTTGTAACTCAAATTTTGCTTCTGGGTGGTCCCTGGAACTAGATATTTTGAGATGGGGGTCCGTGGCCAAATAAATATCATTTTGGGCGTCCTTCACATGAAAAAGTATGAGAACCACTGACATAGTAGTCTCTCAAGAACAGACTAACAGAGCTCCATTTAAGTGAAAAGGACCTTTTCTTTGACGATGGCTGGCCAGATTGCTGACATAGAAACATAGGGTTTTTCAAAAAACCTTAGAAGGATTCAAAAGACACTTATAGAATCGGGTCAAAATTCAAATGTTCACTATTTTTCAAAAATAGCAGATCTACAAGCTTGCAGCGCGGCAATCGGTGCCGCGCTGTGAGCGTGTATATCTGCTATTTTTCAATAGTTAAAGCATAAAATAATGACACACAATAATGTGTACCCGTTCTAAATGGGTTTTAAAGCACCATGAATAGATTTCCTGCCAAGTTCAGATCCTTGAGGTATTCCAGAATGTATTTTATAAGCGGGACTCCAGGGGAGCAATGGTGAACAGGGGACAAATGGATGGCATTACGCAGTAATCAGATCTCACATGGGGGGGACGTGAAAAGTCACTCACTGACGTTGAACCTTCACTCCAACACTGTCTAAAACTGGATATAAAAAACCCAGTCAATTAACCTTCAATTAACAACAATATCTTACTAATTTGGCAATTGGTTAATTACCAGAAAAACAAAAACAAACAAACATACTAACTAGAAAAGGGGCAAATGGGGAGTTGTTTCAGGAATAACGCTTGGACTTATGGTTCAAGAGTTATCCCAGCAAGCACATCAGGACCTGGACCAATCAGTGACGTCTCGATTGGGGCCAGATCACATTATGGGGATAATCTTGTCGTCATTACCACAACATATGGACTTTTTTGTTTGACAGGATTATTGTTATTGTTTGTAATGTTTGTTGAAATATGAGCATATAAGGTTATATTCTGGGACATATTTAACTAGTTATGATATTTATCTGGCCTAGAATATCACCTGATTTCAACCAACATAAATCCTGTCAAACAAAAAAGTGCATATGACGTCCTGGTAATGACGCCAAGATCTGTGATCTGGCCCCAATCGAGACGTCACTGATTGGTCCAGGTCCTGACCGTGCTTGCTGGGATAGGCCAAAATAGACTGCGAGCCGCAAACCTTCTAGTAAACTACACACTGTAGTTGAGTGCTGAAAATGAGTGGTATTCCCCTCTAAAGGCTTTCACAATGTCCGGTTTTGTGTGTATGTGGGCATGTGTGCATGTGTGTGTGATGAAGACTGCAGAAAGAACAGGGAGAGGTCAGACGTGCTGTTCAGAGCGTCTGAGGGCAGAGCCATGTCCCTCAGAATGGCCTCCTCCAGAGCGCAGTAGTCCTCATATTCCTTTGAGTTCTCCTGTTCCATCTGCTCCAGAGACTTCTCTGGCACGGTGGCCTCCTGCAGAGAAAAGCCAGTGTGAGGTAGGGCATTCACCAAATATTCGAATATTCGAATATCAAAGTCACTATTCGACGTTGTTCACCGAAGTCGAATATTCGCTTTTTTAAAAAGACTAGCCCTTACCCGTTCAAAGATATGAGCTCTGAAATGATGTGCAGTGTGTGGGTTATGGGGTGTGCACTGTGCACACAGTATATGAGGGATGGAAAGTAACTTTAACTGGTGCTTACATGATAATATGTAGGAGCATCAATGTAAGAAATACCCGTTTCGTTTAATGGCTACAGAGATACTGTGTACCGATCTGCATGATTTTTGGACAACATCTATAACGGGGCCAGACAACCCCCCCACCCGCGTGTGCGCGCACACACACACACACACACACACACACACACACACACACACACACACACACACACACACACACACACACACACACACACACACACACACACACACACACGCACACAGCTGGTTAAACATGTTGCCTCATGCTAGATGCAGAATAGATAAGCCTCATGCTAGATGCAGAATAGATAGTAGATACACCATAAAAATGCTAATATACAGCATATGATTTGTGAAAGTGACAAACGGGCTTCACAGTTATGTCAGGTGTGTTCATATGCTTATGGTGATGCGATTTCAGATCAATTGCTCCAGCCATTGAGGAGAAACGCTGTGACAGACACTCAGACACTCAGACAGACAGACAGACAGACAGACAGACAGACAGACAGACAGACAGACAGACACTCACTCAGACATTCCGAAAATTATATGTTAGATATAGTTTATAAAGCTTGGCTAGATAGGAAGTTATAAGAATGAGTTGTCAATGCCCCTGGTGGATGAATTTGTAAATGCTCTATACCAGGGGTTCTCAAACCTTTTTAGGCTGTGACCCCCAAAATAAACATATTTGAACTGGGGACCCCCACCCTGACAAGCACTTGGAATTGTAGGTATTACATTTAATGTGACTCGGTTCCACAGATAAATATTGTGAAAATAGCAGATCTACATGCTCACAACGCCTCGCAACTATTTTCACAATGTTCGCCTCTTGCTTACTTAATATTTGATAGTTTGGCCAGTCCTGTCGAATATTCGACTATTCGAATACTTTGAGGTCGAATAATTAAAATACTAAAAATCACTATTGGTGAATGCCCTAGCGTGGGGTTGCATCTATTATAACTTATCTTAACCCCTATTTCAGGTATGTCATTATAGGTCAAAATAAAATAAAAAAGCTTGTACAATACATCAGCTATTTCGCTGTATGACAAAAGAATATACTGTACAATAGGGCTTAATTGGTTAACTGCACATACATTTTTAGCTATTAGAATATACTGGAAAGACAATTGTGTAATGGCTACTTTATACAGTACTCTGTCAGACAACTCACTAAAAATTGATTTTCAGACACATTTTAGTTGAAAATTATATACAGAGTCATAATGTGTAGGCCTACATGATTATGAGGGTAGCAATGTTGGTTCATGTTTGATTTGTTTAATGATCACTTGGTTACAAGTGATCATTATAGCTGGAAAGGTCAAATAAATGCACAGACGCACACAAATACGTACTGTACTGTACACAGTTACACACTCAAGCATTTTAATCAATTCTTGAGATGCAGCTTGCAGCGCATTCAATTCTGGAATGTAGTGTTTGTTTGACATTCCTGAGGTGTCTTGTCCTCATAAAGTATTTGACCTCACAGTTAATTAGTGCGTTCACAACTTCAGCAGAAATTGCCAAGCTATATTTGGGAACAAGAATGAATGATTGCTGTTTTGCTGGAAAATACGTGCCTTTACTACTCATTTTTAATCATTATTGTCAAGATCTGTGAGTAACTCGTGTGCCTTTATTTCAGAAGACCAGAAACTTAACAACCATAGTAATGGGAAAAAAATAGAACTTGTATTCATGTTTGTTATTTCACATGACTAGTACATGGATTATTAATAGGATCATTATTCATAATAAAGCTGGATTTATACTTTGTCATACAGCTCTGTCACTCGTGGAAATAGACAATCTAAATTAGACATGGCATCACTGTTTTAATGTATGTGCCAAAACAAAGCCTGGCTAAAGCACACACATCAAGCAATTGCTTCTAAAAAGCTTATAAAGATCTTTGCTAAGATTTCCCCAACTAACAATCCTTTACTCAAATGAATAGACAGATATACAAAGAGGACATACATTACACATACAGATAGTCATCACCGACTGTAAAGGTCTGAATGCTCCCATGGAGATGTAGCCTCAGTTGGTTTAAAGCCAAACATATCCCTCAGATAAACTATCAGGCATCAGCTGTCAATAACCACGCTCTCCATAGTACTGAGATCAAATAACCATCTGAATTAGTTATGAGGGAGGGAGACAGAGAGAGAGAGAGAGAGAGAGAGAGAGAGGGAGAGGGAGGGAGGGAGGGAGGGAGGGAGGGAGAGGGGAGATGGTCTTTTCCTGCTTTAAAAGTTTCAGCTTTGCAGAATTGGCCTCAGCACTTTTGACTGGGTCGATAAAAGCCATTATTCCGAGGAGAGGAGAGAAGTCATGCATACAAAGATTGTCAAAGTGGAACGCAAAGGCTGCTGGCAAATTTATACTGGTTAATGCAGAGAATTGTTTATAGCTGACCAGGCTATTCAGACAGACACCCTCCAGTCCCAGAATGTACAGTAACTTACTTCTCCAACCTTATGATGACTGGCATCATTGCATTAAGTCTGAGGACTAGTAGTGATGAGTGCTATGGACATCAAATATTCCAATATTCTTTTCCGCAGAACTTAATATCGATAATGTAACAATATTTTGGATGACTATTTGGTTCTATCAGGACACATTTACACAAGAATATTCTGAGAATGTGGATACGACCAAACAGGTGAGGGGAATTATTGTTCATTTCACTCAGCGAGAAGTGAATTAATAAATTCAGAAGATTAATAATAATAGTTGTATTTATATAGTGCCTCTCATGAACCCAAAGGATGTTTTATATCAAAAACAACCAACCAACAAACAAACAACCAAACAACTATTTGCAGTGGTGTGTTCTAGGTTTTATCGGGGGGCATACGATAATCGTTTTCTGTGTGTGGTCACACTCGCACGATAACTTTTTTCAAAAAATTCTGCACGTCATACTACGTAGCCTACAGTATATTGCGTAACACGGTAAAACGTGACTATTTGCCATAGAGAGTTGGAGCATGGCACATCTCCATTGGGAGAGAGTTCCACAGGGTGGTGGCCGCCACACTGAATGCTCTGTCCCCAAAGGTTCGCTATCACTTTGCTTTAATGCAGCCTTTAATACGGTACCAAAGACTATATTATATATTAGAAAAGACAACACTTAAGTTATATCACCACACCATATGGATCAAATCCATTTCTCACCGTCTTCTTTCGGCTTTCCTCAGCCTCCATGCACCTCTTCTCCTCGGCCTGCATGTCCTTCCTCTTACTGAAATACAGCAGCCTGTCCACGTCCTTCTCAAAGTACTTACTCATACTCAGCTTCTGCAATGCAGAGAGAGAGAGAGAGAGAACATTAGTAGCATCAAGATCACGGCTGTAAGTAAACGAGATCAGGACAACGCTGATACTGCATTCACATTACTGGCGACAAAAGCTAAAAACACACGTTGCTGCCGAGTCGCCGCTGAAGTGTGAAAACGACTTGTGACGCGTTCATTTGTCACCGCTAGTGTGAACACAGTGTGACGCAGCAGAGAACTAAATACAGGAATTCTGCTGCAGTGGTTGATGATGAGTGCTGAATGCTGCTAGCATTTCACCACTCTGGATTTGTTCATAGGAAAGTAAATCTGGAAAACATGACTCTCCATCACTCTAACACTCTTTGTTGTCAGAGTAGCACAAATCATAATCTGTTATGGGTGTCCTTTGAGTGAAACAGGAGGGGATTGGAATGTCTAACCCAAGGGTCTTCAACAGGGGCTCCGGGACCCCTGGGGGGGTCTTCAGAGTTATTATAAGGGGTCCTCCAAATCTTTGTGTGATAGAAACGTTTTTCTCCTTTTTTATATTATTCTGAGAAGCCCCCAACGCCTCGCGCTGTGAGGCGTTGTGAGCTTGTAGATCTGCTATTTTTGGCAAAGAGGTTTGGTGTAGAGGGGAAAAGGAGCAGACTAAGTACATAGTGAAAGGTCAACTTTATTAAGTAATGACAGCTCAAGTGGTTAAATATCTGAAAACAAAAATTGACATGAATCCAAAATACACAATGATTGTGATGTCAAAAAATGAAACTATTGGAATCTCTGAACAGGTTGTGGGGGTCCCTGCTTCATCTCTCTCTCAACTATGAGGGTCCTTGGCCTGAAAACGTTGAAGACCCCTGCTCTAATACATTCAAATACTAATTTGCTGTCAGAGTTTCACAAATCATAATCTGTTATGGGTGTCCTTTGAGTGAAACAGGAGGGGATTGGAATGTCTAACCTCATTACTGGAGGGTCTACGGAGGGTCCACGGGATCTCAAGTATGTGGAGCGTTCCAAGTTCATCAGACGCTGCCAGGAGGTGCTGCTTGGCTGTGGTAAAAGCATGCGCAAGCGCACACGCACACACACACACACACACACACACACACACACACACACACACACACACACACACACACACACACACACACATTCACACACACACACACACACACACACACACACACACACACACACACACACACACACACACACACACACACACACAGCAGCTAATGATTTTCATAGCCCCAGCAGAGGCAAAACAACATACATGGGCAACTGGCCACTGGCGGCCTGGGGGCCACATGCGGCCGCCACCTTCAATTAATGCGGCCAATTCCAAACATGACCCGCTTGAATTTACTTAAGTCTATATAAGTAGCTTAATGACTAATATAGTAGTATTACAATGTATTTTTGATGTCCAAAGTATTTGTGTTTACGTTCATAAAGTCGGGATGACAATTAAAAAATAACAAAAAATAATTCAGGATTCCAATTCAAAAGAAGCAAAAGCAGTAGATCTATAAGCACAAAATGCGTCGCAGTGCGGCAAGCTTTGAGCTTGTAGATAGATCGGCTAATTTAGCTTCTTTTGTATGACATACTAGAATGACAAAGTAAGACTTAGCAATATGCAATGTGGCCCTCTGGAGTGAAGTTGGAAATATAGTGGTCCTCTCCATCATCAATGTTGCCCACCCCTGCAAAACAATATGTTCAGTGGCACCAAGGACACATGCAGGACTCACAGGAGACGATGCAGGGTTTGATGCAGGTGATCTTGACAGGGGAGACGTTCTGGACCTGCGATGGCTCGTGACTCTTCTCCAGCAGGTCCCACACCTCAACGTTGCCGTCCTCCTTTCCGATGAAGAACACAGCGGGTCGCGACTGGGACCAGTAACCCACCGTGCACATCTTCTGGGAGCACGACGACTGCATGACCGGGCCGTCCTGGGACAAGAGAGGTTATACAATGTCAAAACCACTCAGGCTTAAGAAATGAGGTTCAAGGCTTTATGCGCTATCCATTTAATCTTCTATGTCTCCATGGGTCAAATTACATCAATGGCTCGGAATCAATTTAATTTAAATTTAACCTTGGAGGTCAAAAGGGGGTGATATTTTAGAGTCGCAGCGGTTTTGAAATCTCTTGTTCCTGTGCTTAGAAGTTGTGCCAAGGTCAATGGTTCAGACTGAAATGCGATGCTCAACGTTACGGCGGTCAGTTACTGTTGTTACCGTGACTCCCTCCTTCCAGATGGCAAACGTCCAGCCACCGACTGTTAGAATGATGTCTTTGAAGAAGGGAGATCGCCGCACGGTGTTCACCGGCCCGTCATGGATGTTGAAACAGTGAGAAGGCTTGGTACCTCAGAGAGAGACAGAGACGAGCACAGAAAGGCAGACAGACAGGAAGAGACTATAAAATATATACTGTAATATATACTATAATTCCACACACCCCAGCACAGATGGCAAATAAATCACACTGGTTATGGACAGCAGAATTCAAGAGTGAATAAATCACAGACAAATGGGGACATGGATAGACAGAGAGGGAGAGAAAGACATGCTGTGTCTACTGTCTACTAATACCATACAGCATGTGTTGATCAATGTTGAAATGTACAATGTTTTGATGGAAGGTGCCATGTTTGTGTACCAGACACCCTGGCACTCAGTGTAATGACATTTAGTTAAACTGGCCAAATAAGAAGTGCATTGGGAAGCCAAACACTTGGTATGTGTTGTTTAGTTTTCATGTGGAATAGTTTTGTGCTTGTATGTATGTTTTTAATGCTTTTTCTCCGAATATAGGGTGCTGTTTGTTGGTGTGTGTTGCATTCTTGCTAAGTCCGGTGTATTTACATTGCATTTATGTAGTGTTCATTTATATGCATTGTCCCGTCGAAATAAACAAATAAAGTAAAGTAAAGTAAAGCCTGAGCCTGTACTGTACAATAATTACATTTCCCTTGAATGCTTAGATGCTATTTTTCCCATCATTAATCACTAATCGAGAGCAAAACATGCTCAGAGCAATCCATAACAAATGGCAATTTACCTTCTATGTCCAACTAAATCACCGACCCAAACTATGTTATGACAAGAGGCAATTTATAATCAAATTCCTTTGGCATTCTAAAGCAACACGAGGATATCAACTTAGTTATATTAAAAAAAAGCTGAGTTTAATATTAAGGAGACAATTACAGGTTTTCCAGGCAATGGCTTGTTTTATCTCAAAACTGCAGCATTTTTGTGGGCAAACCATAAATCAACTGTCTCTCAGTGAACACTAGGGGTATTGTTGGAGTCTCCTTACCAGATGCCATTGTGAAAATTACATGGGCAAGATTTCTGGGAATTGATTTCTTTCAAAATAGTTTCTTTCTAATTTTCAAGGGACAAATGTTCCCGTGAATGTTATTTGCCACAGTAAAAAAATCCAATCTATGCTACACACAACTGACTAATTAAGCCTTAAAGCAGCACTATGCACACCACCACTACCACTAAAATAGTAGTCCTGCATACTCACTGTGCAGTCTCCCTGTGTCATTGTCTTTCTCCAACTTCCAGTCCGTGTAAACAATCCCGCCTTCCTGTTAAAAAGAACGGGTACACATTATTGTGTATCATTATTTTATGCTTTAACTATTGAAAAATAGCAGATATACAAGCTCACAGCGCCGCGCTGCGAGCTTGTAGATCTGCTATTTTTGAAAAATCGTGAAAATTTGAATTTTGACCTGATTCTATAAGTGTCTTTTGAATCCTTCCAAGATTTTTTGAAAAACCTATGTTTCTATGTCAGCAATCTGGCTGGCCATCGTCAAAGAAAAGGTCCTTTTCACTTAACTGGAGCTCAGTTAGTCTGTTCTTGAGAGACTACTATGTCAGTGGTTCTCAAACCTTTTCATGTGAAGGACCCTCAAAATGATATGTATTTGGCCACGGACCCCCATCACAAAATATTTAGTTCCAGGGACCACCCAGAAGCAAAATTTGAGTTACAAATGTTCGCTTTGAAAATACATATATTCAAAGATTTGCACATATTTTCATGACTTTTTCAAAAATAGCAGATCTACAAGCTCGCAGCGTGGCACTCGGTGCCGCGCTGTGAGCTTGTATATCTGCTATTTTTCACTGGTTAAAGCATTCAATAATTCTAGGCCTAAATGGGTTTTAATGTTGCAACACAAGCTCAAGCTGATCTTTATTGAAGGGTCACCTCTGTCCCAACATAGAGCTTGGTGTTGATGTCTTCCAGAGGTTTCAGTGTTTTGGCTGAGGGCACTCGGAGCAGCCCATACTCCGGGGCCACCTCTGACCTCTCTGCATACAGGTGGGCCCGGTCTGGTAGGGAACATGTGACGGGTCGACATAGTTTAACAAATGCTCTTTCAGCTTAGGTAGAAATACACAGATTTATTTATTAATGTATTTCATCACTGTCGGGCAGAAACCTCGTATCTCCAAGTTTCAAATTAAGCAAGTAAAGCCCTGCTTCATAATGCAAGACTGTGGCACAAAACTAGTGAAAATAGCAGATCTACAAGCACACAACGCCTCAGGCGTTGTGTGCTTGTAGATCGTCTATTCTCACTATTTTAAATCATTTTTAAAATGATAAACACAAAATGAACGGTTTTGGACATACAGGGTTTCCACCCGACAATGACGATTTGTTAGTTTTTCGACTTCACCAGGACCTGTTGATAAAATACATGGGACACAATAACCATTTATAACTAACTAGATATAAAAATGAAAAACATATGATATTGTTGGAGAAGTGGATGCTTGTCGTCAAACCATGCTAACACTGAACACTGTGCAATAATCCCAGTGATTTCATAAATTGTTTTGGCAGAAAGTACTTGCACACATTTCATATTAATGGGGACTCAACACACCATATTATGTCAAAAGCAAAAGCAGAATCATTCAACTTAAACATGAGAGGCAACCGTGGAGGATTCAGTGAATACGGAAGCGGTGCGTGCGTGCATGGTCAAAGTCCATCGTTTCATCAAGGACAATTGCCACCTCAGACCTCAGCCACAATCTACCACAACACCACCTGCCCGAGGTAGTTTTTAACCATAGGATTATGTGGTTGTTGTTTTCTTACTGTGCACGCTGCACAAACTGCACTTGAAACAGCCCCTTAAAGGGGAAGACCACCCTTTCAATATTGAAATATGTCATTAATATAACCTTAGAGGGGTTGTGTGGAAATAGAAAAAAAGTTCCCCCCCTTCTGTGTTGCCTAGAACTGGAGGATTGATTTTGGGGTTTGTATTGTAAAGTACAATGTGTGATGTCATCAAGTTGTACTTTACAATATAAACCCCAAAATCAATCCTCCAGTTCTAGGCAACACAGAAGGGGGGGAACTTTTTTTCTATTTCCACACAACTCCTCTAAGGTATATTAATGACACAGTTCAATATTGAAAATGGGTGGTCTTCCCCTTTAAGAAACATTGTACCTGCTGCAATTTGTTCTTCACCTGCATATGACGCTAATGTTTAAATATCATGTACTGTAGATATCTGCTTTCACATACGCTATCTGTATATTTGTATATATATCTGCTTTCACATATGCTATCTGTATCTGCTTTCACATACGCTATCTGTATATTTGTATATTTGTTTTTATATTTTCCCTTTGCTCTCCCTACTCGCAGAATACAACCAAGACGACGGAGTCTGCACGAAAAAAAGAATTTAACAGACTGCATTTATACCTGTGAGTCTGTGTTGTGACAAAATGGACTGGTTCTGATTCTGAATAGAAATTAGGACTGTCATTTGACCATCAGCAGCAAGAACAAAGGGGAGTAAGAGGAGAACAGAGGGGGAGTAAGGGGTTAACAGAGGGTGAGTAAGGGGAGAAGAGAGGGGGAGTTAGGGATGGAACGACATATGTAGTTGCTTGTAGGTTCAGGAGTGGAGACCCACCTCTGCTCATCCATGCCACTTCCCTGTCACAATCACCTCATCACATACACCTGCCTCACTATCTCCTGGCCAATCCAGTCGCAATCACCACAGTATAAAAGCACCTGTGTTTGCCTCCCCTACCTGTTTGTATCTGCAAAAGTAGAAACCAAACTCTACATCGTTTGATGCTCGTTTGCGTGTAAGTTCACTTGCTTACAAGCTAATTCCTTTGTCTCAAGGTAAAGCCTTTGTCCTCCAAGCGCGTTGTTTGTTCCAAGCGCGTTGTTTGTTTAATTTGGTTAATTGAATTCTTTGTTGTTTAAGTTTAGACGTTTTGTACATATTTAAGTATAGTCTAGGCTCGGCCTCGAGGCCGTCCACAATGGACAAGCTTTTTGTGAATGCGTCCGACGACGAACTGTTTTCGGACGCGTCGTTTTTTTCAATCGCTGAAAGCAGCCGTTCGAGTGCAGCGGACTTCCAAAGTCCCTTTCCACCAGCACAGCCGGTCGCAATCTCGCCTAGCCAGCCTTCCACCTCGCGCCGAGATGCACCTGTGACCGGCGGCCGTTCGCAGGGGCTCGATTTGCCTCTGCAAACTATTTCACACTGGACGGTCGCCGGTCTGCAGGATGTTCTATCAGCGGCCGGCATTCCATTTTCGCGAACGGACCGCAAAGCTTAATTTGTTTAAAGCGGTCATGGCCTATTACCGTGGCACTGACCACCGCGGCGGCGGCTCAGCTCCCACCACCGCTCGTCCAGCTCCGCCTCCCAGAGCCCTACGTTCCAGCTCTACAACTCGTCTATCCTCCTCCGCTCCGACTCCAGCCTCAGCTCCGACTCCTGCAGCTCCACCAGCTCTTCGTCGACAGGTAAGTATGCATCCCCCCTCCCCCCGCTAGGCCGGGACCTAGCCGCCCCCCCTCCCCCCCCACTAGGCCGAGACCTAGCACCCCTCCCCCCACTAGGCCGACACCTAGTCCCCCTCCTCCCGCTAGGCCGAGACCTAGTCCCCCTCCCCCCGCTAGGCCGAGACCTAGTCCCCCTCCCCCTCCTGCTAGGCCGGGTCCTAGTGGGCTGGCGTCCCAGCATACCCCCCCCCGCAAACGTACTGCTAAAAAGCGGCACATTTTGCCTTCTCCCTCCTCCTCTTCCTCGCACTCCCACCGGCAGCCACGCTCCCACTGGCAGCCACACTCCCGCCGGCAGGCGCGTAATCGCACCTCGCCTCTCTCTAATCGCCCCCCTCCTCCCCCCACTAGGCCGAGACCTAGTCCTCCTCCCCCCACTAGGCCGAGACCTAGTCCTCCTCCCCCACTAGGCCGAGACCTAGTCCTCCTCCCCCTGCTAGGCCGAGACCTAGTCCTCCTCCCCCCGCTTGGCCGAGACCTAGTCCCACTCCCCCCACTAGGCCGAGACCTAGTCCTCCTCCCCCCGCTTGGCCGAGACCTAGTCCCACTCCCCCCACTAGGCCGAGACTTAGTCCTCCTCCCCCCACTAGGCCGAGACCTAGTCCCCCTCCCCCCACTAGGCCGAGACCTAGTCCCCCTCCCCCCACTAGGCCGAGACCTAGTCCTCCTCCCCCCACTAGGCCAAGACCTAGTCCCACTCCCCCCTCTAGGCCAAGACCTAGTCCCACTCCCCCCGCTAGGCCGAGACCTAGTCCCCCTCCCCCCGCTAGGCCAAGACCTAGTCCCACTCCCCCCGCTAGGCCGAGACCTAGTCTTCCTCCCCCCGCTAGGCCGAGACCTAGTCCCACTCCCCCCGCTAGGCCGAGACCTAGTCCCGCTAGGCCGAGACCTAGTCCCCCTCCCCCCGCTAGGCCGAGACCTAGTCCCGCTAGGCCGAGACCTAGTCCCCCTACCCCCGCTAGGCCGAGACCTAGTCCCGCTAGGCCGAGACCTAGTCCCCCTCCCCCTGCTAGGCCGAGACCTAGTCCCCTTCCCCCCGCTAGGCCGGGTCCTAGTGGGCAGGCGTCCCAGCACACCTCCCCCCCCCCCCCCCGCAAACGTACTGCTAAAAAGCGGCACATTTTGCCTCCTCCTCTTCCTCGCACTCCCACCGGCAGCCACACTCCCGCAGGCAGGCGCGTAATCGCTCCTCGCCTCTTTCTAATCACCCCCCTCCTCTCCCCACTAGGCCGAGACCTAGTCCACCTCCTCTCCCCGCTAGGCCGAGACCTAGTCCGCCTCCTCCCCCCGCTAGGCCGAGACCTAGTCCGCCTCCTCCCCCCGCTAGGCCGAGACCTAGTCCGCCTCCTCCCCCCGCTAGGCCGAGACCTAGTCCGCCTCCTCCCCCCGCTAGGCCGAGACCTAGTCCGCCTCTAGGCCGAGACCTAGTCCACCTCCTCTCCCCGCTAGGCCGAGACCTAGTCCGCCTCCTCCCCCCCGCTAGGCCGAGACCTAGTCCGCCTCCTCCCCCCGCTAGGCCGAGACCTAGTCCGCCTCCTCCCCCCGCTAGGCCGAGACCTAGTCCGCCTCCTCCCCCCGCTAGGCCGAGACCTAGTCCGCCTCCCCCCACTAGGCCGAGACCTAGTCCCCCTCCCCCCGCTAGGCCGAGACCTAGTCCCGCTAGGCCGAGACCTAGTCCCCCTACCCCCGCTAGGCCGAGACCTAGTCCCGCTAGGCCGAGACCTAGTCCCCCTCCCCCTGCTAGGCCGAGACCTAGTCCCCTTCCCCCCGCTAGGCCGGGTCCTAGTGGGCAGGCGTCCCCAGCACACCTCCCCCCCCCCCCCCCGCAAACGTACTGCTAAAAAGCGGCACATTTTGCCTCCTCCTCTTCCTCGCACTCCCACCGGCAGCCACACTCCCGCAGGCAGGCGCGTAATCGCTCCTCGCCTCTTTCTAATCACCCCCCTCCTCTCCCCACTAGGCCGAGACCTAGTCCACCTCCTCTCCCCGCTAGGCCGAGACCTAGTCCGCCTCCTCCCCCCGCTAGGCCGAGACCTAGTCCGCCTCTAGGCCGAGACCTAGTCCACCTCCTCTCCCCGCTAGGCCGAGACCTAGTCCGCCTCCTCCCCCCCGCTAGGCCGAGACCTAGTCCGCCTCCTCCCCCCGCTAGGCCGAGACCTAGTCCGCCTCCTCCCCCCGCTAGGCCGAGACCTAGTCCGCCTCCTCCCCCCGCTAGGCCGAGACCTAGTCCGCCTCCTCCCCCCGCTAGGCCGAGACCTAGTCCGCCTCCCCCCACTAGGCCGAGACCTAGTCCCCCTCCCCCTGCTAGGCCGAGACCTAGCCACCCCCTCGCCAAGTGCTTCCACCCCGGTACAATAATCAACCTAGTCCTCCTCCTCCCCCTGCTAGGCCGAGACCTAGTCCTCCTCCTCCCCCCACTAGGCCGAGACCTAGCACCCCTCCCCCAACTAGGCCGAGACCTAGTCCTCCTCCTCCCCCCACTAGGCCGAGACCTAGTCCTCCTCCTCCCCCCACTAGGCCGAGACCTAGTCCTCCTCCTCCCCCCACTAGGCCGAGACCTAGCACCCCTCCCCCAACTAGGCAGAGACCTAGTCCTCCTCCTCCCCCCGCTAGGCCGAGACCTAGTCCTCCTCCTCCCCCCACTAGGCCGAGACCTAGTCCTCCTCCTCCCCCCGCTAGGCCGAGACCTAGTCCTCCTCCTCCCCCCACTAGGCCGAGACCTAGCACCCCTCCCCCAACTAGGCCGAGACCTAGTCCTCCCCCTCACTCGAATTCCTAGGCATCACCCTCGACACCGTAGCCTTCTAAGCTTCCCTTCCCCTAGAGAAGCTTAACCGCATCACCCTCCTATTGCACAATTACATTCTCACTCCCCACTGCACAAGCGCCAGCTGCTCGCACTACTCGGTCACCTCAATTTTGCCCTCCGCATTATTCCCCAAGGCCGTCCATTCATTTTCCACCTCCTCGCCACAGCCACATCCGTCCCCAACATGCACGACCCTGTCCCTATCACCGACTCCTGCCGCACTGACCTCCGCCTCTGGTGTCACCTGCTCGAGCAATACCAAACCATCATTTCCAACCCAGACGACATCCAATTGTACACAGACGCCGCCCCCTCCATCGGCTACGGTGGCTATTATCAGGGCCGTTGGTTTTCCGCTCCATGGTCACCAGAGTTTCACGCCATCACCCCCCCATCCACTCATCCCATTGTCACAAGTGCACTTCTTTGGGGATCTGAGTGGTCACAAAGAGGTTTCGGCAGTTGGCGCCCGACGCGGACCTCCATCCCACTCCCATACCTCCGTTTTCCACAACCACGTTCACCTGAACCCCCAGCTCCAACACCTCATCATCCAGGCCCGTCACCACATCATAAACGGCTTTTCCCCCTGGACACTCTCCAGCTACCTTACCGCGTGGAACTCCTACAAGAGGTTCCACACCACCACCGGCGTCCCGTTCCCGTCCTCCGACGTCTCCATCATCGCCGCCTACCTCTCCTACGCTCACTCACACCTCCATCTCCGTACCTCCACCCTGCACGTCTACCTCAGCGGCATCAACTTCTTCTTCCGCCTGATCGATGGACATCCAAGCCCGGCCATCTCTCACCCCCACATCACCATGCTGCTCCGTGGTCTCCAGCGCAGTGAAGTCCAGGTTCCCCCCAGTCGTCACCCACTCACCGCTGACCTACTGCTCCGCTGCCTTCTCACACTCCGAGCTGGATACCTCACACCCTATATCGCCTCAACCCTGGAGAGCATGTTCCTGCTGGCCTTCTTCGGCTTCCTGCGGTGCTCCGAACTGACGTCCTCCTCCTCCCGTTACGACCCTTCAATCCACCCGAGCCTGGCTGACATCGTTTTCCACTCCTCCGAATCATTCACATTCAAACTCAAACACAGTAAAACTGACCAGCTGGGGCGCTCATCCACCATCCACCTATTCAGGTTAGACTCACCCCTCAGCCCTTACGAACCCATCCACCGCTACATCACCACGAGACGATCCCTCAATGCCACTCCTCACGACCCCCTATTCATTACCGAGACCGGTTCCATCGCCACCCGATTCTGGTTCCACCATCACCTCCGCCAGATACCGTCCCTCACCGGCCTTCCTCCACAACTCTACTCCGGCCACTTTCCGAATCGGTGCCGCCTCCACCGCAGCCAGTCAAGGTCTGTCAGATCATCTGATCCGCATCCTCGGACGATGGTCTTCCCACGCCTACCACTCATATATCCGCACCAACATTCACAACGTACGCAACGCTCACTACCACCTAGGCCGTCCGTAGTACCCAGTCTTTTTGTCAGGTGAGCCAGGCATCTTTTGGGGAGTAACGGAGCCGAGGCCTGAGATAGCTCCCGGGCTGAGCATCCTCGCCATCACTCCAGAGACGACCCCCACACTGCGTCTCACCATACCCTGGGCTCCTTCACCTTCGCACTACACTCACACACTCAACATTCACCTTCACTTCAATCAATAAACATGTTCAACTTGAGCAGAGGTGTGGTTTCTTACTAGTGAAATGTAGTTGCTTGCAACGTAGGTTCAGGAGTGGAGACCCACCTCTGCTCATCCATGCCACTTCCCTGTCACAATCACCTCATCACATACACCTGCCTCACTATCTCCTGGCCAATCCAGTCGCAATCACCACAGTATAAAAGCACCTGTGTTTGCCTCCCCTACCTGTTTGTATCTGCAAAAGTAGAAACCAAAGGCCCTCCCTCCCTCCCCAAACACCTAATCATTTTACAGTCCTTGCTCTCCTAACGTAATTTTTTCTCTCCATCCTCCAGGAGCCCAAGGCATGGGAGTAACGGAGCCGAGGCCTGAGATAGCTCCCGGGCTGAGCATCCTCGCCATCACTCCAGAGACGACCCCCACACTGCGTCTCACCATACCCTGGGCTCCTTCACCTTCGCACTACACTCACACACTCAACATTCACCTTCACTTCAATCAATAAACATGTTCAACTTGAGCAGAGGTGTGGTTTCTTACTAGTGAAATCACGATTATTGTGACAAAATAAATCACGATTTAGGAAATCAAAATCCATTATCCTGGGGAGGAACATTTGCCAAAAAATTGCAGATCTACAAGCTCACAACGCATCGCAACGCAACGCATTGTGAGCTTGTAGATCAGCTATTTTTTGGCAAAGACATTTGATAGAGAGTGGGAAAAAAAGACTGTATCAAGTACGTATATTATACAGTAAGTACCTTTTACCAATTATAGAGGGTTTAAAGTGGTACCAGATATGCAGCTCGGCAAATAAAAGGTGAATTAATTGATCCCAGTGCATGACGGAGGATGATATCACGATAAATTAAAT
Organism: Nannobrachium achirus; assembly: GCF_963921795.1. Taxonomy (NCBI): domain Eukaryota; kingdom Metazoa; phylum Chordata; class Actinopteri; order Myctophiformes; family Myctophidae; genus Nannobrachium; species Nannobrachium achirus. The sequence goes on along the minus strand of NC_137810.1, from coordinate 18,789,007 downwards.
CTCCACGATACGATTATCGTGAGTGTTTTTTTTATCACGATAAACGATAATATAGCTTTATCGTCCCATCCCTAGAGGGAGTAAGGGGATAACAGAGGGCAGTAAGAGGAGGAGGTGATGGTGGAAAACCAGTGTGCAAGAGGGGCAGGAGGAGAAGGTGAAGGGGGGCGGGAGGCCTATGGAGAGAAGGGGAGAGCAAGGTAAAGGTGAACGGTGAGGGTCAGCGGTGACAGAAGTGGCCTTTTCCCTCACAAAAGCCCTACTGTCTGTCAGGGACAGTGCAGGACAATCCATTCACACCCCCTTATCAGCGGGCTGCTCCCGACCACATCCCACCCGGACTCTGTTAGATTAGCTATCAGAGGTCAGATCAGATTACCCCATACCACACACTCTATACAGACACTTTCCGCTGGTTAAGATGTGTAAAGATACGAAAAATACAACCAACGTCTTTACAGATGTTTTTTTGTAAGCCCCATATGCAGAACATCGTTGCACGGCGAAGAGCAAAAATAGCCAATACAAGCTCACTGCGCATTGCTGTGCGATGCAGATCAGCTATTTTTGTAATTAAAAGAAATAGCAATAATTCATCTATAATGACATGCCCAAAATAGGGCAGCCAGGTTTAAAGTGGCCTGTTGCAACAGTCTCCACGTCATAACGCAATGTACCGAGCTAGATGTTATGTTTTTCTTCTTATTACTCACTCAATGTCTCGCTTATGGCGGGTGCCGTTTATCAATATGAGTCAAATGTTCCTAGGAAGCACAGAGGTTTTAATCGCAAAGGGATTCATTAAAAAAATATCATTAGACCGCCTGAGGGTCACATAAAAATGCAGCAGCTTTATTGCCTGAGTAAGTGAGCATATTAATTCTATAACTGCCAGCCTCCAAAGCTTTGTTTATGGCAGCAGACCCTCAGCCAGACAAAGGCAGGTCTCTTCTTGACCAGCCCAGACACACAGGAACATCTTTTGGCCCAGAGGGGCCTCGGGTAACATATTACAAACAGCTGACAGTCAACAAGGCTAATGCTGCACCACTATGAGGGCCTTGTCTGGTAGGTATTACTTAATAAAGTGCTATGAAACCAAAGAAGAGACGAGAACGGGATAAGAAGGGGCAAGAAGAGAAAAAGTGGACTTATGGGCCTGCTTCACTGATCACGGAGCTCACCGATCCAAAGCAGAATCCAATACAGGGTATGCACACTCGCTTAGATTACACACACGCACGCACACGCACACGCGCACACGCACACGCACAAACGCACGCACGCACGCACGCATGCACGCACGCACGCACGCACGCACGCACACACGCACACACACACACACACACACACACACACACACACACACACACACACACACATGGACACGACAACAGGGCAGGTTTGTGGTTGAAAATTCCATTATGAAAACTAGTCTTATTTGCTTATTTGACTTATTTTTCAAAATGTTTTAACACAGTAGGATATATTTTGTCATTTCTGTTGACCCACCTTCACAGCATTGTGAAGCATCACATTTAGATTATAGACCTACTATAGTAGGCCTACACACAGTATGTTGAGGTATTGTATGTGTTTCGAACATAACACTGGCTGCATGTTTGGCTGATGAGGCATTTCATGACATAAGTGTGCGTATTCCAGTGTATCATGCTGAATAAATATTGTTGTTGCACTGTCAAGTGTCAACCCGCAACAATGTTTTGTCGTAATACAATGTTACAAGACAGCCAGCCATCTTTCTTATTTGTGATCTAATCTCTGTTCTGTTCCGGTGGCAGGACTGGTAAACTGGAAGTCGAGTCATTCTTTCAAAAATGAAACTGTTATGTTTCGATGTGATAAACACAAATGCGTCTACCTTGCCAATGCCAACTTCAAAAGCACTTTCCGGCTCGATTTCACTTCTCTGTCAGGTCAATAACCTAATGTCAGTCAGTCAGTCAGTCAGTCAGTCAGTCAGTCAGTCAGTCAGTCAGTCAGACAGACAGACAGACAGACAGACAGACAGACAGACAGACAGACAGACAGACAGACAGACAGACAGACAGGCAGACAGACAGACAGTCAGTTAGCCAGCCAGTTACCTACATTGAATAAAAACCAGTTCATGACAGTTTATACTGACTCAAATCCCGGCACCCATACAAGGCAGCAAAAGAGATGCTCTGTTCTGTCTCTGAGGACTTGTCCACAAGCATATGGCTAGCGGCATCCTGGATGAACCCCCTGCGTACTGGGGTCAGGTGCTTCAAGTCAACTACAGTATGAAGGAGTGGGGTCTGGCAAACAGCGCAGTATGTGAGCGTGGCAAGGCTGAGCAGACTGCAGAACACATAGTCACCACCTGTCCCCTGTACAGAGTCAGACCACCTTCAGAGGCCGGCTTCTTCCAAGTGGGACGAGAGACAAGGCCATGGCCACACAACACTTGTGTTCATCATTTGACGGTGATGCACGATGAAGAAGACACTTTTTATTTACACAATACACATAGTTTGCCCACCTCGTTATGAATTTGGTGTGGAATGGCGAATGGTGTCAGACGCATGTTAAACTTGAACCAGGTCAGGTAGGTTAATGTGGCCTCCTGGTGGCGCTATAATAAGCCAATGTGAAAAGGGTGGCATTTGTTCCTCAACCTAGTGGGAATGTGTATGCAAAATGTCACGGAAATTGCACGCTGCGTTCGTGATTTGAGGCATTTTGTTTAAAACGGACTTGGAAGCCAATTATGTGAAATTATATGAAAACATCGGACAGATCTATCTTGATCACATAACCATAGAGATACTGTGTACCGATTTCCGTGATCTTTGGATCAAATCTGAAGGAGTAATATAATTTTTTGTTTTACATAAGTCGGCCTCCTGGTGGCGCTATAAAAGGCAGATGTGAAAAATGCAGGGCAGAGGTCTTTCATATAAACACAGACACATATAAACACAAGGAATGGACTCTCTCACCTGCATTGCTACCTGTATGACTGTCACAGGTGTTGTCTTCCAGGCTGACTTTCAAAGGGCTGTATTCCCCACTGTTATCAATCTTTGGCAGAGCAACCTATAGCAACGTGATGTAGATTAGAAGAAAAAAATGTACATCTGAATTATTAACACAGGCACAGGCACAGGCACGCAAGCACGGCATACCCGCTCACTCACTCACTCACACACGCACACACACACACACAAGCACTAAAAGAAATCATTGTTGTCAGGTTGATCAACTGCAGAGACAAGCGTCTGCTGTCCATGACAGAAGATCACCACCACCACTATCTGAGAAGTCCAAAAACAGTTCCCATACACTGTGGGTCTAGGCTGCAGATAGACGGATGGACGGACGGACGGAAGGACAATGCATATAGTACATACGTACTATGCCCTGTAGTAGGGCATTCACCAAATATTCGAATATTCGAATATCAAAGTCACTATTCGACGTTGTTCACCGAAGTCGAATATTCGACTTCCCTGACAAGCACTTGGAATTGTAGGTAATACATTTAATGTGGCTCGGTTCCGCAGATAAATATTGTGAAAATAGCAGATCTACATGCTCACAACGCCTCGCAACATGTAGATCGGCTATTTTCACAATGTTCACTTCTTGCTTAATTAATATTTGACAGTTTGGCCAGTCCTGTCAAATATTCGACTATTCAAATACTTTGAGGTTGAATAATTCGAATGCCCTAATACGTAGTATGTACGTATAGGACACACACTAGGCCTGTCCCTGACTAAAGAGTTCTATAGTCGAATCTGATTGACCAAATGTTGCCTATATTCGACTAAGAGATTGGTAATCGAATCAGACTCCCTTGATCGATTAGTGGACTATTCAAGGTCAGGCCTACTAACACATACACGCACGCACACATGTGCGCGCGCTGGCTTTACAGTATTTAAAGCCATACTTTAACTAGTGGTTTCCAGGTCAGGTCCAGGTGTCTGAAAGTCTCTGGGACACCATGGGGATTCTCCTGGATCTTCTCCTCAGCCCTCTGCTTCCTGTCCGTCACTGGGGTGACCCTCTGTGGAGCCCGGATGTCCCAGAACATCACACAACTTCGGGAGGAGCGAGAGAGAGAGAAAAAGAATGGAAGGATACAGGGGGCTGTATATTGATTGTCTTAAGTACCAGCTCTCATGACTTAACTTAAAGGCCTGTCCATACTGTCTCCGGCCACTTTTCATCTGAGAGTTCCGACATTCCGACGTGCAGCTTTCCGAACTCTAATTCGGGGGTCATGCTTTTCAGAAGATGCGAGTGGCGTCATTTTGTAGTTGAACCGGACATTTTCGACGAAAGGTTTGGTGGTCGGAGACAGTATGGACAGGCCTTCAAGTTAAGGCATAAGAACTGGTACTTAAGACAATCAAAATAGAGCTCATGATGTCATAGATAAAAGATTTAAAATTAAACAAAAACAACAGCTGAGAGCACAGATAGAGCATGATAGAAGTACAGAGGACAAAAAATAGAAACGCAAGAAATATGAGAGAGAGAGAGGGACAGTATCTGGCCTGGCCATACAGTACATGAAGACAGATGATAATATTTCAATCAGTATAATGAACAGAACAGGCATACTTGGACTTCATAATTCAAACGTACGTTCATAATTCACCGTACACCACTTGCATTAGTTGTGAGCTGACAGGTCTTCATATGATCAATGTTTTCTTACCAGTCAGGGGCGCAGGTGACAAGTTGAACACATACATTATTCTTGTTCTCGACTGGTACACCCATCCTTGTCACCTAGTAAGAGACAGAGAGAGAGTTAAAGAAATCAGCATATTGTAGACCCTAGTGATGTCAGGCATTGATAAGTGGTGGACAAGGCTGTTACGTAGATTTATGTAGCTTTAAGGTCCCTCTGGGGGCACTTTGACGATTGCCTTGTTTTACTTATACGGATGACTGTCAGTGTGTTTTATGACTCCTTGATTCATGACAGTAGGCTGCACAGTGACAGAAGACAAGCTTTTTATGAAACTCCTTGTTTCAAAAAATCCAAATCAGCCAAAAATCTCAGATTAGAGGTGATTTCATTGTCATTTTCGAGGGCATGCCTCTGCCTTTGATATCCCCCTCCCTGGTCATTGACTTTTATCACCGACGAGGATACAAAATATATTCTAGTCATACTGAATTAAATACAGTACATGCAGTTCCTTTTGGGATTTTTTTTTATAAAAGATACATGTTAAAGCTGTACTTTAACCATATTAACTATGGCATTCCTGCTTTGGGAAAATGTTCAACATTTATCAAAATAAAGAACTAGGAGAAGTATAGAGCTTATGGGTTAAGAAAATGCTAATCAAACCCTGATTATGACCCATCATGTTTTTCAATTCCAGTTACCGGTATGTTCCATAAAGCTCACTTTGGTGATTCACACATATTGTTCCTTTTCCCGAACCACATTCCTTTTCAGTGTTGTATTGCCTATCGCCACTGGCTTCTCACCTTTACCACCTCCTTTAATGTGCCCGATGGCACCCCACCTTCTGTTAAGACCTTTACTGTTCACGGTCAAGGGGCTTTTAAGCCTGGTTGGATTACAAACACTGAAGTCAGTGTTCCAAAATTAGACGGAGAAATCATTAGGGGCGATAAGGGCCTGACCCTTTTAAGTCAAAAGTGTTTTACTATCAGCGAATGAATTAGGTGTGGAGGCTTAAAAGCATCTGTTATGTGTTGAGTTGCACTTGGTGCTTTGGAGACTTTGTAAAAGTGTTTACTAAAGATATGATAAGACAAAGCCAAGTTGGCCTAAGATCAAGAAAATCACTGAACAATGTTTCCAATGTTCACCAGGATGTAGAAGCAGTACTAAGTAGTCCCACAAATAAAATATCTTATCACTATATATGTTTTTATACTCGACAGTCCAACAAAAAAATATCTATATAAATATTTATATGACTAATTCTACCTCATATCATATCTTCCCCTGACAGAAGAAAACATTGTGAGAGTTATCTAATGCTACTGTAACATTCCATTAAAGGACAACTTAGTTTTTTTACAACAAGGGTTCATATTTTAGATTGTAATTAGAGAAAAGAAAAAGTGAGTGTTAAAATGTTTTCATTTGCTTCGTTCTATTGTATCGCGTTTACCGTGCTAAAATGTAGGGCATGCGTACGCATGGGGGCATGCGTACAAGTGGCTAAATGTGTCTTTTTAGACACAATAAGCCAGCAGTTTCTTTACTGCTATTTACAGTAACACTTCTAGTCCCCATAAGTCACATCCAACCATGAAAGGTTGCGTTGTATCTTGGGAATGGGCTTATTCTGTGTAAAATGACATATTTAGCCACTTGTACGCATGCCCCCAACCACTGAAATAAGAATCTCTAAAACAATAGAAAGAAGTAAATGAAATAATTTTAACACTCATCTTTTATATTCTTTAATTGCAATCTAAAATATGAACCCTTGTTGTAAAAAACTAAAGTTGTACTTTAATGACTCACGCACCAAGTAATCAGAGTTCCATCTAATATTGCTCTCTTGACTCTCCAGGCCCCTTCAGCCCTTCTCCCCTACACTCCCCAAGACCCCTGTACCTCAAAGGTCTCCGGCAGCCATTGGACATCGGTAATTGGTGCTTTGTGACTGTTCTCTACGGCAGAGACGGCACTGTAGCGAACCACAGGGGTCTCATTTTCTCTCTTCTCTTCAAAGTCCTTCTGGGAGGGCAGACACAAAGGATGCAGTATTGAATGTTAGAGCATATGGAGGGAGAACTCAGACAACCGAGAGAGGCTGAGGCTTCCGACCAGGGGCGTCACAAGGGGTAGGAAAGTGGGACTGAGTTACTGGGGCCCAAGGTGGAGGGGCCCTAGTAACTTTATCTATTGAAAAATAGCAGATATACAAGCTATACGAGCTTGTAGATCTGCTATTTTTGAAAAGTTGTGAAAATCTTTGAATATATGTATTTTTTAAGCGAACATTTCTAACTCAAATTTTGCTTCTGGGGGTCCCTGGAACTAAATATTTTGAGATCGGGGTCCGTGGCCAAATACATATCATCTTGGGGGTCCTTGACATAGGTTTCTTGCACACATTTTCACGATTTTTCAAAAATAGCAGATATACAAGCTCGCAGCGCGGCACTCGGTGCCGCGCTGTGAGCTTGTATATCTGCTATTTTTCAATAGTTAACATTCATGGGGGGCCCGCAGTGAATCCTTGTACCCAGGGCCCAGAATTTGGTGTGACGCCCCTGCTTCCGACAGTGGTACCGTACCCACAGTACACCACCTTCCTTGTGTTTGGGCATGTCATTATCAAATCAAATCAAACGTTATTTATAAAGCACATTTACAACAACCGAAATTTACCAAAGTCATACATCACATACAACATACACTTGAGCGTGATTAAAAGCTAAAGAATAAAAGTGTGTTTTAAGAAGGGATTTAAAAGCCTCGATAGGTAAAATAATACAAAATATCAAGATTAACAAAAAAACAAAACACAACACATCGCAATATGAGTTGCTCTTTTTGCTATATTCGTCATACGACTAAGTAATTTATATAGGGATGTCGTCAATACTGCCGAGTTTGCAGCAGTTTATTCTCTTTCACATAGTAAGCACAATTGCAATGAGTAAGTAAGTCTATTTACAAGTCACGGGTAGCAGCTGTCTGAAGGTGACTTTTTATACCAATTTTGAAGGAGGCTAGGGATTTGCTCTCCTTTAGGGCTTGAGGAAGGGCGTTCCACATGTTGATGGTGTAGCAGGAGAACGAGTTAGAGCCTTGTTTAGTGTTAAATCTACGTTGATGATGATTAGTGGAGCTGCCTCTGGTGTTGTGGTTGGAGCTTGGAGCTTGCAGCTTGGAGTGCAAAGTGGGATTTCTACAATGGCCACATTTATGGCACTGCCACTGCCACTAGCACTGCCACGTGGAAAAACAGTCAAAGAGCAAGACAGTGATGGAGCAGTTTTACTGTAATCTAAGCACAACTATTACACAATGTCAAATTCACTAAGTGGAAATACCAGCTCAGTCTTTTCCAAACAGCGTCCTCTTGTTGAAAGACTAAATCTGTGGCGCATGTGATTCCAGTTTGTACTTTGGCTTCTGCTGTCACTGCGTCTGCTTCTCATTAAAAGGGATCATTGGCTAGTCAGAAGTCCACCCTAGCGCACTGGAATTGGTACTGCGTAACTGTGTGTGTGTATATATTGACTGCTAGCTGGGCCACCTGTTGTTTGATTTATCATGTATATCAGAGGGAACAGAACAGAAATGTACCCTGGCTTTCTTGGCAACAGGTGCTATTGGAGAGCACCGTTCTGCCGCGCTCAGCGCCAAAATAATGGCTTTTAGAAGATAGCTCTGCCACTGTTTGCACCGCAAACACACAGGGTGGGAGTGTTGATCTGATTTGCCCATGTTATCTGCCGTGGGACAGCACAATGGCCTTGTGTAACAGCTGGACAATGTGGGCAGATGATGTTGACTCCGGAGAATGAAGGGTAAATAGTGGGCAGAGAGAAAGGAAGTGGATTCTGTGTGTGGTGGGGGTGAGCGAGGTGAACGAGGAAGATGGGAGGCAGACGAGAGACGGTGAGACAGCAGGGAAGTGTGCCAGAGAGGATGAGGGGAGGAGAAAGATGGAGGGACGGTGGGAGGTTGAGAAAGAAAGAAAGCGAGAGAAGGAGGGAGAGACAGCTGTTCCAAAGCAGAGGCAATAAAAAAACACACAAAGCAAACGAGGGCTGGATGATGGTGGCATATGTGTCTATTTAAACACAGCAGCCGGGGGGAAGATGTCAGCAGAGGTTAGGCTTTGAGGGACAGTACTAGATTACTGAGGGCCGTCTGGGTGGTTCAGCGGGCACATGTACTTTGGATTGAAAGTTACTGCCATGTAATCGCAATGCTGTGGGTTCGACTGCGGTAAATAAGTCTGTTCGTCAAAGTTCATCCCCCAACTTTCTCCCACCTTTCCGGTCTTACACCACTGTATACCATGATTACCATCTAAGGAAAAGGAAAAGGAAAAATACAAATACTGATTCATAAGGGGTTTACAGACTGTGACTATTATTACATGAAATCTGTCAAGCAGCTGAACTGTTTGGATCGTTGGCATTTAGATAATCATACATGCAAGAAATGTACAAACACTTGTGTTGTTGTTTTACTTGAGGTTTTCAAGCAGAACCCAGATCAGTGAGATCCTGAGCAGCCTGCTGAAAACAAAGCAGATTTGTGTTATTAATACTATTAGGCTGCCTGTAAACTGTGCAGATAGGAGTGATTACAATCCTCAACTACAAAGTAGCAGAGATGAGGCACACGGCCATTAGTAGTTTAGTAGGAACTAGTTGTGACAGCTGTGGCTGGCTTGAAAAGGACTGTCAGGCCGCTGCATTCCCATCTAATGAAAGGCTTGGGGCTGAGGAGAGAGACCAGCGGGTCGGCGAGCCAACGTATCATCAACTCTCCCTGTCATACAGCACCTTTGGAAAGCACAGCCTGTCCTTACGGTAAATAAACCAAAATTCAAGTCTTTAATAAAGCCATGATCCATATTGGTATAAAACCAAAGCAATATCACCAGCAGTCGAGGAAGCAAAGTAACAGATGGCAACAGCACGCATTGCCGGATGCTGTTCCGGCATCACTGTGCACCCCGGGCCATTTAAACCAACCCAAAGGAGGATATTGGGTACTTACAAAAGCGTGGGCATTGACAGAGGCGTTCTTTCCACTGCCAGCTTGCATCCCCAGCAGCCGTTCGCCGTGAGCGGAAATGTCCCATAAGACAACCTGAGACGACAACAATGCAAAGTCAATTACTGGGGATCAATTACCTGCAGGGAAACTGTAGCCAAGCACACATCCTGCCATAAAGCACATCACCCATACTGTATCCATCATAACTAAACCTTGTGTCCGTATGGAAACAATAAAGTATAGAGGATATGAATAGCATAGTGAGAGGGACAATTCTCTAAAATGTAATGTTTTTTGTTATCAGTGCCTTGAAATGAAAAAAAAAAAGAAAGAGAAGAAACAAATTGTCTTTAATTTAAAAAATGTTTTAATCACTGTTAATAATAAACAGTGATTACAGTACATCTCCTGTAGGAGGATAGGACAGAGAGACTGTGGCCAGGTCAGTTCCATCCATCTTCAACCACTTATCCGGAATCGGGTCGCGGGTGTAACAGTTCCAACTGAGACTTCCAGATTTCCTTATCCCGAGCAACTTCCTCTACTCCCTCAGGGAGTATACAGAGGCGTTCCCAAGCCAGTTTGGAGATATAATCCTTCCATCTGGTCTTTGGTCTGCCACGGGGTCTCCTCCACTTAAACCCCATAAACGTTGTTGTCTGTACAAGGTCCCCTACTTTTTTCACTCTACAGTAAATCTCTTTGCCGAAAATAGATCTACAAGACAAAAGTTCACCTTTTTTCGGTGAATGTTTGCTAAGAGATGGAAAGGGAGACCGTGAGGAAAGGAGCAGCTGAGAGAGAGACAGAGGGCAGGCAGAGATTCAGACACAGTCTAGGTCAGCACCTGGCCATTCATGCAGCCGCCAACGATAATATTTGGATCCGAGGGGCAGAACTCGAAGGCAAAGACGTCGTCTGGGCACTCCAGCAGCAACTGTGAACGACACAAACGAAGAAACCCGCATACACATTGCAGAGATATTACATTTCAAAGCGGAGACTTTCATGTGTTGGGTCTCTGCCATCTCAAGTATTTATTTATTCTAGTCCATACAAAGTTCTGCTTTTAATCCTGCAAGCCAAGCATATACTGTATGATCCTATTTCACCAGACGTGAAAAAAGACCTTGGCGTTGCAGGATTGTTTTACAAAAGCATTCATTTTTCAGTGCCATGCTTCATTCTACGGGAGATATTTAAGTCAGCTGCAAAAATGAACTCCAGTAGTTTAATCCTTTAACTAAATAAATGTTTCCCCCGATATAATGTCTCTCGTTTCCTCTATCCAGGATCTATTTCTATTCTTATCACAGACAGTGAAACCTAACCGTGATGCATGCAGCGGTGAGAGTGTGCATGCACAACTCACATTACTTAGCGAGTAGTTTCGCAGTTCATTTTTATTGATTGAGCACCTCAGTTACTTTTGCCAAACCAAACAATGGCGATGAAGGACAGCAGAAAGCAAATCTTTCAAGCCATTTCTTATGAAAGGTCATCTGAAAGCAGATCTGACATGAGAGAGAAAGAAACTGGTTGTAAGCTGTCAGTGAGGATTTAGCAAGAGAGAGAGAGAGAGAGAGAGAGAGAGAGAGAGAGAGAGAGAGAGAGAGAGAGAGAGAGAGAGAGCATGAGCAGACGAATCTAAGTTTTAACCCTTTGTGGAGCGCATTTGATCTTCTCATCACTGTCTAACAAGGGTAAATAGGATCTAGAGTGTGTTTTGTGTTTTGGTCCCATAGACACCCAGATCAGTTCTGAGCCAACAACAGTAATAAAAAAAGAGGACGAAAGAATTAAATCCTTTGTGGCTGTGTAAATATAGGCAGTGAAATGAGAGAGGAGTGATTCTCATACCTGCGGGTTGATGGGGTCTGAGAAACTCCAGAAGAGAATGAGGGAGGGGTTGAGGAGCAGCTTGGTAGAGTGGTCGATCCGCTCCTCAAAGGTCACTCTCTCTGTCATGGCCACCGCTATCACACCTTAGCACAGCACAGCCAACCACACGTCATCATCAATTCACTGGACAGAAACACTCAGTGCAAACTAGTGCTCCCCAATAACACTCCCATTCCATGTCTTCCTTCTTTATAGTATATATAATATACTGTATATCTTTCTTGGCAAAGTGGAAAGTGTTCACGTTCATTTTGTAAGATTTGTAAGATTTTATTGAAGGGATAGCCCCTTGACATTTCAACAATTGGAATGAATACACTCACGACCTGCTTCTGGTCTCCTAGAGCAGTGGTTCTCAACCTGTGGGTTGGGACCCCCTGGGGGGGGGGGGGGATGCCTACAGTATGTGGCAATGCCTAAGTGGTATGCACATGCACCTGGACCAGTAGGCCAGCAGGCACCCCTCTATAACCATTTTCACATAGCCAAAGTGTAGGAATCATGTGGTGGAAAGATTTTAATCTATTTTATGTGAAAAGAGGCTGGCGGAATTACATTTTCCCTGTAGTGAAAACACTACAAATAATACCGGGATAGCGTGATAATGTTGACGGCTCCAAGTCAACCAGCCAACAGCAAGGAAAGAAGTTATTTCTTGCCCCATGAAAAACCTCTCCCAGGATAGTAGTGTGATATATAGTTTTTCATAAAGGTGCCTAGATTGTAGTAGTTTTATGAATGTACTGTATGGATTGGTAGTCTTACTGCTCAAGAACACAGGTCCCTTGAAAGAAGAAGAACGTAGCCTTACAAATCTACATGTGATTTTCCAAAAAGGGCACATGGCAGTGTGAATGTCACCACAGCACTTTATCAACAAGTTGTCTCCTACTGAGCATATTTTCTGGAATGATTACATTTTATTTCAGCTAGTAGCACTAAAGGAAACCTCTTGTGACCTGTGCACCTCACCATTGATGGTGGGATGCCATTTGATGTCACTGATGGTCTTCTCCTTGCTGTAGTTCAGGTCTGTGAAGGACTGATACTCCTTGAGGTGAGTGTCAGTCTTTCCTCCCACGCTACTGTCCTCCTCACTCAGGGCCTTCAGGTCATCAAAGAATACATCCATAATCTCGTTCTGTTGGATGGCTAATTCAAACCTGCAATAAAAGGCAGTGTTGTTTTTGACAGCAAATTTTGATTTAGTTTTAGTCATAGTCTTCTGAATAAAGTGTCATTTAGTTTTAGTCATAATTTAGTCACCTGAAAGGTTTTTGTTTTAGTCTAGTTTTAGTCTACTAAATATCATAAGATTTTAGGCGACTAAATCTACAGTTGATTTAGTCAACTAAAATGTATTTTGGCTGGCCTTGATGGCATCGTAATGACTGATTTTACAATTTGTTGCGTGCTGAAAATATTTTCAGCACGCAACACCGGAGAGCAAACAAACATAAAATGACTCTCTTCTCCACCAGTCCCTCCCCAACATTTTAGTCTAGTTTTTATTTTGTTGACGAAATTGTCAATATATTTAGTCTTAGTTTTAGTCATCACAGCTTAGTTTTTATTTAGTTTTAGTCGACAAAATCAACACTGATAAAAGGGAAGATTGACAGACTTATTTGAATGGCAGACTCCTTTCTTCCATTTAAATGTCTTGAGTATGAAATAAGTCAAGATATTCTGAGTATGAAATAAGTAAAGATTTTCTATGTGGATCATGATCTTTTATTTCAACAATCTGTAAACACAGTTATGTACTGAACACAAAGGGGGGTTCGGTGTGATCGGTTTGATATGCATTGTTGCAAGGTCCATTTTGATGCAATTTGTTAATAAAACTCTGAGAGTGTACGGAACCAACACACTCTGAGTTATGAAGCCATTAAGGGTCCATGGTTCCTAACTATTCCCTGGACCACATGTTGAGAACCACTGTTTACCAAGCCTACGCCGGGCCTGCAGCATTGAAACCGCAATGTTTTACCTTTGCAGGTATCATTCTCTAAGTCTGGGAAGTACATAAATACTAAATGTGTTGTTGTGGCTGGCAAGGGGAATGGTCTGAGTCATTGTCCTGTACCTGGTAATATCTTGACACGGCTCACATTTTAATAATGGATGTGCACTGGTCCCCTTGAGGCGGGTGCAGGGGCGTCACAAGGGGAGGGGGGGAGTGGGACTGAGTTACTAGGGCCCAAGGTGGAACTGGAAGGGGCCAAGGGCCTTAATTTTTTTTATACTTTAGCTATTGAAAAATAGCATATATACAAGCTCACAGCGTGGCACCGAGTGCCGTGCCGCGAGCTTGTAGATTTGCTATTTTTAAAAAGTCGTGAAAATTTGAGCAAAGCTTTGAATATATGTATTTTTAAACAAACATTTGTAACTCAAATTTTGCTTCTGGGGGGTCCCTGGAACTAAATATTTTGAGATGGGGGTCCATGGCCAAATACATATCATTTTGGTGGTCCTTGAGATGAAAAGGTTTGAGCACCACTGACATAGAAACATATTTTTCAAAAAAACTTTTTCACGATTTTTCTAAAATAGCAGATCTACAAGCTCGCAGCGCGGCACTTGTATATCTTCTATTTTTCAATAGTTAACGCACAAAATATTGCGTAATAATGCGTTCCCAGTCTAAATGGGTTAAACCCCCTCCCCCTATAAAGAACATTCATGGGGGGCCCGCAGTGAATCCTTGTACCCAGGGCCCAGAATTAGGTGCGACACCCCTGGGCGGGTGCAGTAATGTATATGTTACAGTCATTTTGGGTAACTCAGTGAGACCCAGCTCGGCTGTGTTTAGCCATTAGCTTACTATGCCTTACTCTAACCCTAACCCTAACCCTAACCCTAACCTCAGTAAAACTATGCCTAACCCTAACCCTAACCCTAACCCTAACCCTAACCCTAACCTCCGTGGGGTGCGCGCTATCATTCCTGCCGACGCGACGTTGTTGTGGGTCAAAGCGACCGCTTGTTCCGCCCCGCGACGCACGACAAGCGCTCCGCTTCTCTATCTAACCGTTTCTCTATCTAACCGTGACATATACGTTTTAGAATTGGCTTTCAGTCACACCACCATACAGTACAATATTGCCCCTCAGAAGAAGCTGAGAGACCCCATCAATCACTGAAATGTAAAAATCCTTTTTACCTAGAGGCCACAGAATTGATGAAATTCTTCAGATTCTCGGATTGAAGTAATCTTTCTTTTTCATCCTCGCTAAACTCTCGTGGCTCATACTGAGTGCACATACTCTTTGGATATTTCCTGTAAAAAAAGTACATTTGTTTAGTAAGATGAGTAGAGTAGAGATACAAATAAACAATAGTCACTTATCAACCAGTAGGTGTCCTAACCAACATCTGAGAATATTAGGGAGACCTCTTACAACCACTGCAGATGTGCTAGTCATATTGTATTTGTATCAACATACTCTACCATGGACAGTGGTGGAAAAAGTACTCACATTCTTTACTTACAGTAAGTAAATGTATCAATACTGCAAGATGTACTCTGTTACAAGTAAAAGTCGGGAATTCAAAATGTAATTGAATAAAAGTATGAAAGTACTGGCATCAAAAAGTACTTAAAGTGCCAAAAGTAAAAGTACAAAAATGTTTGAAAATAGCAGATCTACAAGCTCACAACGAGTCGCAATGTGACACGTTGTGAGCTTGTAGATCGGCCTACAGTAGGTATAAAATAGGGCTAAAGTGATTTATGTATGTTTTATAATAATACAATTTATATCTGAAAAGTAACTAGTGGATAAAGTTTTCAAATAAATGTAGTAGTGGAGTAAAAGTACAATATATGGATCCGAGATGTAGTGGAGTAGAAGTAAAAGTATTGGAAATTGGAAATACTCTTTACTTACTTTACATTCCTTCAAATCTCGTTCAGATCTTTCATTAATTAAAATAAGTTCTGGATTGCAACTTTACAACCTGTATTCGATCTTGAAATATGCAGTTAACAAGTGACAGATAAAGCATGGGCAACCAAATGTCTATTATGTCCAAGCCCACTGTACCACTGTGTTTGAGTGCTGGAGCTTTGAAGGGTGGAGATGGCCTGGACGCCACAGTGCCTTTCCATCTGCTTGATGCTGAAGTTGGGGTCTTGGTAAGGAGAACACTCTATGAAGCCATCTTTAGCATCTGCCACGTTCCGGTCGGAAAAATTAACAGGCGCACCGAACTCCCTCCGTATCCTGGAGAACCTGTACCTCAGCTGATTGGAGGCCAAGAGATAACATGAGTGAAATGATAGGGAGACAAATCGACTCATTGATGAATTAATCAAAGAATTAATTAATTCAAATAACGATGTTTTTTTTTTTTTGTAAATTAAAGCCCTGCTTCATCATAGAAAAGTGTCACACAAAATTCGTGAAAACAACAGATCTACAAGCACACAACGCCTCACGATGCAAGGCGTTGTGTGCTTGTAGATTGGCTATTTTCACTAGTTTAGATAAATACGATAAATACAAAACGAATGGTTTTGGTCATACAAGGTTTCCAACCGACAACAACGATATAGTCTTCCCCACTGAATGCTGCATTTGTGTGGCTTCATTCACGCAAAGTAACTCTGATACCTACTGACTCTATGGCTAGTACGCTGTAAACATCCCAAGTGTTAATGTAACTCTTCTATACCCTCCTGTACCTTTGGTCTTGACTCTGTGACAGATTCCTCCTCTATCTCCAGCTCGCTGCCCAGGGATATCCATGGCTGGGGCTCTGGGCTCTTCTGGACAAACACGTCAGGCACCTCATCCTCAACAGCCTCCTCATCTCCAGCCTCTAGAGCAGGGCTGGGCAACTATTTTTTTATCGGGGATGAAACATTAGTCGGAATGCTGTCGGGGGCCTAACAAAATGTATATCCTCCTAAGCATGCCCTTTCATAATATTTTCTATCAGCTTAAATAGAAAACCTTGTGTGCTGTAAATGTTTGGCCTTATTAGCATCATTAACATCACACTTGCTTGGCTTGCACTGAGAATCCTCTCCTTGGCCTCTGGTGTGAGGACCAGGTAGAAGCTCTGTCCATATGTGAAGTCCCAGTCAAACACCAGCAGGAGCTCATCTTCTGGGTAATCCTACAGTATTGAAGAAGGTAAAATATTAAATTATGTATTTTATTTTATGTAATTTGTATAGTTGAATTGATTAAGGGACAATGAGGAATCGCACCGTCCATTATTGTGAGCACCCCAGCTGACATCACGCTCACTGGCTTCACTGTGATGGCACACTAACAGAATCCCTTTTGTGCCCATATATGGAGTTCCCTGATGTCATCAATATTAAGCCCATATCTAACAGGACTTCATATGGGAATGCCCATATATGGAAGCAGGAAGCCACATCGGCCACATACCACACTAACAGGATCCATATATGGCCAAGACAGCCCATATCTGTGTGGCTGGTTCTACAGACAGGGATCTCCATGTACGGGCATAAAAGGGTATGATGTCAGATGTCATAGACATCATAGGACTTTCACATAACAAACGAGCACAGGTCTCCACCAGGCCGTGCGTCCTGGTGGTGCTACTGTATAATAGGCCAATGTAAAAAGGGTGGCATATGTTCTTCACCTTAGACCTTTCATGGCAATCGGACGCTGCATGCATGATTTCAAGCATTGTGTTCCAAAAATGTGTTTTGCTAAGGTCTACCTGCTGGTGGCGCTATAACAGGACAATGTTAAAAAGGTAGCATTTGTTCCTTGACCTAGTGGGAATATGTGTGGCAAATGTCACGGTAATCGCAAGCTGCGTTGATGATTTGAGGCATTTTGTTCAAAAACAGAGCAATCCTGCAAACTTTGGAAGCTAATATTAGCCAATCAGGATGGAATATGAAATATCAGACGGATCGGACTTGATCACATGACTATAGAGATACTGTGTACCGATTTGCATGATTTTTGGATAAAATCTCAAGGAGTAATATCCAAAAATGTGTTTTACATAAGTCGGACCAAAGGTGGCGCTATAAAAGGCTTATGTGAAAAATGCAGGGCAAAGGTTTATCCTTAGCTTCTAGGGAGTGCGCTTACAAAGTTTGAAACTGATCGGTGGAGTTATAGGTAAAACCACAAATCGGCCTGTTATAGCGCCACCATGAGGCTGATTTAAAAAAAATTAAGTGGCATTTCTTCCTCGGCCTAGTGGGAACGTGTGTGTGCGATTTCATGATAATTGCACTTTGCGTTTGTGATTTGAGGCATTTTGTTCAAAACGGCTCGATCCCACAAACTTTGGAAGCCAATCTTAGCCAATCAGGATGGAATATGCAAAATCGGACAGATCCGTGTCGATCACATGACTGTCGAGATACTGCCTACCGATTTGTAGGATTTTTGGACAAAATCTGTAAGAGTAGTGCACA
Organism: Nannobrachium achirus; assembly: GCF_963921795.1. NCBI lineage: Eukaryota > Metazoa > Chordata > Actinopteri > Myctophiformes > Myctophidae > Nannobrachium > Nannobrachium achirus. The sequence goes on along the minus strand of NC_137810.1, from coordinate 18,770,927 downwards.
GAAATGTGTTTTGCGAACATCGGCCACTAGGTGGCGCTAGAAAAGGCCCATTTGAAAAATTTAGGGCAGAGGTTCTAGATTGGCTTCCAGGGAATGTGTGTGCTCACTTCGGCAGCGACCGGGCCAACGGCGACTGAGATTAGGCGCTCACAAACTGCGAGGACGCACGCACGCACGGACGGACGCACGGACGGACGGACGCACGGACGGACGGACGGAGGGGAAAACATACTCTCCCTCAGCCTTCGGCTGGTGGAGACAATAAATGAGTAAGCATGTACATGGATCTCCATATATGGGTAGCCTAGTAAACTGACTCCTCCCATCTTCTGTTCGAATGAAGGCAGGAAGAGACTGGTTTACGAGGCTAAAATATGGGTACCAGGGGTCTCCATATATGGGTAACTGGTCCGATATACATCACTGGCCAGATGGCAAAGAATTTAGGGCGAGGTCGCATGTCGCCCTGAGGCGTCTTACTAATACTACACAACTGTATACCATACTGTATGTCCATTTCTCTGCATGGAATATTCTCTAGGCCCTGGCCTAGAGACTGTAAATAGGCCAGTATATGCTAGTCACCCTAACTGTCTCTTGAAGGCAGAATACAAGGATGAGGGGCGGGTGAGGGGGGGGGGGGGGGGGGTCGGTGACTGGCCCTGTTACAGATGTTGTCCAAAAATCATGCAGATCGGTACACAGTATCTCTGTAGCCATTAAACGAAACGGGTATTTCTTACATTGATGCTCCTACATATTATCATGTAAGCACCAGTTAAAGTTACTTTCCATCCCTCATATACTGTGTGCACAGCACAGTGCACACCCCATAACCCACACACTGCACATCATTTCAGAGCTCATATCTTTGAACGGGTAAGGGCTAGTAATATAAATTTAACAAAGGTACTTTTTGTGTTTTTTTAACATATTGCCATAGATCACCTGTAATTGTGCCATGGACAACTAGTGGTCCGTGGACCACTGGTTGAGAAACCGTGACCTAGATTGTCTGAGGGGAGAGGGAGTGGACGCTACGCTCGTTCCCATGGTCTTCCAACGTTGGGGTCTGTGCATCTTCCACATGGCTTAGGGGTTTTGTCTGAGTGGTCTGCGTGACAATGGGTGAGTCTTACCAGCACAATCTGCTTCACGGGGCTGAAATCAGACACCGCCGCCCTCGTCTTCATGTCCTGTACTATGTCGTCTTTTCTCAGCAGCTTGTAGGGGTTGTCCCCAGTGACGTCCTCGTCAGCACGACAACCAAACAGCTCCTGGGTGGCTGAGGTCAGGACCAATGGGAAGATGTCATCGGGGTGACCTTGGTGGAGCAGGAAGCACTCAACGATTATTATCTTGTTCTTAAGACAATTTATTACATAATGTACTTGATACCACACAGGTAGACAGATGGGCTCAGGGAGCGGCCATGTGATGTACTCAAAGGTTATTGGGATCAGGAGGATTTGATGTGAATCTACGATACATCATCTAGAGCAGTGGTTCTCAACCTTTTCAGGCCGCGACCCCCAAAATAATCATATTTTAACTGGAGACCCCCCCACCCTGACGAGCACTGAGAGCTGAGGCATTATATTTTGTATAACACAAGTTCTATTGTGAAAATAGCAGATCTACATGCTCACAACGCCTTGCTTTGTTGCGAGGGTTAGGGTTATGTAGATCGGCTATTTTCACCATTTCTGCCTCTAATATTTGGCCAATGTTTAATTAGTCATTTTAGATGTATTAAAAAGGCCTTAAATTGTCACTTTAGAAATGTGCATATAAGCCCTAGTCACTTAAACTTTATGTGGGTTTGTTTACTGCAATGTTGCACATTAACAAACCATTCAGGCCGGGTACACATAGTGTATGGGAGGGGCTTACAGTACATGTACAGTATGTATCAACATATTTGTTTTTGTAGGCTAATTTCTGATTTGGGCCTATACTATAGGTTAGGCCTAAATGGGTTCATCTGGGGACCCCCCAAAATAATTGTCCCGGCCCACAGGTTGAGATCTACTGATCTAGAGTACATGGTGTCTGCATCCCAGCATGCTAAAACACCAGGATGTTACAAGTGTTGCTTCTGTCTGTTGCTTTTTTTGTTTTGTTTTAAATTAATCAAGGCACGTTATTTCACCGTCTGCAGTAGTTTGTGTTTTCTCTTTATTTAAACAAGAACTAAAAAGAGATGGGTTAGGGTCAGAATCTGAGAGAACACAGCTCAATGAAGGCCAGAGATTGCTATCACACTAGAGAAAACAGAATGAGTTATGCCTGATTTAATCGGTTTGAATGCAATGCGTTGCACACCGAAAATAGACGATCAATAAGCAATAAGGCTTATGAGCTTGTAGATCTGCTATTTTCGGTGTGCAACACTGCGGCACAACTAATAAATAAGCTTAACAGACAAGGTGTTAGTTAGTTAGTTCGTTTATTTCAATCATGATTTAACAAGTGGTCAGGTGCAGGTATTACAGCACAGAAAACAGATAACAAATGGCAGACTGAAGAACTGATTACACAGATATAAAACACATAATGTACAATAACACAAAATGAGAGTTAAAGATGTATAATGCTCAGCCTTGAGACTCACCCAACCTATGCAGTCTCACGCCTACTTTACTGTTCAAACATACAAACGCTGTGATCCTCATCTTGCCCCTCCCTGAGGACCACCTTGCAATATAAATTACCGGCTGCAATATCATAGACTGGCTCAACTCTTGAGCCCATATGCAATATCCAGTGTCTATAACTAACAATATTCAAGTTTTGCTGCATTATACTTTTACATGGGGCCAAGATAAAGATCAGTAATGCATGAACCCGAAACGCATAATCTGCCCAGTTATGACATCTGACCAGTATGTTGTTGCACTAACGTAAAGAAGGTCCATCCTATGAGAGAACTGCAGCAACACAACAAACGCTTTTCTCCCTCTTTTTTCAATAAACAATGTATGGAGATTCCCTTGGATATATAAGCAACGACTGGGTCCAGTGCACGCTACAGTAAACAAGGCTTTGCATAATGATAGTTTTCATCCCACTTGTGGTCTCTTCAAAGTCTTTCCATAAGGTTGCTCAGGGGACGCTGGGAATGCTGAAGTACAGCTTAAGTAACCACTTCCCAACTGGGTGTGTCACCCTTTTCTACCCAGACCACTAAGGGCCCATGCCAAATCATTGTAGTGGAAACTCACACCCTTCATTTCACACAGTAATGTGTCAAGTTTGGCACTTCTATTCATGGGAAATATTTGCTAGAGAGAATAAGGACAGGATGAGGTGCAACGTGCCACAGCCTTGTATAACACCCTTCAAAAGTTATATCACACACAGGGGATCTATTTTAGACAGGGCCTATTTTGTGCCGCGCAGACCATATTTGACTAAAATTCCCTAACTCAACACTCTGAGGATGGTTGGATGTCAGTCAGTTGGTCCCTCTGTCCGCCTGTTAATCCATCCACGACTTTGGTCCCAAACGATATTATCTCGAACATTACAGCTGGGACTTCCATGGAGATGTCTGGGAACCTTCATGTTTCCCAGGAGATGAATCATAGGCCAGACTTTCCATTTGCACACAACTTATCTCAAAATCTAATGGCAGATTGCCATGAAACTTGATGCACACATTCACGTTCTCTGGAAGATGACCTCTATATTTGAGTTACCTCATGACATTTCCTCTAACACCATCCACAGGCTAAAATATTACACATAATCTAATTCCCAGAAGAATTCTACTGTTTTAGAAGAGCCCATGGCCTCTAGGGACTGCTAGTGCAGCTTTTAGTCTATCTTAGTCTTGGTAATCTATTGATAACTCTGGATAATTTTACTATTCCCTTTTACTGTGTGTGCGTGCGACGTGCGTGCATGCGTGCATTTCACCAGGACATAATATAAACACTGCACAGAACAGAGTGACTCGCTTCTCTTTCTTCTATTATCATCATCACAACCAACCCACGTAAAAGCTAATGACCTAATCTGCGGTAAAAAGATACACTGTTCGTTTGACCCGTATTTGACCAAAAGCATATTTTCAGGGCCGGCCCGTTGAATATAAAAGAAACCCTAACAATGAGGAGCCGCAAGTGAGTAGAGATATAGCTTACCTGTTAGACATGTGCATGTCCAAAGGCTATGCAACAGTATACATGGGCTCACACCAGAAGAATGCATATAGCTTTCCTATACCTCTCATAGATATCTCTGATGATTGGCCCGTGTCATGCTCATTACATCACCACTTCATAGTAAAACAGGCTTGTGCCTTGGGCCAGTGGTTCTCAAACATTTTCATATCAAGTACAACCAAATTGATATGTATTTGGCCACAGGCCTCCATTTGAAATGATCTTGTGCCAGGTACCCCCATAAGAGAAACTGTGTCAAGATTTCTCTAGGTTTCTCAAAAATAGCAGATCTACCAGCTCACAACGTGTTGCAGAGTGTATCTTCAGTGGGTGACATTACAATGACAAAGACCTACCCATAATGTCTTTGTTTAATCATAGTCTTGACTTGTGGATAATTAAGTCTATACAAGGATGTAGTGGAGGGTATAGACCTAACACTCAATATAACTAAATATTTCTGGGAAAGGATTTATCTGCATTTTTAGGCCAACATCAATTTATTATATTAATATCTTAATGAATTATATACAGTAAGTACTCACTGTGGTATAATAATCAGTTGGGAACTAAACTTCAAAACATCTCAATTTCCTATTTTCATCTTGTTCTAGAAGTTCACCTTATAGTGATAACTGACAGGAGATCAACTGTATTGTTTTCCCATGACTCTTTGTGTTAAAACACTCTGCCGGCCTATTCAGAGAGCAGAGTTCAGGTTGCTAATGGTTTATTGAATTTCATGGGAATCAGTAGAGAAATGGTATCAGTGGACAAGAACACTGCAGCTGTATGAACCAATTTAGATTAGAGAGTTGAGACGGCTTGCTACTGGTCCACTCGACATCAGGGCAGGCCAGGGCTTGTATTTGCAATATTATGATTTCAACGTATCTATTCCCCAATCTGCATTCTTATCATTATAGTGAGTCATGTTGATGACTTCTTTTAAGTAAACAAGATGACACACTATACACATACAGTAACCTGTGTTAAGGGTGGTGTAAGTGATATCTTATTGTTACTAAATGTTTGTTAAAAGGTTAACGCTCTATTCTGAGTCTAATCATTTCATTCATCTCTCCTGCTCTTTAGTTCACTGGTTGGGATACCAATTTCATCCAATCAGGAGAAGATATAACTCCACAGAGATCATTATCAGCCTAAATGTTATAGCGTTCCAGTTCTGTGTATCCTGTATAATTTCTCTCTTATGTTTTTGTTATTTTTATGATTACTAAAGAGACAGGATGACCCCCTGTTATCGAACACTATATCAATGATTATTACTATAGAAATATAGAGCCATTTAACATCTATTTTATTTTAGAGGACAAAACAGGGCAAAAAAAGTAATAAGAAAAGTCTACCAAAGAATAAGATTTTTGAGCAGGATCTCCTTATTGGTCTGTAGAACTATCTGGAGCACTCATCCAATGTCATTTTGACTGTACTATAGCACCACAAAGGCATTAAAAACAAGGCTTCAGACCTCTCAAAACAAACTGGTCAGGTTACTACTTGGCCTCACACCTAGAACTCTAGGGTGGGATGGCTCAGGGTATTGATATTTCTATGCATTTGATGTATTACTTTGCTTATTGTAGTGATGTATTACATTGCTTATTGTAGTGATGTATTATTATTATTTGTAGTATTATTATTATTATTATTATGTATTGCTTATTGTAAGTCACTCTGGATTAAGAGCGTCTGCTAAATGCCTAAATTGTAGACAGAGGACAGAGTAGCCTACAGCAACTTGCAATGGGCCTGGTCTTCAAGATACACAAAGACTACAGAGACACCCATGTACCTGTCAAACTACTTCAATAACGTAAAAGACACACACAGGCACAACACCAGTGGTAGCTAACCTTATCTAGTTCAACCCAGATTCGGCAGCAAATTAAAAAAAAAAAAGGATGTAAATAAACTATTGAGCTGAACTGACGTTAGGCAAAAATATTGAATATACTATAGTGCCCCAGTAGCATATTTCAATGATTGCTTTTGGCAAATTGGCATCCATCTGCTGATGGCTGAACCAAACCAGTATACATGTCCTCTACATGGAGCACAGATCATGTGCTGTAGCAGCATTGTCACCCAGAAAGAAATCTACAGTCAGACATGTGTAACCAATAAGATACTGTCTGTTTTTGTTTTCACATGTAGGTTACATGGGAAACATGTAAAAGGATAAAAAAACAAAGTATCATCAAAAGTAATTCATGGTATATGTCAAGGTTTCCTTACCATACTCTGCAACACTTCCCATGCCAGAAGGTGGTGTAAGTATTAAAGCATCCTTTTTGTCTAAAGTGGAAAGTAAGAGCAAACCACATTGGTATTAAAGATATTTAGTAGTATATTACAGTTATTGCATTTGGCATGAATCTAACTAATGGCTGACTCAAATCAGTATACATAAGTTTAAGTCCTATCAAGGGGCCCTGAATAGATCATTTTGTTGGGAGAACTGCGTGGGCCTGTGAGAAAACTGAGCGGGACATGCAAGTGTCACAAAAGTATCTTCTGGCAGTCAAATTTGTTAAGAAGCTAAACAAATCCCCCTTCCCAAAACGGCATAGTATTTGGTTGCCAATCCTATTACTACTATTCAAAGTAGGCTATCATGGTTAACAGTGTGGTGTTATTTTTGATAGGCCTACAAGCACACGCAACTGCATAAGACAGTCATAGATACAATTGTAGGCCTACTAATGATACTTGATTAAACTTAATGCTTAAGATAAATATATAAAGTATATTTTGTTTTCCTGAGAGGCCCACCTGGCACCTAAATGTATGCTACATGGAGCAGGCCCTACACAAAAGAAAATACAAATAAATATACAATCATATCTGGGGAATGTGTAAGCACTGCAGTATGATATATTGGATGGTTTGTGTGCTTTTCGTAACCAGGAAAAAAGAAGAAATAATAGGCTACATCAATACTATACTCTTCTTCTGTTATGTTACAGTAGAGAACATCAAGGCTTCCATTCCTTACCAGACTCTGCAACACTCTCCCTGTCAGAAGAATCTTCCTTTTGGTCTAAGAGTGAAATGAAAGCAATTAAGACACTTTTGTATCAACAATATAGCTTAATTGGTCATTGCTAAACATAGATGTACAGTAAATAAATGTGTAATGTTGGTGAACTTGCTCACTTTTGCTTTTCTTTGCACTGCCACTCTTTCGTATCTTGGAGGGCATTCTGTAGGAGGCTTGACTACTGTAAGGAGCAATAACATAACAATGTTAATCTAGAATAGTGATTCTAATAATAAACGAGCCGATCATAATATTGTTATTATACACCATGATGTTACCAAAAGTAACAAACACGCATCAGTAGCTTTGATAGCCTAGGGGGCCCTACATCAATTCCCTATGCAAGAGCGACATCTTGTGGTATCTTAAACGTTCACAGGGGGTGAATAGAATTTCATGGCTAGGGGTTACAAACAAGTGAAACAACAGACTGTAAAAAATAAAGACTACAAACAACAGTAGCCTACCAGTACTTCAAATTAGCTAATTGCCTTTAGTTTCTTCCCATAGTTATTTCTTAACGTCACGGTGTTACGTACACGTTGCTAACAAACTGTTGTCCACATGTTGATGCAAAACGATAACGTTAACAGAGGAAATAATAACTTTAAAGTGCATATTGAGGGTTAGACTATGTGTAATGAAAGATTGTGTGTAGATAGGACTGTTTACAGTTAAGAGTTTAGAAATACTCCCACCCCCACAACCACAACAAAGAACGAGGTGCATTTTAATGATTATTTTACCCCTTCAGATCCTTGGAATGCATGCAGCTCCGAGATCCTTGAAGTTGTTTAGTGCGGTTGCTATAGTTACAGAGGCTATACTGACAGCTTCAGCAGCCAATCGCGTCCACCATTAAACTAACGCACACCTCGATCTACTTCATATTTTATGACCCTTTCACGTGCCTGTCTGGTGAGCTTTTGTTTGTGGGGAGAGACAATACAGCTTTCAGAAGAGGTGCAGCAGAGTTGAATATGGATCAATATTCAATACCGATGGAACTAAAGCAACTATAGTGAAACCCATGTGAAGTTAAGAGGACTGATCAGAACAGAACGCTGGTTCCTCAGGCACAGGTGGAGGCGATCAGTCAAATTGACCAACTTACTACGTCACGTTATAAGGTAAGTGTTACCCACTTAATGCCATTGTTAATTATCCACTCCATCAGATACAGTGTGTTGGTAGCTGACTGACTGGGATTAAACGCAATGCTAGATGTAGATGATGATAAAGTTAAAGTATCAAACCGCGAGATGCTGTTTATTATTCAGCAGAATCAGCACGACTCACACGGACGCTCAGGTAAGACTAGTGTCCGAATCAATGATTGATGATCAAATGGGCTAAAACCCTGAAACTTTAGACAAACACTAGTGAAGGTAAAATTATAGCCTTCCCTTCTACACCTTGCAAAACAAACAAGGCCACGGACCAAGGTCATTTAAACACTGTCTAATCTATGCTTCAAATTCTCTCTACCCCTCTCTCTCACACACACACACTCTCTCTCTCTCTCACTCACTCACACACACACACACACACACACACACACACACACACACACACACACTGCATGCAAAGGACCCCAATGTATTAATATTCTACCAACTTTACATCGGTGTGCCCAGATGTCCCTTTAGTGCCCATTGCCCACCTATCCAGTTTACCACCCCAATTAGTTGAAAGATGAAGATTATCTATACTATAATTTTGCGAATGTCTGTCTGAGTGAGTGTCTGTCTGTCTGTCTGTCTGTCTGTCTGTCTGAGTGTCTGTCACAGCGTTTCTCCTCAGTGGCTGGAGCAATTGATCTGAAATCGCATCACCATTAGCATATGAACACACCTGACATAACTGTGAAGCCCATTTGTCACTTTCACAAATCATATGCTGTATATTAGCATTTTTATGGTGTAACTACTATCTATTCTGCATCTAGCATGAGGCATATCTATTCTGCATCTAGCATCTTTCAGATGTTGTCATGTAGATCGGTACACAGTATCTCTGTAGCCTTTAAACGAAACAGGTATTTCTTACATTGATGCTCCTACATATTATCATGCACCAGAAAGTTACTTTCCATCCCTCATATACTGTGTGCACAGTGCACACCCCATAACACTGCACATCATTTCGGAGCTCATATCTTTGAACGGGTAAGGACTAGTAATTCTTAATTTGGGGGATTGAAGCCTCCCATGCAACTTGATAAGAGGATTTCAAAGCTCTCTCTCTCCATGTTTTGATTGTCACAGTCGCCAGGCATTGACTGTGAAGAGATTTGAGACTATAGGCCCATTCCCACTGGGCCAGATAACAGATAAAAAAATCTTTCATATTTTTCCATTCAAAGTGGATGGTAGATACAGATAAAAAAAATATCCACCACAGATATTTGCCACAGATACTTTTATCTGTGGCAATTTTTTTATCTTTATCTACCATCAACTTTGAATGGAAAAATATCTAGAGAAAGAGATTTTTTTTTATCTGTTATCTGGCCCAGTGGGAATGGGCCTTGTAGCTTTAATGGGAAGTAGCCTATTCCACAGGTTTTTGTTTTTGGTGCCTATTTACATCCAGGTGATGCTGCAGCTTTGAAGGCTTCATTAAGTGTTTTGTTTATTTTTGGCTACTATGTTGGATGGATTCATGTTAACTTGTATTTCAGACATTTACACGGAAGAACTGCACTGCAATAAGCAACAGCCGATACCTGATACAGCTGGCTGCCCTCTGGCATTTTAATGTCCATTCAAGTCCACAAAGCATTAAGCTCAGTTTCCATATAGCTATGTATACTAGTAATGTATTAAGCATTTGAGGGGGGAGGAGGGGTTACTCTTTAATTTGCCAATTTTGTTTTGTTCCCACCACAGACATTTTGGCATCTTTGTTTAGAATGTAGCTCAAAGAACTAAATATAGGGATGCCCGCTGGGCTGGCCTAGCGGTCTGGGCGCATACCACCTAAGCTCTGATGCCTGGTGGCGTGTCGTAAGTTAGAGTCCCGTTTGCTGCATGTCGCTCCCCATCTCTCTCCCCGTTTCCTGTCTATCTATAGTTTCTATACTGTCCTAAAGGCATAAAATCCCAAATACAAATATTTAAAAAAAGAACTAAATGTAAATACAAGGTGCATTAAGCCACGTAGGATAGATGTTCCTTATCCCATCATGTTAACCCCGCATTCGTCTATCCCTTAAAACTTATGAGGTCCATGTTGTCATCACATTTCAGACATGGAGGAGTCCAGTGACATGTACTCATCAGTGTGTGGGACAAGTGGCCTCCCTTCCTGGGACAACCAGGACCATGAGAACGTGGAGAACCTCAGGAGGAAGATCAAATACTATTTCATGAACCCATGTGAGAAGTACCACGCTCGTGGTCGTAAACCATGGAAGCTCATCCTGCAGGTCATCAAAATCGCCATAGTCACCATTCAGGTGGGTCTGAATGCTGTTTACAACAGTGGTTCTCATAGTGCGGTCCAGGGACCCTCAGGGGGGTTCCACTTGCGGGTCTGTAACTCAGACAGAAATGGAACGAAATGAAAACGTTTAAGAATCACTGGTTTGGGGGCACAGCTGAAGTTGTACATGTTACTGACTCTTAATTGTTCTCATGCCAGTTGGTGTCTTTTGGACTGAGCAACCAGATGGTCGTCACCTTCAAGGAAGAAAATCTGATGACATTCAAGCACCTCTTCCTAAAAGATTATGTTGATGGAGGCATGGACACATATGCTCTATACAAACAGACGGATGTCTATGACCATATCTACTTCGTCATTGAACAGGTACTTGGTGGCAATATTGTTTGGTTTCATGTTATTGGAATTACGAAAATGATGTCATGCTTGTTACTTTTTTTTTATTTTTACACCCCTTGAAGTCAAAGTCTGCAAGTAGTTCCTTATTCCTAAATCTTTGTTTTGGTGCGTGGCAATACAAAACCTTTTGTTTTATACTGTCGTCAATTATTGATGAAATTTTATTACTTTGCTTATATACAGGAGCTCAAACCCCTATAAAGTTCTAGGACTTTGACCTGGTCACACTACACATGAATTTAGTGTTGAAGTGAATTATGCTCAGATAAGATTAACTCAAATAAAACTGCTCTTCAAAATTACTCTTCAAGACAAACCAATTATTCTTTGGCTATCATCTAGGCTGTCTTACCATTTATCTCAGGTTAAGTTTTAAAATCCTGAGTGTACATTTTTTAAGATTGATAATTGAACACTGCCGATTTTACAGTGTACTCCTGTAGGCTACAGTGGCTATCTTGGGTTTATTCACGTAAGTTTGATGACTGTACTGTACATACCATCTGAGAGTTTTCTATTATTGAATGGCTCATTTGTAGTATGGACGGCTACGCAACATCTCCGTAGGAAATCATGCGTATGAGAGGAGCGGTGGAATGTACACCCCCATGTCTCTGTGTCAAGCTTACTACAGAAATGGTACCATCTATCCTGGAAATGAGACCTTTGAAATAGATGCCACGGTGGAAACTGGTAGGATATGGATCTTTATTAGTGATGATATGGTTTGATATTTTACAATAGTTTTTTTGTCTAAGTCTATTGACTAATTAATGGAATAAGTGAAAGAAATGTTTCCTATAGTATACAAATGAAATAATTATTTTAAATTAATGTCCTGCCTCGTAGACTGTCTGCAGATTTATCCAATGTCCCATCAGTCTGCAAGAGATGCACTACCGGTAGATTTTGAACTACATTTTACAAGGTAGGTTAACACTATAAATGTTATATTGCTGCGAGAGAGAAACTAGAACATAGATGTTAGTTATCGGTGTATGACATTAAATGACAATTCCTGTCTGTTCTAACTTGCCTTGCTTTATTTGACTTTCAGATTGCTGTCTGTGACAATCACATTTGTCCTCAAGGCTATAAACCTGCAGACAGTGAGACACAGAGAGCTGCCAGATTGCTATGACTTCAATGTGACGGTATGTCACTTGACCTGTCTTTGTGGCTTGAGTTCATTTGTTTCCATGTGACGCAGACTGTTTCCTTGCTGCCTTAACTGTAACAATAGTTTTGCGAAGTGTTTAAACATTCATATACAATGTGGTAGTTTTCATTGCTTAATCCATTTAAGCTAACTGTGGGACTGAAATCTAAACTATTTAAGGGTGCTTTCATGTGTAAGTGTGTGAAGCTTTACAGGGTTTGGCATGTGAATGTTTAGCAATAGGGTTTGGCTGTCTGAATGTAACCCTTTGTAAAATGATCTGCTTCCCTTTGAATACCACTTTGGGTAACAGATCTTTTTCAACAACCAAGCCCACAGTGGCAGAATAAAGGTTGACCTGGACAATGATGTGGAGATCAATGAATGTAGAGACTGGAAAGTAACTGGGGCAAGTAAGTATATACTAGTTTAGTGCACTGGATGTAAGAAGGCATCTGCGGTCTGGCAGAATTTCAGTTTTTATGAAGGTTGCCATATTGAGAGTCCTTCTTGATACTTTTTTAAGAGGAAATGATCAAAGAAAATGTCTGTGTTCTCAGCTGCTAGAAGCATATACCTAACACTCCTGTTTGACTGCTTCATCATCATAATGTGCATCACATCGCTAACCCTCTGCACTCGATCTGTGCTCAATGGGCTACATCTGCAGTTTGTAAGTTAACTAAACACACAAAACAAAATGTTTATTTCTTTCCCTTTTGTCACCCCTTGCACTGTTCTCTACCTTATATGAAACTACTTGTTACATTGTATGTTTTCTATTCTTCATAGGAGTACACAATCTACTACAGGAACCACAATGGTAAAGAAGTATCCTGGTCAGACAGGCTGGAGTTTCTAAATGGCTGGTATTTAATGATCATCTTCAGTGACACACTGACCATCATTGGCTCAGTTCTCAAAATAGAGATTCAGACCAAGGTGATTAAAAGTTGGTATAATATTATTAGGGCTAGGCTAACTTAACAGTAACAGCCAGTCTACTGGGTCCTTCAATCTGGTACAAAGATGGGATTGCACACTTTCTTTCAGGCACTGACGAGCTACGATGTGTGCAGCATCTTCCTTGGCACAGGCACCATGTTCGTCTGGATAGGTGTCATCCGCTATATGGGCTACTTTAAGAAGTACAATGTAAGACTGGGTCTTTTTTTGTTGTTGAAATTTGTTTGCTTTTGAGTGTTGTCAAACCCAAAGCAATAGCGGGGCAAGAGTCTTCCTCAGCGTAATGACTGAAATCAATGACCATACAATGCCATCGCCATAATCATTAGACTGAAGATGTTCACTCACTTACTGTAAGCAGAATAAATAAAGACTAGAACTGTGCACAAGCGAGGGCACGGTGGCGCAGTGGTTAGCGCTTCGCCTCACAGCTAGAAGGTCCTGGGTTCGATTCCCGCCGGGTGACACTGTGGGTGCTGGGGGCGTGTTTCTCCCTCCGCGTCATCAGCGCCCACACCCAAGGTGGGGTCGGCGATAGGGCCTTTCTGTGTAGGGTTGATACCCTCACAAAAACATGCAGTAATCCTGGTCTCAATAATGCCTCCCCCTGGCCAGCCGGGGCGCTTGATGGAGGGGAAAGGAACTGGTTGGAATAACGTGTTCCTTCCACGCGCTACGTCCATCCCGGGGAAATCCCCCCTGTCAGGTGAAAAGAAACAACTTGGACTACTCATGCATTGAAGGAAGCATGAGGTCAGTCCGTTGTCTCCCCAGGCGTGGCAGAGGGAGAGCAGAGCCCAGGATTACATAGGCAATTGGCACTGGGTGAAAAAGGGTTGCAAAATCGTGGGATAAAAATTATAATAAAAAAAAAGAACTGTGCACAAGTAGGCCATGTATAGCCTACTTGTGCACCAGCAGAGCGCGCCATGAGGTGTGCTCACCACTGGCATCACCACTGGCATCACCAGGAATGCTGGTCCTTCATTGGCTGTTAATGATGACGTGGCCAGAAATGCTCGTCCCTGATTGGGCTACCACACTAACAAGACTATATTGTATTGGTGTGTTCAGCATACCTTTTATAATACTAGTCTAGAACATAATAAAGCTACTGCTACTAAACGTACATGGATCTAGTTTTCTCTTTATAATTTTTTTCCTGTTCTGTGACTATCTGACAGACTCTCATCTTGACACTAAGGGCTGCTTTCCCAAATGTTATACGATTTATCTGCTGTGCTGGGATAATCTACCTGAGCTACTGTTTCTGTGGATGGATTGTCCTTGGCCCATATCATGAGAAGGCAAGTAGTTTTCACATAAATTAGGTGTCGCCTGTGAGCGAGTTCTGGCAGATTGACTGGAGTGGGTTATGTAACAAACTAGCAGCTGACCAATATTGGTCCAATCCTTTTGCCCCCTTCTACATCAAATCTATTCGGTGAAAATAGCCTATCTACAAGCTCACAACACGTTGCACGACATGTTGTTGTAGATCGGCTATGTTGGCCGAATGTTTGCCTATTATTAAAAGCCTATAATAAGGACGCTAGGGTTCAAGTATTAAGCATTCCTTTTCCATTGTCTGACGCCTCTTCCCAGCTCCATCTGTAGGTTCTGGTTTCCCCTGGTGGATTTAGTTTTCCCTGGGTGGGTTTTGTGTTATAACTCTTATTGCTCTGAAATGAGTCTTTCCCGGCTGCTAGGCCAAGAGTAGGATACAACATAAGTAGGGCTGTCATGATTATGACATTTTACATGGCGATTGTCACTCAAATAATTGCGATTAACGATTTAATTGTGTATTTGTCGTTGACAATTACATTTCTATTTGGCTTGTAGGCTTTGAAGTTGCACCTGGCAGATACTGTATGACACATAATCTCAATATACAAAGAAATTACTTTAAAAACTTAACTTTATACTTAAAAAAGAACATTAGTAGTGGAAATAGCCGATCTACAAGCTCACAACGCATCGCGATGCAACGCGTTGTGAGCTTGTAGATCTGCTATTTCCACTACTTTTTGAAAGTGTTTATCATTTCTCAACATGGAAATGATTATGACGATTATGCAAAATAATTGCGATTACCTCAAATAATGCGATTAGATGATTATGTAATAATTGTGAGAGCCCTAAACCGAATTCCAACAGAGCTGATACAGTACAATACTGCAAATGAAGGGATGAGATGACCCTGCTGACATAATTTAACTCTTTTGTTTGGCCTAGTTCCGGACCTTGAACACCGTGTCAGAGTGTCTGTTCTCCCTGATCAACGGTGACGACATGTACCCCACTTTTAAGAACATGCAACATAAAAGCAGGCTGGTGTGGATCTTCAGCAGGGTGTACCTCTATTCCTTTGTGTCTCTCTTCATCTACATGATCCTAAGCCTGTTCATCACTCTCATAACCAACACCTATGACACCATCAAGGTAAACACATACTGAATTCTTGTTTTAAACCCCCATTTCCAAACGTCCAAAAGTATATTAATCAAAGTTTTTGATTTATATATTTTAGCAACAGCAAGAGAGTGGAGATCCAACATCTGAGCTACAGTGGTTCTTGTCAGAGTGTAAAGATCATCCAAACTCGGGTGTATACAGAGTAGAGGACAAGAGTGGCTGCTTCTTTAACTGCTGCATGCCTAGGTACGGATAAAGATGGCTTTTATGGGGTTGGAAATGTAGTTGGCTTTGTTTAACCATTTTGTGGAAGTTTTATGTAATTTATAATTATTTTCCTTTCAGATGCAAGGAACACCAAGAGAGGCTGACCTCTGACGCATGACATGTCCCTGTTCTCTATACTGTATACTCAAATCTACAGTACATGCACTTTAATGTATGAAGGCCTTGTGTCCACTGACTAAGGAACTTGCATGTTAAGCTCCCATTACCGGTGTAATCAAAAGCGGAGTGCTGGCAAAGTGCAATAAATGGCACATGCTTAAAATAGTCGTGCTGAAAAGGCCATACACTTTCACTACAATCTATGATCTATTTTACTGTACTTGTTTTGCACTTCTACCGTTTTCAGTTTTTATATTCTGAATGAGCCATTGGTTTGCGTCCACATGTGGATGTGCTATGCTGTGTTTTTCTGTACAACTAGGTTTTATTGGTTACAAATGTATAACTGCCATCTATAATCTAGTCGGGTGTAGTTAGGCTGGCAAAGAATCGCTTGCCACCCAGCCACTAAGAATGCAGTTGAAACGTCACTAGATGGATATGATGCACAAAAGAATGAACAGCGACCCATATCCACAGTACAGAAATGTTACTGAACTTTCCAGCAGGAGAAATCGCCCTGTATTTCATACATCTTAAATCAAGGTTGAATAAATGCAAAAAAAGAAAAGAATCATCGGTAATTTTTCTGATGAGTCGAGTTTTATTTTCTCCCTAACATTTAATTCAAAGATAAGTTTGAGCTTGTCAAAATGCCAAGCCCCTTTGAACAATTCATTGCACATTTGTTTATACATTATGGTAAGGAGTTCCAAGGAGTGGAAGATGGGGCTCAAATTGAATTTCCTGGAGAAGCGCTGAACATGTCGACTTCTGTGAAGGATGTACTTAAATATATGCTGCACTTTGGTACTTCCTGAAAGGCTGTGGTTTTATCAGAGTCATATTCCCTAACAGAAGATCTTCACCCTGATTAAAGTAGAAATCTCTTTGCCATCACTTCTGATCTTGGGATACAGAATACCTTGAATTAAACCCAAAGAACCAAACTACATCCTCTTTAGGTTTGGTGGTTGCTCCAAGTGGCATAATTCATACTTGCATAGTTAAGAGTAGGCCTTAGTGGTGCTGTGAAAACAAAGGCTACAACATAAATTAAGATCTCTTTTTGATTATAATAGTTTAAATGTCCAGTATTACACCAAAGGCTCCGTATTCTTTATAGCATCCCTGAAAGGCATCAGTAGAGATGCACGCTGAGTGACATGCACTGTATGTCAAGAAATAAACCATGGTAGAGCTTATGGAAGAACAGGAATACTGGATGTAAAAGAGACGTGCCCCGCACAGGCACACACGCCCCCACCGGGTCAGTCTGGTTTGGACTGAGTGGAGCCAGGCTGCAGTGGCACCCTCTGCTCTTCTATCCTACTGGCCTGTGAGCGCAGGATGAGGTTGAAAAAGTCCTCATCTGGGACAGTGGGACCCCTACTGGGAGGAGGTGGAGCAGCACATCGCTGGTCGTCTAGTCTGGAGCTCTGAAAGGGAGGGAAAGAAGATTGAGCGATACTGATAACACAGATCACAAGCAGTGAACATGGTGGGGATGAAATGGAGAATTATAAAATAAAATTGCTTTAGCTTTAACATGTAGAATATGTACAGACCTAAAATGTCAAAACTGAGCATTTGAGTAGTATTTTCTTTATTCCTGAAAAAACGTATATGGATTGTATCCAACAACAGCTTTATTACACTCCAAACAGACTTGGACAGTACTGTTGTCAAACATTTTTTTTTAAAACTTTGTTTATTTGATTTTCAATTGAAGCATTTAAGGCAATAAAGTGGTACAATAATATGAGTAGCAGCTTCTTTTGTACATACATCAAATATACAGTAGTGATAAGTTGTCAAACAATTTCAAGTCAGAGGTCAAAGTTTAGCCCTGGGCTTATACCAATGATCTTCAATAGAGAAGGTCCAAACCTTTCCAATGGTATGCAGTGATATACACTTAAAGGGGCACTCCACCACTTTTCAACCTATGTTCATATAATTGATCCTCACTCAAAAATAGCTTTTCTTTTTTTTTTTTTCAGAGGAGGGCTGTGGGCAGGTCAGAAACCCATAGTCTTGTGACATCATCGATTGCCAATCCAGCTTATAGAAACTGCAGGCTTTCTATTCCTGAAAAGTTGCAATTTTAAAGTGGAAGCCATTGTTCTCGCGATAATAAAAATCTATTTTTTTTTTTTCAAAAATATTGATTTTTTTTTTTTTTTGGGAAAATGATTTTGTCACAAGACTATGGATTCTGAACTTCCCCCAGCTCTCCTAGGAGACTTGGACTAAGTAGAAAAAAATGGTGATATTTTATCATGACCATTAGTGAGGACCTATTATATGAAGACAGGTTGAAAAGTGGTGAACTACTCCTTTAAGTGGGCATGGTCACCTCACATGAACATTGTTGTCAGATCTCGTGGACGTCCTGTGTTTGGGTATTGTGGCTTGCCAGATACAAACATGGTAAATGGTGCATTTATATGGCACCTTTATCCAAAGCGATATACCACTCGAGTGAAGTGGACCCGAGTATGGATGTTGATCTGTCCCCGAGTACAGTACACCAGTGTTCACGCTAATCAAAGCATCTGGCAAGTGGACCCAGTTCCAGATCAGAGTACTTGGTGTGAATCCAGGTTTCATCTCTACCATAGTTTGTTGTCAGTTGCACATGGAGGGGCCACAGGGTGGCACCCCGGGGCAGCCGGATATGTGAGTAATGTGCAACACCTGAGACAAATTGAGCTGGCTGACAGCCAAGAATCAGTCAGTCAGTCAGTCAATCAGCTTTTCTCTGTCTCTGGTGCTTCATTATCATATCCAGAAAGAGCGGCGGAACCTCACAAGTTGGCGCCACCTGTCCAATGAACTGAATGGGCGGTGGCCGCCATGTTGTGAGGTGCTGCACTTTTTTGATGCAGACAGAATGTAGTGCAGAACCTGCAAAAGTATAGCAAAGTATAACTAACCATATTGTACAACAATATTGGTCACACTGACCTAGAAGTGACTCAACTCAACCCATCCTTTCATTCCTAACATAACATAATACGCTGAGGCATAGTTGTGATTTCTATCTTAGTTTTTCTGTGTCCATCAACCAAGATGACTTTGCTGCTATCCAAGACCATAACAAAACAATTCAGGGGATTCAGACAAATATAAATAAAGACTAATAGCATTCTGCAATGACTGAAGTCTTGGAGGTAGGATCAGGGTATCTGCACATTTCCCAAGTTCAAATTCAATACTTTTTAAGGCTTTTTAATACCTCTAAAAAGACAAATTCAATACCATTACCGCGGCAAAATAATCGTCAAATGTAAGGCCACATTCATAAATCAGAGACAAAGCAGTGTTTGTCAGTGGCAAAGCAGTGTGTCAGTAAAAAGCTACCATATACAGTAGGAATACTCAAATGCACATGCAAACCTGGACAACCAATATTCTTATTCCGGTCTCTTCAACAATTATGTGGGCAAATATTGACCTTCACTGTAACTTTGACCTTTCAAATTCAAAAGAAAATCATCTCTCCCAATTCATTTTAGTACAATCCCAGTACTCACAGCAATACTGCACAGGACCTGTCCAATTTGACCCAAACCAGCCTGTAGTCCAAAATGAGTTTGACACCCCAATGTCACTCAGTATCACTTAAAACAATCTTAACAATTAACAATCTATATGCTGTACATCATTTCTGCCAGAGAGGGGGAAAAAGAAGAGAGCATAGAGAGAGGGGTCGAGCAGCGAGGATAGAGAGAGGGGGAGAGGCCTGTCACAATTATTACATGGACATGATTTTCAAGATGTGTCGTAGCTCAACTGCCTTATCAATTTCACCATCTATGGCTAAGATCTCCTCTCTCTTGTCCTTTGCCTGTCTCCTCGTTGAGTTAGACTTTGTTATCAGTGTTGCCATTTTGGTCCCTGCACTGTTATCTGCCTGTTCTCAGGGGTTAAAGCAAAAAAAAACAACAGAAACAGGCTCCTGGATCTCGCAGATTTTGACACCAGGACCTGAATGGCTTTCCTGTGTCAACCTTTTCATCCAGCCAAGCCCACATCCATTTGTTTTTGACCGCGCTGAGCACGTCCGAGCCTTTCTTCACAACTATCAACTAAACTAAAACTCCTTATTGTCGCTGACTGAACCGATCCCACACGTGGGTAATGTTATGAGAGAAACACTGCGCAGTAGTGGAGAAACCTCCGCCTACTAGTACTGCCATGAACACCAATCATGATATGTTGCGTCTGTCCCAAACAAACATTGCCCCGAAGTATTGCATAAGCATCTATATGGATAACTTTTGTGAGTGAAAATAAATCCCATTGAATCTCTGATTTGCGAACATAACAAGTGTTCCGTTGCTTATTTTGATACAAGACAACGTAAGCAAACGTTTATTGACAATTACTGCATAGTTGCCTACCTGCTGTTTGCATGATGTAAAACTCCAGTGACTTCCATTATTCCTGTGATTTCATCTTTTGGACACTGCCATCCATACAGAGCGAATTCCATAACTTCACCGTTAAAATCCGTAGTACTTTGAGTCACAAAGTGACACGTTATGAGCTTGCAGACCTGCACAACGACAGACACCCAGGCTATAGTATAGCTAAGCTAAGCTAGGCTAACGCTTGGTGTGAATGGTGTCAGGTTACAGCTGCTGCTCGTGCAGCGGCAGCTAGCGTCCAGCCTGTTGCACATACTCTACGTCGGACGGTTCAGAACCAGAAAAAAAAGATACGGAGTGAAACGCATCAAGTCTGTTTGCGACACGTTTATTCATTCTGCCCCAGATAAAATTCAATACCCCCACTCACAGTATTCCATACTTTTTAAGACATTTTAAGGCCTTGAATTTGCAAAACTAAATTCAATACTTTTCAATGCTTTTCAAGATCCGCGGGTACCCTGGGTAGGATATAGACAAGCACATAGAATGTCCCGCTCTGACTGCTTTGTTTTACCTGGCACTTGAGAAGCATATCAAAGAAGACATCATCCCCATCTGGGTGCTCAGCATTGGCCTCCAGACGCTGGCAGAGGGAGGGTATGTGTGGAGGATCTGTGTGGGAGGAAGGGCCTTTGAGGCCAAAATATGGATGGGTCAAAAAAAAAGGCAAAAGCAAAAGAGAAAACATTGATGGGCACAGTGTCCAAAACCCCCATTCTTTTTAATTACCATGTGCGTTGCCTGGATTTGTGTGAGGAGGTTCGGAGCTGCTGAGTCGCAAACCAGGAAAATGACTGAGGCTGGCTCTCTGGTCGTCCCGACGACGGACCTGGGAATGACCAGGGTCCTGGGACGGTGTCTCGCCTCCCAAAATACCTACACACAAGAGATATCAATAATCTATCACATTTAATAATGAGGAGGATGGCAGTTACATTGTTGTTTTCCTTACTTTTATCCGTAAGAATAAAATGTACAGTGGGGTTGGGCATTAGAGAGTTACATTTAATCACTTGAACTTGGCGTAATTTATAACTGAAGATTTTAGAAAATTAAAAAGAAAAAAGTTCAAAGATTGCAACAGTAGCACATCTCGAGGTTCACATGTTGCAATGTGCATTGAGCATTGTGAGCTTGTACTATATTTGAGCAATTTGAACCATTTTGAAAGTATAAAATAGTGATTTAGTGGTATATCCATACAAAACATTAACCTCAGGTATTTATATCACAGTGAAATCTGCATGAATTAATCACAATGATTTAAGGTGTGTTCGTAAATCCACGCTGAAATCGGAGTGCTCTCATATGAATTATTTAGCAATTTAAGAAACGTTTGTTCAGCCAGAATGTAAAAAGAAACATTATTGCCATGTTACAAAAGAATGTTTCTACCCTTTTTACATTTTCTACAAAGCAATGAGGAGGAATATGAAAATAATTTAACTTTGCAATAACATAACAAGAACACACTGAATACTAGAATGAGAAGAAAGCAGTCAGAGTTTTCCAATGCCCTCAGGAGTGGAATTACTCCTACTTGTCTGCTGTTGACCAAATTCCACATTTTTCAAAAACAGCAAGTATCCACAAGCTCACAACATTTTGCGGGATTCTTCTAGGTCAGAAGGTTATTTACTCCTAAATGAGGGGAAGACAGGGTCCGGGAGATTAATTTCAGAGGAGGCTAAACTCACATTTTCTCTCAGCTACAGGTGGGGTGGTCGAGGGGGAGGGGGTGTCAGGGAGGCGGCTTTGGCCGTTCAATAGGGAGCACCTTTGGTCTTCCATTCTGTTGCTCTGGAAGCGTGACAGCAGGTCAAAAAAGTCATCTTCACCCAGCGTGTCTGGCGGTCCTGTCTGCAAACAGGTAAACAACCATCAAATGAAAACCAAATGATAGGAACATAACAAGCTAAAAAAAAGTACATTAAAAACACACCACACGCGCACACACACCGACAACCGCCATGCAACATTTTTAAGATAGTTAATTATTGGTATTTCTGCTTTATCTGCCTTATTTGTGAAAAGTGTCAGTAAGAGACAAGAAATGTGTCAGATTCTAATCTGTATGACATACAGTATCAATATGACATGCCCAACATAGGACTCCAGGTTGAAAGTAGTTAAGAAATACAGTACCTTAGGTGAAGCTGATCTGGCCAACTCAGGAGATGGAGGCGTATTGCTGCCTTCCTGCTGGTCTTTGGAAGGAGATTTGCTGTTCTTTTGCTTCTTGCTTTTCAGGCGGTTGAAGAGGAAACGTTTTGTTGAGGCCTTGATTGAGTTATGTTTGGGAGATTTGTTGAATTCATCTTCATCCTGTTCCTGTCCATTGGTTATACATGAAAATGTATAATGTTAGAAACAAAGCTCACCTGAATCAAACACATCATCACAGCCCTGAAAAGAAATGTATTTTATGATTCAAACAAGAGCTACTGTAACTCACTACTGTACTGCAGTGAGTTGTACATTCTTCCAGTAGAGCCAAAGAAAGTTTGCAAATGTTTTACCACTAAAGGCCAGTCCACACCAATGCAACTCTTTGCAACATGCAGCTACTTGCAACTATTCGCAAACCATTATCCCCAATGGCAGTTGCAAGGAGTTGCATTGGTGTGACATGCCTTAAAACTGTTTTGTTGCACAGAGTTGCGATTAATTGCATTGGTGCGGTTTGGCCATAGGTAAAACCGTCTTCTTTGTGACATTTTCTTGATTTTATTTTGTGCATCATTTGTTTATCAACATGTTTGCTTATAATATTACATTTTACGTATTATCCCTTGTGCAGTGTGCGTGTATCTGTGTTTGGCTGTATAAATACTGAATATGGATGAATACATACAGCAGGATTTATGTCAGGGCTTGGTCCCAAGTTTTCTGTACTGTCTCCTTCCCCCGACTGTGATTCGAGACTCCCGAGACCTGAAACAAAGACACAACACTCAATATTTTAGTCATAGACCTCTGTCATCCCTGCTACAGCAAAGCAGTGTGCAGGACTGCATTATTCTTATTTTTGTCTATGCACTTGCCCAAAACAGATATTTTAGTTGTGCAAAGCTTTCTCATTTAACTCATTTCCCACGATCCCGTCGACTCGAAACCGTTGATTTCCCGCTGTACCACGCTGCGATGCCCGTCGATCCCGGAAATTTAATTAGCTTTAATCATTATGAAACGATTAAAAGTATGGTCGCTGATTATAGCCGGTTCTGGCTCTTTAGGCCCGCCTCCTAACTGTATCCCGTCGTATTTTCTGTTTAGACCGGATCTAGATTTCCATATCCGGTCTGACGTCAAATCGTAGCTTCCGTCCCATCTATTTACATTGTAAACAGAGGAAGGAGCAGCACGGTCATTTCATCGTCTTTTTTCATGCGTTTTTTTTTATTTGATAGCTGTTTGATTCTTGTGCTCGCCTGGCATATGATCCGCGCACATATCGTCTGCTATGTGCGCGAACGTGTCCACGTGTTACCATAGCGCACAGCTGGCCGTGTCCAATGTTTTCTTATGTAACACTGGCGGATACAGCAGGGGTAACTGCCTGGCAACGGATTTGTCAATTCCAATGGATTTTTTTTTATTCGAAAGCTGTCATCTTGTCTACCGGTCTACTACATGAGTCGCGCACAGATCATGCACTATGCGTGCACGTGCCCACGTTAAAAGGTAAGGACAATTTGGCAGCTGCTTACTACAGCTATGTTTAACATGGCAGCAAAATTGTTAAACAGAAACTACTATTGTAGACTTGATAAAAAAAAGAAAAAACATGAGCTAAGATATAAGTAAGGTTGCAACTATTTTCCATTTTGGACTGCTGTTGGTCCCCGGACCCGCCATTGAGAAATGACCCTGTACATTTACCTGAGAAGGGGTAGTGTCCCTGGTGGCCTGACAGAGCAGAGCTATTCGTGTTGGTGTTGTAGTGGCTGTTGAGGTGACTGTTGGTGTTGGACTTGAGGCTTACAACCAGTCGTAGGTCCGACAAATTCATTGTGGCTGTCACCTCACCACTTTTGTCTCCAATCTAGAGCAATGAGATGATAAAATGTTGATGAAGCCGACTGAAGCGGTAATACAGTAAATGAGACGAATACACTGCTGGTGTCAGTGCCTACAGATGATCTAGGCTTTTTTCAGTACAGTAATGAGTATGACTAATTTATATTTTGTCATTTGATGGTGACCTGTGCCAAAAATAGCAGATGAACAAGCTAAGCTGTTTTTGGCACATGTAATATAATGTATGTAGTATAAATCAGTCTCACTCATGAAGTTTAAGTTATTGCCACATTTGTTCAAATACAAATGTGGCAACCGAACACTACCAATCAATAATCAAAATCAACTAAAACATAATGGCACAACATCACCAGGAACTGTCATTTTGCATATAGGTAAAATTTTGTCTGTCTGCACTTTCCCTGTTGTTCTTTAGATGCCCACCAGGTGGGGTTGTGGCAGATGGCACAGCTGATTGTGCTCTCCTACATAGAATGCAATAAACAGTCAACAATCACCTCTCTGGCAATTTCCAGATGTTTCTCAGCAAAGTGCATGGCCTGCTCGTGATTCCCCAGGGCAGTGTGAGCATTTCCGAGACTCCAGCACGCTCTGCCCTCCCCGACCCTGCAGGAAGACAAAAGGGAAATGAGCAAAGTAACTCCCAATGTGGGTATGTATAAGGTAAACCAATGCATTGTTGCCCATTCTGTATCATAAACTACAGTGAAGCAAGTCTGAAATAAATAATAAGACAATGGGAAAATAGGAAACCTGCAGAAGAAACATGAATTATATGTCCTGAAATAACCCCGAGCAAAACGAATCCTATCCACCTGTGGCATGTACCTGTCTTTGAGGTCCTGGGCAATGACCAAGTGTTTAAGGTGGTAATCGATGGCCCTCTCATAGTCCCGGAGTAGTGTGTAGGTGTTGCCCAGGCTGTAACAGGCCTGGGCTTCCACGGCCCTGTCCTTCAAAAGCCTGGCTAGCTGCAGAGTCCTCCTAGGGGGCAGAATGAGGGGGAGGGGGAGAGTAGAGGTAGGTCAAAGAATGTCTAGGGTGGTGGGGGCAGTGCATGATCAGATATTTTGTCTCTTTTTCCCTCCCTGTTGACTACAGAGGTATTGCCTGTATACAGTTTTACTTAAAGGGCCATTTCACCTCTGGGACAACCCAATCTTATTCTATTATTGTTTGGGAGACTATCAACACAATCCTGAGTTATTTTTTGTGTTCAATCTGTGTTTTGAGATATTTTAGTATTTCAGCATGTACTAGTGATGCGTTTTGCATGTTGATCGTCTCCCAAACAACAATAAAATAAGATTGGGTTGTCCCAGGGGTGAAATGGCCCTTTAAGTAAAAGCATCAATAGTGCAATGTAGAAACTGTTACAAGTAAAAGTCTGGTATTAAAAATGTACTTCAGTAAAGGTAGAAAAGTATTGGCATCAAAATATACTTAAAGTACCAAAAGTACATTTTCTCATTATGCAGAATGTCCCATTTCACAAGTTATGTCTAAAATTGATAAATAAAAAAATAAAAAAAACTTTGAAAATATATCTACAAGCTCACAACCTTGTGAGCTATTTGCCTCTGAGATGTAGTGGAGTATAAGTAAATGTATAGACAATTGGAATACTCAATTCCAGCAAAGCAAAAGTATATATCTCTTTTGCAGTACTTGAGTAAATGTTACTTTCTACCACTGCCTGACTGTATATAGCATAGATGGCAATAAAGGACAGACATTCTGAAATGCTGAAACTAAGAATCACAATAGACAGAATACTTTGTTTATGCATTGAAAATAACCCGGTAATCTTTTCCACAAGGGGAGAGGAGAAGACGGGTTAACTCACTTGTAATGACGAGCAGCCATGTCAAACTGGCCCAAAAAGATGTATGCATTTCCAAGGTTACAGTGGGCCCTCCTCTCAGCAGATTTATCCCCAAACTCTTTAGCGATCTGCAGGCGCTGCAAACCAGGGAAAACAGTATAGGGTGCATGTTACAATCTGACACAATGGTCAAGATAAAATAGCAACATTTTGAGGCAAGAAAGAAGGAAAGTAATGTCTACATACTGTAACCACTAGTATTGGAAATGCATCTGGATAACGTTGTGGGATATAAAGAGCTAAATTACAGGAAACTAAGGTTTATTGTAATTTAACTTTAAGGGAAAAGAACTAGGCTACACAACAATTTAATGGGTGCTGGTTAGGTCAGGGGTTCCCAGACCTTTCCATGCCAATGAGGACCCCCACATAGGCATATAGCTTCAGCCTATAGCAAAATAGCAAAAAAAAAAAAAAAAATTAAAAGGCCAAGCTTTGAATATATTTCTTTGGCATTTTTTGGACAATGACATGTCGAAAATAGGGTCAGCAGGTAAGTGGTTCAACTGGCACAATAATCGTATACAACATGTTTGTATACGTAATCTTTACATTTTCCTCTCTTTTCCAATTAGCTGACATTGTAGATGTGCAACAGGTAACAGAGCTAGTGCCAACCTTTTCGTGGGCAGCCACTGCATTTTCAAAATCCCCAAGCAGGTAGAAGGTGTTCCCCAGGTTCCCATAGGTTCGACCCTGAGCTGCATGATCACACAGCTCTGTCACCAGGGCCAGGTTTGCTCTTCATAAAGCACCAACACAAAGCACATTACTAGTATTACATTAATACATAAATACCATTACACATATGTACATATACATATATTTCATACATTCATATGAAATACAACTGCACGTTTTTCTTTTTTTTATGATAGAAAACAAAACATTCGAAACTTTTGCATTATAGACTAAGACTATATAATAAACAACATTCAATAAGCCAGCAGCTCAATCCAGCATTATTTGGGGGTAATAATTTCCCTTTTTGAAATCGGAGTGGCTTAATAAGTCCCTGCACTTCAGAGATTAAAATGTTTACTTAAAATGTTTACATTTTAAGGACATTGAGTGGACCACACGCAGCCTACCTGCCATTCTGATCTCAGCCAGTCTGGCTCCTTTCATTTCAAGTCAGTGAATTGAGTATGCTACGTGTTAATGCAATGCAAAATCCTAACTCCCTGATTAACAATATTTTGACTGTTTTGTCAAAAAGTGCTGAATAAATTCTAACCAGTAAAGGGCTTTGCACACAGGACCGTTGCGTTTTTTCCGTTTGCTGCATGATTAAAAACGCATTGGATTTGGTGCACAAGGCTGTGCGGAATCCACACTGCGGATCCGAAAAGGAGTCATAAAAGGAGTCAATGAGTTTTTACCGCATGCAACAAGACGCACAAATCGAACTGGGTTAGATCGGGAAAAAACGCACAGCCGCAGCCACCTGCCAAATCATTGTTTTCTTTAAAAAGATGAAATTGTCAGTTTTTTCCGTGCGGAAAAGAAAAACGTGTCTGTGTGCAAAGCCCTTAAGACTCCCTTATCGGGAGATAAGCGACCGTCAGGTCACAAGTTTACACTTTCGATATGATTCAAGATTTTCAACCCACAAGTAATCTACAAGCTCGCAACAAGTCACAACACATCAAGATAAGGTTGTCGATCTGTTATTTTTTTAATTATTAGAAGTGGTAAAAAAATAAAAATAATAATCTTCATTTCATATATTTATGATTTGATTCGTCTATTACGCCCAGAGTCATTAAACCGTGTGAAAGCTATGGGAGGAGTATTTGGGGGAAGAGATCTCAGAGGAAGTTTGGGAGGAGGTTTTGAAACGTGTTCATGGGTCTTATTTTTGTGCGAGACGCTCTCTTATTCAATGCAAAGTGCATCATATTTACTAAACCAAGGCTTGGTTATCTAGAATTCATGAGAATGTATTGTCAGCCTGTGATAGATGTCAACATGCTCGCTGCACCCCAATCCACATTGAATCAAGCAGACCTCATACATAGTATATACGTTTTGGCTTCATCCATCACTCCACTCATTTCTTTGTCAGAGATATCGGGGGGAAATGTGGAACCACCTGCTGTTGGTGCATTGTTTGGGGTTTTCCATTCGTTGCCTTCCCTCTCTAAAGCTAAGAAGGAGGCTAATCTTCCCTCCCATACTCATTGGATGAGAGACATCCTATATTTTCATAAATTAGAGAAAATTAGACTGTCCCTGAATGGTTCCACCAAAAATTCTGGAAGGTATGGAGTTCTTTCTTCTAATAAGGATAAACTTTCCTTTCATTTCAGATTAGGGTGTCGTGTGAAGTCTGGCGGTGTAGGGTCGTTAAGGTGTCGGACACATTGGCTGTATAATTGCAGATAAGCTGACCGCTGTCAAATAATGGCTAGTATATCGGCAAAGGTTTTAATAGATCTTAAGTACCGCTAGTTAATTAAATGATTTCGTTGATTATAAGTGATACACTGGAATTGTTTTGCATTGATTCATTGATGTATAATCCTTTTTATCTATTAAAAAAAAAACAAATCACTAAGAAAATAATTGATAGTTGCAGCCCTAAAAATCAAATGAAAATCAGATGTTCAGAACTGGCGTAAACAGCACCGTCACCAACTCACTCATAGAACTCTGTGGCTTTCTTCAGAGCGGCCCTGGCTTCCTCCGGGAACTCGCCAGGCTCAGCTCCAATCCAGCAGATGCTCTTTCCCTTGGCGTGGTAAACATTCCCAAAATTATACAGCGCTCGAGCCTGTCCAACCTACAGCGTGCACATGAGATTTTCACTGAATAAGTGTAACCAACATTGTAATTATACACTTAAAATACACTGTCGCCAGACCCTCCATTTGCAAGTGGGCTGGCAAACTATTCAAGATGCTGGTAGTACGCAGCTGTTCCACAGTCCTGGCGTGTACCCAAGCTATTCCATGGTTGGATGCCATGTTGTGGTACGATTTAAAACAACATCACAGGATCGATTTAGTTGTAAATGCATGTAATCAAAGGACATTGGGCTTTTAACCACCTGTCCATCTTTTAAAAATAGCACAATTAATGTGCTTATTTTAGTTTATCCAACTTTTACCAATTACTTTTCATGTTAACACATTCACTCAAAGCACTCAATTCGAAACCTATATGCCAAAGAACTGATGTGCTTCTTCTCTGCAGGACATAGAACATGGATTGATCAAATGGCTGTTATCTGAATTTGAACATCTAAAAAAAGGCTTCCCAAACTAATATTGCATTGACATTAACTAACATGATGGATTATTTCATATCATTTCTATTATACTCACCCTATCATACATGGATCTGGTGATTTCCAAGTGTCTTTGGCAACAAACCACTGCTTCATCAAACCTACCCAGAAGCTTCAATGTGTTGCCAAGATTACCACTGGCTTTGGCTTCTCCAAGGTCATCCCCTATTGTTCTGGGAAAAAAGACAAACTATGAATGGTATAAAAATAAAGACAAGCTCATTGTACTTGTTTCGGATTACAATGATTTGTCTCAGTTACAAACACAATTTGCCTCAGGTGCAAAATGCACAGTTTCTCGAAACGCAACTGTGATCAACTTTAAACTATTTACCTTGTAACCAAAGTAGATCATGTCAGAGTGGATACTATTTATTACTTTATAAGGTCATTACAATGGCAAAGTTTAGCTAACTGCGAGGCACCATTTAATGACAGGAAGCTTATGGAAGTGTTTACAGTGAGTGCAAGCTTACGCAGTTAAACTAGGACGGTGGAACAGTTTACCTGGTAAGTGTGAGGTCATGGCGGTGGTACTCCAGTGCTTTACCATACTCCTGTAGGTGGAAGTAGGCATTGCCGAGCTGGCTGTAGATGGCACTGAGGATCTGAAGGTCCTCCGTTCCAACTTGGATAGCAGACTCAAAGAAGGAGACGGCAGCACGGTAGTCACCAGCCTTACACAGCCTCTCACCTTCTAGAGCTAGTTCCAGACACGATGCTTCCATCCTGCAGAGAAGATAATCAGGGGAGGAGAGAGTACTCAGTCCAGCTTAAAGTAAAAGTTATTTATTTCTCAACAAAACTGTTAATGAAAAAATGTATTACTGAAGATGCTGCTGCATGAAAAAACTAAGAGAGAAAGTAAATCTTCAGTAATGACCACATTTGGCCACTGAGCCGGAAAATGTAAGAAATGCAAGTACAGCTCAGGTCGCACACTGTACTTTTTCTGACTTTATTGATAGTATTGGAGAGAGACAGGAAACAAGCAGATAGTAGGGGAGTGGCAGCATAATGTAATGGTCCGCCCGGCCCAGGAGTCAAACCAGGGACATATCAGGTCAGGGTCAGGTATCAGAGCCTATGTGCTACATAGGCTATTATATAATATAAAATAGACTGTACTGTATTGTATATCCCTGTATAGCCCTTAATTTAATTGTTTAAATTAAGGTCACAGAACTATCCAAGGATATACTATTCATTTTGTTTTAAATCCGTCCCCGGCATCATCAGTATTAATTGTCATGGAACAGAAAAATACGGTACTTGGTCTTAGTTTCATGCACTGAATCAGAGCCAGCCAGCCAGACACCTTTAAAGTCTGACCGCTTTTAAGACATGCAGGAGGGTCAAGGGGAGTCTACTGTTAAGTCCCCAGTCCACCGTTAGCTCCTTTACCTCGATTGGCAGCATTCATGCAAGGTAGACTAGACATTTAGCAGGAGACGGTTTCAGACAGTTTGTAACAACAAGAAAGAAGAGAGTCTAAAATAGGATGTTCCATTTTCCTGTCAGGGAACTCCAACGAATCCCAAAATACCTTGGAATGAAAATGTGTGCCTAAGGTTTCACCAAGAACACAAAGTAGTAGACTCAGACGTGTTTGTGGTGACTGGTGACTGGTGAGGTCCAGCATCTTATATCTTACACGCCCTTCCTGTGAAATTTAAAACCATTTCTTTTTTTTCCCTCTCTCCTTCTGCCCATAACAAAAAACTCAAGAACAGTTATTCTACAACTCAGAAGTTAAAAGAAATCCAAGAACAGGCTATGCTATGATATGTTGACCTAGGGCTGTCACAATTATTACATAATCGTATAATCGCGATTATTTGACATAATCGCGATTATTTTTCATAATCGTTTCCATGTTGCAAAATGTTCATATATTTAAAAAAGAAAGTCAAAAAATGTGGAAATAGCAGATCTACAAGCTCACAACGTGACGCGATGTGACGCGTTGTGAGCTTGTAGATCGGCTATTTCCACTATCATTGTTCTTTTTTAAGTATAAAGTTGTCAAATATGTAATTAATTTCTTTGTATATCTACCATGTGCAACTTCAAAGCCTAAAAGCCAAACAGAAATGTAATTGCCAACGACAAAAACACAATTAAATCGTTAATCGCAATTATTTGAGTGGCAATTAATCGTCATGTAAAATGTCATAATTGTGACAGCCCTAGTCAGAAGTTAAAAGAAATCCAAGAACAGGCTATGCTACGATGCAATGCAACGCTCACGTTGACCCCTTGGGCACATTATTTGCAGGTGCTACAGAGGCCAAATGGATTACATAAGCAGTCCCATCAATCACAACCCTCATTCTGTATGTGTACAGTCATGGTCTCTTGGTACTATAAAGGCTCAGGAGTTAATAAGGCTTCTAAAGAAATGTTAATATTTTCCCATGACATGCTTGTGGTTGGTTGGATGTTTTCTTTTCTCCTGTGAGTTAGACTGGTCTGGCAGACAGATTCCTCACTGCTCCTGCTCCATCCATCCATGACATACAGTACAATACATAACAATAATAATAGTTCAGAACTATTTATACAGCGCTTTTCTAATTACCTAAAGTCGCTTTATAGTACAATAATACGAACATCTCCATAGTGGTAGTACTGTGACAACTGTAGACAAATCATCAGTTGCTACAATTGAGTTAGAAGTGACTGAGAACAGAAAAAAAGGAGTCACAACGTTGACTTGTTATGTACAACCTTTGGACAAGTTCATATTGATAATGTAGGATGTACTAAGGTAGAAGTAGACCGTGATTCCTAGACACAGTAATGTAAATTGTCCTATCTAATGTCAATACAACTTAAAATTAATATCTCACTACAAATAGATCACATTTCTGACCCACATACCTCTTGCCTCGCCCTCTCGATCTGATACGGTCTAGACAACGTGATATGATAGACATCCCAACCTTCTGAAATCACTATCTCAGGTGAAGATCAACAAATGTGGCCCTCAGCTTCTCTCCTTGAGCATACGCACACTACCACGGTGACACACTAGCGCATTAAGGGTTTCCTTTTCTGCTGCCGTCTCTAAACGCGCCTTGCCAACCTGCAGCATAACAAAGGACTTAATCTGCTGTGTGTGTCCCACTCACCTCAACTGTCAGTGAGGTGGCATAGTCTTGTTAAGTGTAGCTTAACTGTGGGTTATTCCATCGTAGAGGTGGTCAGAGAGACAGACACAGTGGTCAGATAGGTTTAGTGTGGAGAGCTATCTTTCTTGACACCTCCGTCGTCAGTCAGTAGCCTGTGTCTCTGATCCACCTGATGGTGTGTCACTTCCAATTAGCCCAGAGGATCAATAGTGATTATAGTGGCTGTGGGGAGTCCTAATGCTCTTTGAAACAACAGAAGGGGCGGCAGCCGTTCAGGAGGTCGAGCGGCCGCTTGGGAAACGGAAGGTCCCCGGTTCGATCCCGACTGTACTGTTAGTGTCCTTGAGGAAGACACTGGACAACCCCTAACTGTTCATGATGAGCAGGTTGGTGCCTTGCATGGTTTCCTCCGCTCCGCCATCGGTGTGTGAATGGGTGAATGCAATGCACATTGTAACAGGCTTTGGATATTTGACCATTTAACAGCCTGTGAAATCATCATTCAGTGACCGCCTGCCTGCCAGGGAATCAGCTTAACATCAGCTTGTATGACCAATTTAAACAAAGTGGCTCAATTTAATACCGCCTACCAACACAATGACACTTGAGGCCTAGCTAGCAAAGGGTCAAAAAGCATAGCAGATTCCAGAACAGTGCATGATCAGATGGACAGAGAAACTCAATGCATTATGTAACTCCCTTCCCAATGAATCACACGTAAAGGTGCTTATATATACCCAGACCTCCCTTACCATGGATCACACGTAAGGGTGCTTATACTAATATACCCACCCAGACCTCCCTTCCCATGGATCACACGTAAGGGTGCTCTACCAAGAGAAATCCACTTGTCTGAATTAACTAGGATGAGTAAGTATCCCAAGGTGCCCTCCAGGAGAGCTAAAACATAGTCTAGTCAGTTCCTTCTAAAAACTAATTCTCAAGTTATTTTATCATGTTACTTGGCAATATGTAATCATCATTATCCCACATTAGCTCTTTGGAGTACTTACTTGTTTGTATGTTTACTGTGTTTCTTGTTACAACAAGCTGCTCGAAACTCATTGTGACAGTGGGATTAAAAAAGTTTTGAATTGAATACGAGCTCTCAGATGAGCCAGGTGACATCAAGGCAGTAACCTCAGTTGACATGATGCCAGTGAACAGCTCACCACTAATGTAGCATGGCTAGTCTGGCTACAAATCCAAGAGCCCTCTGGAGTACAGGAGATGTAAATTAGGGCTTTAGTGACCTTTATTGTAAAGCCCTTAAGAAGTAATTGTAGGCACTAGGCAGTCTGGGCAACAAACAACGCTGCTAGTAGCCACTATTCAGCCCATCCATGTAGTAAAGAAGACAGGGTGAATGTATCAAAATGGAATTTATAGGGACAGGGATTCATACCAATCTGCTACATTGACGTGACTAGACATGCATCCAGGCAATTCTATTGAGTGACTTAATTTAAGAAATGCATCTACAGTGAACACAGGAGTAGGTTTTTACTGTGACATACTCAACAAGATATTCAATATGGCTCAATTATAAGCAGGGCTCATAACAAATATACTGGTGGTGCAAACATGATTGGCCATTCACAAGTTCTGCTGAAAGGCTAAACTATGTAAACTTAGCATAACAATCACATAAAGATTCTCATCTCTACTCCGTATAGTTCTGCACTGACATGATGAAATACCCATTTTGTTGAATCTAAATCTAAAATGAAATATCAAAGAACATTTAAAGAATGTCAACACACTGAAAGAAATAAGCAATATCAGCTAATAGTCATTGTGTACAATGAAAGCATAGCCTAGTTAGTAGTACTGCAGAATCTCACGACTGATAACATCAGCTAGTTTTTCTACACATATACTGCCTAGTGCCTACCTGTGGCAGGCATGAAGTTCGTGCTCCCTGTCCTTTGCACTGTCCAGAAAAGTGCCACTATACATGACAGTGTATTGGGCAGCTCAGCAGTCCTATTGACAGTGACACCCTCCCTGAATAAACACAGCCAGAGGACAGACATGAGGCATCCCTGTCAACAGCAACGCACACGACAAAACGAACAAAGTAACTCTGGCTGCTTACAAAATAGGCTGATCTCAAATTCATTGTTTGAAAGCCTTCAAGTGAAAGTGGAACACCACCTCAAAAAGGCAGAGTGGGAGGATCTAGCCTTTAGAGTAGACCGGTGACACCCCAGTCTCTCTCTGCCTCCTCACTCCAGAAATTCGAGACGAAATATGAGAAAGGATGTGTTCACCTGTGCCAGTAAATGACAACACTCATGGTATTACCCAACACAAACAGATCAAGGAGTAGACACAACTCTTAAGGGCCACTGATATACATGTAGGGCATGTAATATTTCAACTACATTCAAACTAAATGTTGTCCCAGTGGCCTATTTACAATACATCTGAACTAAAGCCAGTATCAATACTCTTCATAACATTCATCAACACATAATATATTGCTAGTCACAGTCCTTGGACAAAATGTAAACATTTCTGTTTCGTATTTTAGTCATCTAGTTTCGTATTTAGTAAACTCACTTAGAAATAGGGAACTTACAGGCTATTACTCAACAGAAAGTTGAGTATACTGAATTGATACTGAATTTATACAAGAATATCCTGTATTCCTGTAGACTTAGTATGTTTGCTCAGCCCGATGTATGTTCCTTCAGGGTTGCGGTTGAGGTTGGGGTCAGTTACAGAAAGTGTGTCTGAGGTAAAATACCAGAACATGATGTAAAGTTAGGTGGCTGTGCTGTGGGTTTGTAGAAAATACTATAATAGCGTAGTCAGTCTCATCTTCAGTTCCTGACTCGTTTTAAAGTGTTATAAGTGTGGAAATGTTGAGTGGATAGTTTGCATATTTTCTAACCATTTAAAGTAAACCATAGTTGACCCTGCATGCATGGTGACAGGGTCCCCCAGGGATCTACTAACAAGACCATTGGTTGGTTCTCAAAGTGGGGTCCGGGGACCCCTTGGGGTCATTGAGGGAATTCCAGAGGGTCCCCAGCTAAATTATAGTTAGGAACCAAATGGACCCTTATGGGTCTGCACTCTGCAACTCAGAGAGTATACAAATGCACCAGTCAGGATAGATCTGCCTTTTTTGCAGAATGTTCGCCCAGAGACTTCTGGGATGCTATAGCTCGGGTGTTCAAGTGGCTAAAAGGAAGTGTCAAACCACAAAAGCTCCATTGACCAAGGTAAATGAAACCCCTTTTACATGAGGTGCTCGAACAAGCAGGACCCTATATTCCATGGGATCATGCTTAATATCCTGTAGGATCAGTTCATGCCGCTGACATCCGTGACTGACTGATGACATGTTTGGTATGAACCTTCACATAATTACTCGCGATTTTCTATGCTCGCAGTCAACGTGGACGTTGGGGCCAGAACATGATTCCACACGTTCTGTTGTTTCACTGGAAAAACTGGAACACACTTTAGTTTATTGGTGTGTACTGTGTACAGTGTGGCATACGCAGTAGCCTACACACTTCTGTTATGTAATTTAAATCATTTCCCAGCTATACGTTTTCAATGTTGACATCGCAGTGGTGCGAGCTGACAGAAACCTGAGACATAGCATTACAAAAATGACATACAAAGACGCAATAGTAACGTTTTGCACAGGGTACAAATAAAACAACATCTTACCTCACCTCACTGCGCGCGTCCATATATGTAGGCTATGACTTCAAGGGTGATAAGTAACTCAACTACCTAGTTAAAACTTTTTGACTTCCAGATGTTTACCAGTTTCACTCAGTTATTTCCAGCCAGCCAGTAACAGTTAACCCACCTGAAGAAAGAAACGGCATCACTGAGAAGCAGAGCTAGAAAAGCCACGCCTTGTAATCAAATCCAGCCTCCGGTGATCTTCAACATAACGCGACCCGTTTCCACTGAATCCACTCCAGTCATCTGTTGTTATCTTGTAGATTAGATTTTTGGGGCAAGCAGCCGGAGTTGGCTTTGCTTGCCCATTTTCCCACTATAGGCATACTTTACTGGGTGCACCTTTATTAATCTCCTCCAAGAGTTACCGTCCTAATTCCTTTGTCGAATGAATCACATCAACAATAATTGGCCAACCATAACATTTGTTAGTTCGTGCACCAACTATATGACATACTATTACGCTAAGTACAGAATTATCTGATGCACTAAATACTGGAGTGGAGTAACCCCCAATCAAGCGGGTCAAGCCTGCCCTCTACAGGCCTGGTTTTATATTACACCCACAATAAACACCAGTGGTGTACATTTTTACTCAAGTAGGCCTACTAACAATTTTGATTTTTGGAGCTGTGTGGAACACAAGCTCCCTATACGTGGCCGTGTGTGTGGGTCTGTCTGTCTGTCTCCGTGTCTCCGTGTCTGTCTGTAGCCTGCAGTAACCTTTTCTGACCACACATGTTAAGGGAGGGGCGCTGTTGCACACACACACACACACACACACACACACACACACACACACACACACACACACACACACACAGCTCCACTTCGAACAGAGGTTCGATTTTACTTCACTGTCTGGAGTAGGCCTATTTCCAATTATCAATACTTTTACTTCTACTCCACTACATCTCAGAGGCAAATTATGTACTTTTACTCCACTACAGATCTCTGTATCTGTCTGTCTGTGTCCCTTTTATGCCCATATATGGAGATCTATGCCTTTCGGGCGGCCAATCGTCTAGTCGGGGACCGGCCTACTCGGGAACGATGTAAATAGGGAATGAATGCCCCACCCTTTAACGCAAACCCCATTTATCTGTTTGCCTGTGTCCATTTATGCCCATATATGGAGATACATTTCTGTCTGCGTCCATTTTATGCCCTTATATGGATATCTCTGTATCTGTCTGTCTTCATCTTGAGCAGTATACACAGCCTGCTTGCTTTGCCACCTGTGGGGAATGATGCCCCTCCGGTTGTTAGGCAATGGGGAAATCCCGCTAAGGCAAACGCCGATAAGGCAAACGCCGATAAGGCAAACTGGGCAAATGTACTGCCCGGGTCTCCTACCGTATTGTCCAACGAATACAGAGTAGCCTCCTTTTGTTATGGTGAAATGAATAAAGAATTTTTAGCAATACAATGTTTATGTCACAGTTATTGTCCACGACAAGCGGCGCGAAGGCCAGCGGACCTTGGTCCTTACGAAGCCATGGTGAATGCAATCGTTATGGCCTGGGCAAGCGCACGATAAACGCATGAATGGGATTAAACGCGATGCAGGTGAGCTCACATTTCACCATAACAAAAGGAGGTTTAGTAGCCTACATTTTGTCTTATAGGTACTTTGCCTTAAAGGGCCTACACCATGAATTTTCATTTTTCCAATTTTTATGTATTTTCTTGGTGTCCCACCAGCAACTTCTATCCTCACAAAGTCCTATTTCTGACCATTGTGTCTTTCTCAGTTTATGGGCCGATCTATGTTAGCATGTCTCAGAACGGTCCTGATTGTGAAATGTCAGATTTGTGATGTCACAAGGCCTGAGAAGGAGGTAGGAGGAGCTGGGAGAGGATTGGGGAGGGGTGGGCAGGCCTGAGAAGGAGGCAGGAGGAGCTGGGAGAGGGTTGGGGAGGGGTGGGCAGGCCTGCTGAGCAGGAGGTGGGGAGGAGTGTGGGGCCAAAACTGGCTCAATAGCGCAGTCCTCCCACTCAGGACAAGGTGGTACTGCAGCTGAAAATGCTCTGAAAGCCAGGCAGAAATGACAGGGGCTCTGTATTCAGGAGTGGTAATTTAGCCTCAAACCTTTTCAAAAACGTTTTTGGGACACAAACAGTGTTATATAAATTATTTTTAAATGCATGGTGTAGGACCTTTAACGTGCTTTTGCATTACGGGACGCGCTACAACCATACATCAGTCATTGTAGAAAGTGCATTAGTTTGACTGAGTGATATATAATCACATTTCACCATTTAAAAAGTCAATAGCCAGGATCAGTAATGGGACCAAGAGTTAAATTAATATCCGGAATTCTGCTGTGTCTACTTGCAATAATGTGTGGTGGGAATCATATTTTTCAAACACACCTGCTCCTCTATTTTTGAAACCTCCATGTATGCCTGTATCTTTTGGCCTCTGAGTCGGTGTAAACCTAGTAGGCCTACTAGGGTAAATGCTCTTCCCACTAATGTTCGCTATTGTCCACTGTCAACTCTAGAGTTTTATTCCGCAAACAGTTTCCCTAGCTCTTGGTGTATTGTTTACTGTAGGTGTCATTCATTTATTGTACATGACTGTCGCTCATGTGTTCAGACATGTATTTGTTGTGTTTACGAGGATCACAATGGAATTGTTTAATATATTATTGTGTTATCCTCGATAGGTTTTAACTGTACAATAATTACTTTATTTTGGCAACATCTGGGACAGACAAGATTAATTAACTTAAAAAAAAGAGAGAGAGAGAGAGAGAGAGAGACAGAGACAGAGAGAGAGAGAGAGATGAACAAAACATAGCAGCTAAATGTTTGGCATCCCAAAATAAACACTTTATTGAATAGTTAAGATAACATATTTTAATGTGTCACTAATAGTGTTTTCTTTTTTTTTTAAAACAATGTCATGGTATAACAGTTTTGATCAAAACATAATTGGCACCATATGTGCCATGTATGTAGAGCTCTCCACAAGTACTGAAACATTCATTTTCAAATGTATATTTTTCTCAGCTTTAAATATTAGAATCAATGTGGTACAGTAGCTAGTAATATAAGTAGAAATATAAGACAACAAATTGACATCTCCTGAAGGCAAATGGTATTCCTCATTCAGGAGCACAAATGATCTATCTGCCTTAGAGATAAAAATAAAAAAAAAGAACAGAACAAGAGCTTAACTGTCCCCTGTTCCCTTTTTTATCTTTAAACAACATTGCCAGTGTGCAACACAGTGGTTCCCAAACTTCTTAATTATCAGTATGTTTTATTTATGGAATTTCTTAGATTTGTTTATTTGCTGTTTTAAAATGCATACAATTATTGTAAAAAACGGTTGAAATGTATCTATCTATCTATAATTCCAGGAATCTGGGCCAATAATAGCCTATTCACGGCCCGCCCACTCAGCATCCCCCTGGTGCTGAAGTCACGTTCTGAAGGGTAAAACCCTGCTAAAAGCCCATAGAGTTAACACAGAAATCGCAAATTTAATGCAATTTCTGAATAGTAAAGTATAAAGCATGATCAAGAACACAAGATAGTAAAAGGCACAAAGCATTATAATTTAGTTTACCGTTCGAAATAATGATTTGTTGGCTTTAAGTCCAGCCATTTCTGTATTAATTTCCCCTTCTAAACTGACGTCAGCACCAGGAAGTTGCTGAGAAATTTGCTGAGTGGGCGGGCCGTGAATAGGGCATGCCCATGGCCAATCAGAAAGGGGAAAAGGCAATCTCTAGACGTGAGGTAAGGATCCCTTAGGGACTGGTGAGGAGATGGGTAAGGATAGTTAGTTATTTTTTAATGTAGGAAAAGAAAGTGGGACTTTTACTCGAGTTGTGACCCATAAAAATTGGTCCGCGACCCACAAATGGGTCCCGACCGGCCCACTGTTTGGGAACCAGTGTTTAGACTGTAGTATACCTGGAAGGACCAGGACAGGAGCGGAAAGGGGATGAGCCGCTGGGGAAAACAGACATGAAGATAGGGTTATGAGGCGG
This sequence comes from Nannobrachium achirus, assembly GCF_963921795.1. NCBI lineage: Eukaryota > Metazoa > Chordata > Actinopteri > Myctophiformes > Myctophidae > Nannobrachium > Nannobrachium achirus. Next base: position 18,730,409 of record NC_137810.1, on the reverse strand, counting down.
CGCTGCTTCCAGCAGCAAGGCCTGCCTTTTCTTGCGATATACCGTCTTGTAGCGGAAGTCAGCGGGGGGACGCAGGGCCACAGGGCCCCCTACCTCCTCAGAGGAGGAAACAAAAGACAGAGATGGCTGAGGTGGTTGTGGTTGTCGCTGGGAACTCAAGTCTGCGCTTTCATCCGACTCCTCGCTGGAAGAGGAGCTCAAAGGGTTAGAGGGCTTGGTACGAACAGGAGGTTCAAAGGGCACAGGGTCAAAAGGCGCTGGGACAAAGGGAGCTGCTGGGACCTCTGGAAGAACAGCAGGGGGCAGTGTGGGATCAGACGGGACAGGCTGGGGATCATTTCCCTGGTCAAAAAGCAGAGATGGTTGGGTCGGGGTCATAAGGTCAGGTTGAAGGTCATGGCCCTGAGGCTGCATTGGCCTGAGGATGTCAACGTTCTAAGGAAGGAGAGAGAAGCAAAAGCAAAGAAATATTATTCCAATGGAATTAAACACAATGACAGGTACACTGTGACATCACACCCCAAACAGTATGGAGGATTAGATAAGAAAACATAATACACGCTTAGATGTCGTAGGGCTAAAATACATTAAAATAAAATAAATCCACCACTACTGAGTCTAGGGGTTCTAATCCATCGTGGCGCATCCAGCTTGTCTAAAGGATTATGAACACACTTGGTCGTGTTCGGGGGAGGTAAGCCGGTTGAGGAGGAACCGAGAGGGTGATTGTTGTTACTGCAGGTGACTGCATGTACTCCTACGGGCTGGGGCGGCACCTGTCAGTGGGGAATGTTGTACGGGAGGCGCTATGTCCTCCCGGTGGGGCCCCCTCACTGTCAGGTGAGGTGAGCCATTGCCAATAGGGTACAGTAGTGGCAAACAGTCAGAGAAATTAATTGGCATAACTGAATTGAGAGAAAACAAGGTAAAAAATAATAAACAGTGTAAAGGTTGAGGCTTTACAAGGCTAATCTAAATTAATAATAAGAAAAAACATAATAAAAATGTATATGAAGCAGCACCAGGCACGTGCACACATAGACATCAAAGGGGGCTTGAGCCCCTGCCCTTTTATCCGTCTGTAAAAAAGTGCCCTCTCCAGACCATGAATGCAGTTTTACTATGGTGAAAGAAATGCAAATGCCCTCTTTCCATGCCAGACATACCTGAAGGCAGCGTTCAAGAGAACTGCCTTGTCCAAACTTACTCTCCTGAACTTGAATGCAGCATCTTATGTTGAAAGAATTGCCCTCTCTGTGTAGAAATCAAGCATCGAAAATAGCCGACCTCCAAGCTCAAAGCGCGTAGCTCTGTGACACGCTTTGAGCTTGGAGGTCTGCTATTTTCGATATTTTCGCCAAAAGGCCCTTTTAGAAATTTCAGCCCATGCCTCTCTTAACATTCTCTGCACATCCCTGAGCAGCACTCTAATATTGTTGTGGAACAAAGACTGACAGTGACACCCATTCTTTCCGTACCTGTACTTTGTACATCTCACAGGACACCTGGACATCAGGATGTTGGTCCATGTCCCCACGCATGGAGCCTGCACAGAACCCTGCAGTCTGAGGAGAGAGGATCGGAAAGGAAACCACCTAACGTCATTTATTGCAGGTACACAATGCTTTTTATTCTGCAAACTTGAAAGCAGAATTACATTAGTTACATTACTTACAGTATACTGTATGTGTTTAGACACGCTCATGAATATGTGTGGACAAGAGCAACTCCCTTCAAGGACGATTGCTATTACTATATACAGGTATTTGTCATGTCCTATTTTATTATTATATTATTATTTATTTTGTGTGTGTGTGTGTGTGTGTGTGTGTGTGTGTGTGTGTGTGTGTGTGTGTGTGTGTGTGTGTGTGTGTGTGTGTGTGTGTGTGTGTGTGTGTGTTTTTTCTTTTTTCAAGACACACAAAACCACATATACAATACAATAAAAGACCACAATCAAAATTCAGACAAAACAAAAAGCATACAATATACCAAAAAAACACACAAAAAACAAAACACCTGACATCAACACGACACATAAGAATATAAAATAACTATGATACAAAGAGCACATACAACTTTTTATCTTCAATTTCAATGCATTACGCGTACACCGGATTAATTGCGAGCTTGTAGATTGGTTATTTTTGATACTTCTTAGAAAAGACAATGGGATCTTTTACCCATTAAGTCGTGACCCATTCAAATTGGTCCGTGACCCACAAATGGGTCCTGACCCACTGTTTGGGAAACAGTGCTGTGTACAGTAGCCTACCTCTGTGTCAGATTCTACTGAGAGACGTTGGCATGTGCCCGTGTTCGTCATTCCTTCTGGGCACTCTTGAACTGTGTACTCTACAAAGCTGGCCTTCACTGGTACAACCTGAAACACACACACACACACACACACACACACACACACGCACGCACGCACGCACGCACGCACGCGCACACACGCACGCACATAGATGACAGATGAAAGTGCTTGGTTGTTAATTTATTTTGGTCCTAAATTCAGGAACATCTATCAAGGTCCGGAATGAAAACGTACTTGAGTAAAAGTATAGTATGTTTAATTTATATAAATTCATTTGTGAATTAATTTTCTCAATTGACTTTAATTAAAAATGAACTTTTCCCAAATATGGAGATGACTGACATCATAGATGTCTGACATCATAGACCACATGAGACCGACACAACTGTGTGGGCATTCCAAGATCTGGGCTTAATATTGATGACATCATGGATCTCCATATATGGGCATAAAAGGGAAAAGGACTGACAGAGATCGCCAGCCATATGGTCATTAATTTATTTTGTGAATTAATTTTCCCCATTGACTTGAAAGGGAAAAAATCAAATGTTATTAGACAGAATTCATTTGCAAGTGTGACCTGCGTCATGGCGACCACACTTGCAATTTTCCAATTGCATCTTTCCAGTTGTACCCGTGATGCAGCTCTAGTGATTGTCTTCACCCCCAGTCCGGCCCCTAGGGTGGACCGTCTCTTATAGGACATCAGTGTGAGTGCAGCAGCCTTCACAGCCTCAGGGCTGTCCACAGGCAACAGGAGAGGACAGGTTGGACATGTCTGCTGCAACTTCTCTGGGGGGTCTGCAGTCAGGGATGTTATTCACAGAAATAATAATACAGCTGCTGCAGAATATTATCATTGGGATCATCCCAACTACTTTTATTAGTTTTTCAGACCACTTTCCTCCAATATTCAGGTTGTTAATCTGTTATAATCTATGGCACAGGTGGGCAGCAAGTGAAAACATGTAGAACCTACATTTTCTTACTATTTTCTCACTATATCGCTATGGTCGATTGATTGATTGAGTATTTTATTAGACAAAAAATTGAGAACACTACAAGTATAGTCAATACAATAAAAAAATGTAGTACAGTACAAGTACAGTTAAACACCCTGCCTAAAATGAGCATCCCAAATAAGTCCTTTTACAGTCTTTTTTTACGTTGGAAGTCCTTGGTATTCCAGGGGCCGGGTCTGCCAGGATTTGTCGAAAAAGACGTGTGTTCTACAAAACCGCTTCTTTCTTTCTTTCTTTCTTTCTTTCTTTCTTTTTTTTCTTTCTTTCTTTCTTCCTTCCTTGAAACAGAGTTATAGAGTCCAACACATTTCAATCTATATATTGTGAATTGAACGATATTCAGTTATATTTCCATATTGTGATGATGCTATATTATTTTGGCCTATGGTATGGCGTACTACTGTACTGTATATGCTTTGTGTTCATGCTGATGTTACTGTACCTGGAACCAGAGTGCAGTCATAGCTGTACAGGTAAGAGTAGCCCTCTGCTGTATGGAGAATGGTTGTATTACAATTCCCAGAGATTTGCTGCAAGCAATAGAACCATTAGTGAAGCGAGGAGACATAAAACAATATTCTATATGAAGCCCTGTTTCTGAGACCAACAGGAAACGTGGTCTTTTAGGGCAGTGGTTCTCAACCTGTGGGTCGGGACCCCCAGGGGGATCGCCAAATAATTTTGGGGGGTCCCCAGATGATTAACATAATGTGCAACATTGTTTTCTCACTCAACAGTGAACAAACCAACATAAAGTCTAAGTGTATAGAGGGTATCTGCACATGTCTAAAGTGACAATTTAAGTACTTTTTAATAGCTCTAAAATGACAAATTAAACATTGGTCAAATGTCTGAAATTGTGATTTTTTTTTTAAATAGCCGATCTACATGCTCACAACGCCTCGCAACGCGAGGCGTTGTGAGCATGTAGATCTGCTATTTTCACGATAGAACCGTGTTATACAAAATGTAATGCCTCAACCCGTAGTGCTCGTCAGGGTGGGGGGGTCCCCAGTTAAATATGATTATTTTGGGGGTCGCGGCCTGAAAAGGTTGAGGACCACTGTTTTAGGGCTCTGAGTTGTTTAAACAGGCAGTGTGACGTTGAACAACAAAACAAGTCCTACTGTTTCCATGAAAGCTCTGATGTCACAGCGTTTCCATGGTTTGGGGTTGCCGACATGACACTTTGTCTCCAACACGTCTAGGTCCAAGTAATACACATTCCCGGCTGGACCCTGACGCACGCACGCACCCACGCACGCACGCACGCACGCACGCACGCACGCACGCACGCACACACACACACACACACACACACACACACACACAGGGTATATTTTAAAACTACATAAATAACTTACTTATTTGACTAATAAGTTATCTATTTAGCCTGACAGTACCGTCCAGGCAGCAGGCATGATGTTTAAATTGTGTTCTATAAGATTAGTTTAGTCCCTTAGACCAGGGATTTCCAAACCTTTTTGGCTCAGGGCACCCCTATAAATATTGTTTTCATCCGAGGCACCCCTACATTATTATATTCCTAATTTTCACTCCCAGCACCTTATATTTATAGCATATTTTAGTGATTATGTTGCGAGGAAAGCGAGATAATAGCCATTTTGGTTAGAACTGACTGAAAATAACTTTGTACTTCAAGTTTACTAAATATAGATACTAAATATATTTTTAAATGTCCAAATAAATTTCAAATATTATCAAATTATCTCGCGGCACCCCTGGACTGCCGTCGCGGCACCCCAGGGTGCCCCGTCACCCACTTTGAAAACCCCTGCCTTAGACACACTGGACTGAGGTGACCTGGCCAGACTGGCAGCCATCCAGTTCCCTATAGGCATTTCAAAGAGGATGCAGAGACGCATCTTTCTTCAATTATATTAATATAATATATATGCATCCATTGTATACACATTATTTTAGGTTTTAGTTGTTAGATATATTGACACCTTATTTAACTCTCCAACTACATTTCTATAAACATCTCTTTGGTTTACTCTATCAGGATATGACAAAAGAAAACAAACTTATCCTATCTTGAATGCAAACAAATCACTCTCACTGAAAGCAACTTGGAATATCATCAGCACTTTGTAATTAGTTTGCATACTAACCTGTGCATGCAGATGAACATTAGCAATACGGTTGAGGGCAAACTTGTAGCCTTCCGTCCGATCCTCGTTGATGTACGTGACAGCCAAGCGAGAGAGTTTCTCTACAGCTTTGTCATTACAAGGAATAGGAGCTAGTTCAATAGGAGCCAGTCCCACACCTTGACCATAAACACACAGCTGCTGAAGCAATAGCAGGGGTAATAATATCCAGGTTGATTTCTCCATGTTGGTTGTGGTTCACAGAAGAAGGGAAATAGCTGGAGTTTGTTCTGTTCTGTTTGCATTTAGTCCCGGGGAGTGACTTTTGGAATCAAAACAGGTTTTGAACAGAAGCCAAGAACAAAGTTTACGATGGCAGCAGCAAAACTCTACAGATTTGTGAATGAATGTTGAAATGATTACCTATAGCCCACTTGGGGAAATAGTTGGCTGAGGTATAGTTCAAAAACAGACACACAATTATGTGTAGTGTATAGTGTAACAAAATGGACTAATAGATGAAATACATTTTGTTAACATGTTGTGTTTCTATTTTGAGGAATTCCATTCTGTCTATGAAGTCTACTTCAGGCAGTGAATAAAGAAGGCGCTGGAGCAATTTAGATGATTGGAGCCTTTTTTTTTATTGTAATAGCAGGGTGCAGAGCACAGTAATCTGGCATTGAAATGTTTGTCGTTTTTTTCTGTGCTCTGTACCCTGCTATTAAAATGAAAAGGCTCCAATCATCCGAGTTGCTCCAGCGCCTTCTATATTTGGTTATATGTGTCCGGCTTTTACGCTCCTGAGATGCACACAATCACCTCGAGGCACGGTGGAATATCCCTTTAAAGGGGAATACCACTCATTTTCAATATTGAACTATGTCATTAATATACCTTCTTTGTTGCCTATAACTGGAGGATTGATTGTGGGGATTGGCTTGCAAAGTACACTTTGATGATGTCATTAAAGTGTACTTTGCATCATAGTATACTTTGCGAGCCAAACCCATTCTTGAACGGGAAAATGCTGAAATATATCTTTTACCAAATATGGAGATGACTGACGTCATAGATGTCTGACGTCATAGACCACATAAGACTGACATAGTATGTCCATATATGGGCATTCCAAGATATGGGCTTAATATTGATGACATCAGGGATCTCCATATATGGGCATAAAAGGGACAAGGATGGAACTGGGCAAAAAATACACCCAGTGTAAAGTGAGTGGTGCTATTTATTTATGAGTATATTTCATTAAGTGTCCCGCGAAGCTTGGCCAGTGTGACCGTGGTCATATACAAACAGACGCGGAGCAAACAGACAAAAACGATGGTTAGCACTGCTCAAATAGGGACAAGGACTGACAGATACAGAGCTCCATATATGGGCATGAAAGGGGAAAACTTGGCAGTGGATTCCTCGTGACTCTGCGTCCAGGCACTTGCAATTCAGCGGCTCTTACTGTGCAATTTCCCAGAATTGCATCTTTCTAGTTTCTTTCTTCTTCTTTCTCATCACTTTCAAATTCACTTGTTTATCCTGTATCCTGCATGAATTCTCTGTCCTGATTGAACGAAACCGGTATCCTGACCTAAAAATGTGTTTTCTGTCTACCAAAGAGCTGGAGAGACGAGGAGACTCCTGTTACTGAACAAACACAATATATAACACTTATTTTAACAAAACAATATAACTTATCCTACCTTTTAAAGATTAGTTTTTTGGGGCTTTTATGCCTTTATTAGATAGGACAGTAGACTGACAGGAAATGGGGGGAGAGATGGGGAGCGACACCAGGCATCCATGCCTATGTGGCAATGAGTGGTACTGTATGCGTCTGGACCAGTAGGCCAGCGGGCGCCCCAACTTATCCTACCTTTAAGCCCTATATACTTAAAGGAGTCAATAATTTGATGACTCAGTAGGAGACTCCGCTGTATAATATTTAGATCCCATGTATTTAGATCTCTTTATCTGTCTGTCTTGTTTGCCTGTGTCCCTTTTATGCCCATATATGGAGATCTCTGTCTCTGACTGTATGTCCTGTTTATGCCCATACATGGAGATGCCTGATGTGATCAGTATAAATCGCGTCAAACCGGAAATGTAACAGAATTCTATGTACTATTTATATATGTTAGCTTTAATAAATACCGTTTCGGATTGCATTCCAAAATATCAAAATATCAGACTACAAAAATGAATGTTAAGCCAGGTTTATTAAATGTATATTCAAATGTTAATGCGAGTGGTGGTGGGTGTTGTGACAAATGTCACAAAAGATAACATCTGGATTTGATTGGCCAACAAAATGTCATAAAGAAATGTTAGACGTAACATACGGATTTGGTTGGCAAGCTTTATGTGGCGTAGTGCTCTGATCACCAGTGGTATACGTTGTCTTTTCTGGTAGTTATAAAATAACAGATCTATAAGCTCTCGACACTTTGAATTACAATGTGAGCTTATAGATCAGTTATTACCGGTGTGTGACACGGCAGCTAAACAAGTCTAATACACTACATTGGCTCTCTCCCCGAGAAACCGATATTATTATTATTATTATATTAATAATAATGTTAAGACTCTGTCTTCCAACTGTAATCATGACAGCATGTGGCAATTTATTGTAAAATTAACCACCCGAACAACAATAGATGTGGTCTCTGAGCATAGCCAGTGCCAGTCTATAAACCCATCATGGAGACATATCAAATACACTGCAGATGTCCTCCAAGTACTGCGCCCTGTCTCGCAATTGCTTATTCTCAGCCTCCAGTGTGTCGATACTCCTCTCAACAGACTTCAGATACTCCTTTTTCTTCTCTCTGTTTCTTTTGGCCTGCTCCTTGTTCTTCTGCAGTTTGAGCGCCCTCTTCTGTGCAGGGTCCATGGCTGGGGCCATGGCAGGCTGGTAGCGTCTGCGTGTCCTGGGCATGGGGACCACCTGAGGAAGTATCCCGTTGTCCGTCATCATCCCCTGAGGAAGACTTGAGCTGGGATTGTTGATGCCGGCCATCATCTGAGGAAGACTTGAACCAGGGCAGTGCACAGTGGCCATCTGATGAAGGCTTGAGCCAGGGCTTTGCGTGGTGGCCGCCATCTGAGTAAGGTACGTGGTGGCCATCATTGTTCCCTGAGGAAGACTTGAGTCGGGGTAATGCAGTTCATATAAGGCATTGTCTCCTGTGGCAGCAGCTGACAGCGACGGCGTCATCTCGCTGGGTTGCATGTAATACTGTAAGGGTGCTATATCCCGCATGGCTGCTATATCCTGCGCCTGCATTTTCTCCTCAAGAGTCACGTAAGCAGGAGACACAGAATATTGTTCATGGTTGGTCTGGTAAACAGGCAAAGGAGTATATGGTCCTGATGCAAGGACATTACATGACTGATAATGATGCTCTGTCTGCTCTGCATTCATCTTGACGTGACGCATGGTATAACGTGCCTCTTCACTGAGCTTCAAATGATGCTGCTCCTGCTTTGCTTGTGAGCTTGACTGAAGCCGTATTGCGAAACAAAAGGTTTTATCCTATATTAAGATTGGGAGGGAGGGAGGACCGGCCGGCCGGTGGACCTATGACTCAGCCATAACCATATAAGGCGTTCCCAATACAGCTATGCCCAAATATGGTGTGTGTTGTGACTGTTGTCTAACCATATATGGGCACAAAAGGGAGCATTTCCATTATCATATATGGTCATATACTGATGACATCAGATCCGGTTGTCCAGAGCCACAGATCCGACCGGTATGCCCATATATGGTCATGTAAATAATACTGTAGGCCTATGGAACCAACCAACTTCAAACTCGCTGCGTGTAGCGGTAAGGACTCGAGGGAGTGCGGCGCCCACCGTTCAGTAGTTCGGATATCCAGTTGTCCAGTACCGCCGATCCAACCAATATGCCCATATATGTACATTCCATATATGGGCTGATGCCATCAAGGATCTCCATATTTGGGCATAAAGGAGACAAGAACCGACAGTTACAGGGTTCTCCAATGGGCATAAAGGGGACACAGGCAGACAGACCTATACAGAGATGTCTGTAGCCAGAGGTGGTTATTTGCACTATGCAGACTACGTAGTTGCATAGAGCCCCAGAGACAGACCAGGCCCCCTTGCCTGCCCCGTAAACATTATGTTTCAGTCTACTTGTTATTTTCTCCCAATAGCGTGAAGCAGAGTAGCTACAATAGCGTGAAGCAGAGTAGCTACAATAGCGTGAAGCAGAGTAGCTACAATAGCGTGAAGCAGAGTAGCTACAATAGCGTGAAGCAGAGTAGCTACAATAGCGTGAAGCAGAGTAGCTACAATAGCGTGAAGCAGAGTAGCTACAATAGCGTGAAGCAGAGTAGCTACAATAGCGTGAAGCAGAGTAGCTACAATAGCGTGAAGCAGAGTAGCTACAAAAGGGTACACAGATAGACCGGTACAATTCGTGCTCTGACAAAGCCCCCAACTATGACTCAAACATAGTGGCTGGATTGGCGGTGCGGTGTAGCAGCCTGAACTCTACCAAACTCTAATCTTTTACCTTTAACTGTAAGAAGCCCATATATAGGCATAGAGATCTTGTTGTCCAGAACCGCAGATCAGACCCTAACCGCTATGCCCATGCCCATATATGGTCATGTGCATATATGGGACAGACCTAGCCTGGCTCCAGACCATCTTAGCTTCCAGTCTGATAATCATATAGGACAGGACAGACAGACTTCAAACTTGGCCTGACTTGAAGGTGTGCAGTGCCTGGCATCAAGTCGTTCGGAAAGGTCCAGAACAGCCGATCCAACCCAATATATGGACATATACGGATCTCTATATATGGGCATAAAAGGCACAAGGACAGGCAGATATAGAGATCTTCATATACCATATGTATGAGCATAAAAGGGACACAGGCAGACAGACGGGTACTCTGACAATGGCTTTTGCAAAACCGGGTGGGGCTTGCATCGTTCCCGAGTATACTAATACTTTACGAAGAGGATGAGATTGTAGGCCGTGCCTTCAAACAATACATAATTTTGGGTTGTTGTTTCTGCCCTGTTCGTCCGTCTGTGTGTGTGTGTGTCTGTCTGTGATCAGCTAATCTCAGGCACCACTTGGTCAGATCGGGTGAAACTTTGCATGCACACTCCCTGTATAGGCCAGAGCAGAACCTCTGTCTCAAATGTTACAAATCGGCCCACCATGAGGCCCGATCTCTGCAAAACGGGTCCCCTGTGAAATTGGTTAGTATAGCATCAAAATCAGTTTAACCATGTTAACCCTATATGCATCAGCTATTTCAAAATTCCTGATCTACAAGCTAAATAAACAACCAAAATAAATCTCTTATGGGGTCCTTGGCACAAAATATTTTCAGATCTGCGGTCTGCATATCAATTTGGGGGTCCATGAAAAAGTTTCTGAACCCCTAATAGTAGCCTCAAGCCTGTCAACTCAATTCCAATTTGGGGTCGATTGGATGTTGTGTTCACTTCCTGCCTGGAATTCTATTTTCCTTTGTATAAATTGTGGAAGCCAGTTACAGGCAAAACGTATGATTTATCAAAAAGCTATTTGACACTCATTGTCACATAACTAGATATGATTCCTGTGCTGTAATGTGAGCATCTCACCAATAGATGTCGCTGTGTGTCTTGTATTGTGGCCTAGTGTGTTGGGTAAGCTGTTGATGTGTGTTGCTTACAGTCTGTGGTTGTTCCCCCAGGCAGAAGTGGGTCAGTTATTCAGAGGAACCTAATTAATAACTGTAAGCATCTTCCAGCTCTCGTGTAAAAAGCTCTATATATCAGATTTTGGTATTTTTCAGAACTTTTCTGAAAGTTTGCTATACACTGCCTACATTTCATAATGGGAGGCCCAGCAGGGTACTAAAATACTAGTAAGACGCCTCAGGGCGACATGCAACCTCGCCCGCACCAATTCTTGACCATCTGGCCAGTGATATACATAGGCTATATCCATATATGGAGATCCCTGCTTGATAGTCAACAATGTGATGTCATGCTCATATATGGGCATTCCCAGATATGGCCTTGATATTGATGACTTCGGGACAGGGATCTCCATATATTGGCATAAAACGGACAAGGACGTAATTAATTTGCATGTGTGATCTGGGAATGCCCATATATGGGCATGTTCTGACATCACATTGGAGAGACTGTATATGGGAATAAAATATATGGGCATAAAAGGGACATCAAGCCAGAGCGTGCTGTCAGAGCTATGTTTCCTGCATGTTGTACACAGCTGAAAACCACTCATGTGTCCTGACCGGGCCCCATGAAACCCATTTTAAACTACACAGTATAAATTATACTTTTAATTATTGACAGGAATTCACAGTAAACTGACTTTTTATTGCAGATGGATTTTCTTTTAATATTGGTTTGGTTTACACAGGCAGTATTGGGTAAGTTTGCAATTCCAGGCCAATCTAGCTGGTTCTGTTGTCACAGACAATCAAACAAGAGGTCCAAGGAAACAAACAAAACAAGTAAAGATTATCTGGCCTCTATTCGTATGTTGTATTAGCTGCTTTGTTTACCCCTGAAGCAGATGAGTGAAACAAAACTCAATAACTCAAGCATTTATTTGAAGCCAGATATTTGCCGCCAAATGCAGTATACAGCTTGAGTCTGTCCAAGGTGGGTAACTGAAATGGTCAGTGGACTAATGGACCATTTGGAACAAATCAATGGATGAGCATGCTCACAGGCTAAACCAACAGAGACTAGAGGAGACAGAGAAGCTCAGTCAGCATAACAAATTCAGCTAATATCAGAGAGGAGAATGTATGCATGCCAGACATGCGTGTGCGTGTGCCTGACAACACTGTGTGCGTATTGGCAAACATGTTTGTTGTTTGTGTGTGGGTGCAGGGGCGTCACAAGGGGAGGGGGGAGTTGGACTGAGTTACTAGGGCCCAAGGTGGAGGGGCCTTAATTGCGACCGTCAGGGAGCAGTTTACTATGAAAACCTCCACCGGCCGTCCGTCCGTCCGTCCGTCACACGTCACACGTCACACCTTTGTTTGTGTACGGTGTGATGTCATATATCTTCAGTATGACATCACACCACATGTGTACACAAACCTTTGTGTACGTTGCTGTGGCAACAGTCTGTTGTTGCTGGTCTGTTAGTGTACGTTAGCAACCACCTTAGCAACCATGGTTTTACCCTAGCAACCAACTGTTTACCCTAGCAACCAACTGTTTACCATAGCAACCATGTTTTTTTACCCTAGCAACCAACTGGGCATAAAAGGGATTCTGTTAGGGATCTCCATATATGGGCATAAAAGGGATTCTGTTAGGGATCTCCATATATGGGCATAAAAGGGATTCTGTTAGGGATCTCCATATATGGGCATAAAAGGGATTCTGTTAGCTGTTAGTGATCTCCATATATGGGCATAAAAGGGATGCTGTTAGGGATCTCCATATATGGGCATAAAAGGGATTCTGTTAGGGATCTCCATATATGGGCATGAAAGGGATTATGTTAGGGATCTCCATATATGGGCATAAAAGGGATTGTATCCCAGATGATGCCCTGTACTTGGGATTTGTTGATGTAAATGTTCACATAGAGTGTAATAATTGGTAAAACAAACTTTTGGCCTATTTGTGGAGATAAGCGACCAACGGTCGCTTATCTCCCGATTAGGGAGTCTTACTGGTTATTATACTTTAAGTATTGAAAAATAGCAGATACACAAGCTCACAGCGCGGCGAGTGCCACGCTGCAAGCTTGTAGATCTGCTATTTTTGAAAAGTCTTGAAAACGTGTGCAAAGCTTTGAATATATGTATTTTTTAAGTGAACATTTGTAACTCAAATTTTGCTTCTGGGGGGTCCTTAGAACTAAATATTTTGAGATGGGGGTCCGTGGCCAAATACATATACATATCTTCACATGAAAAGGTTTGAGCCCCACTGACATAGAAACATAGACTTAGAAGGATTCACGATTTTTCAAAAATAGCAGATCTACAAGCTCGCAGCGCGGCACTCGGTGCCGCGCTGTTAGCTTGTATATCTGCTATTTTTCAATAGTTAAAGCACAGGGGCCCCACAGTGAATCCTTGTACCCAGGGCCCAGAATTTGGTGTGACACCCCTGTGTGGGTGTGTGTGCATGTGTGCGCAAGCATGTAGGCCAAAGTACATTAGAGACAAGCGAGTGCATCGACTACAGCATGTGTGTATACGTACGTGGCCAAGCATTGCCGCAGTGCTTGTGTGTTTGTGTATTACTACACTGCCAGACAGTTGTGGTGCAGCAGAAAGCACAAGGTCTGTGGGGGAGAGATAAGAATGCTGGATCTGCTCGGAGGACTCGTTCTGGTAGCTCAACAGCAGACCCAAGTCATATAGACCTCCTTTGATGTGAGGACAGAGTAGCCTGCTCTCTGCGTCTTGCTTCCAAAAGATGCCATCCTGCTGTAGAGATGCTAAGGCGATACTCAGAGTCACTCGCTGCTCCCCACAGCACAGCATTCTGAAGCGCTGACATCTAGAAAAGAACAGTAGCCTATGAATAATTCTACTAGAAATATGGCTTAAAACTTTCCCCCAATTAACCATCAAGGGGATGATGATATTTTAAGGTTCTGTTATTTTAATCCAATTACATCTGATTACCATCAGCACAATTAATTAAGACCAATCTGATTATCCTCATATTTCACCACTTAAACTCTATTTGGTTGAGCGGAGTCCCTCAGGGCTGTACACTTTTATGTTTTTGCTCTACATTAATTGCTGTGATGCACTGTGTGAGCTTGTAAATCTGCTATTTTTTGCGAAGTTTCTTTTCTTTTTTTTCAGAATAGGCCTATGCAGGCTGGGGTTTAAGTGGTTAATTGGATAATTTGGCGTGACATGGAATAAATGTTCTTTCAGAGACCTTTCCACTGTGCCAGTAAAACATTAGGCCTTTCTGAACAAAATGTCATGTGTACGACTGTACGTATGTCAGAATAGTGGAGAGAAAAGTGCTGTTTTTTTTAGGAGCAACTCTCTGATGTGTTTCTAGTGTTCATCCATTACATAGCCTTTCTTTGTGTAAATACACCGAATCACATGCTCAGACACATATAGGGCTCTATTTTCACCCATGCCTTACCCCTTATCTCTAAACCTTTTTGCCATTTGTTTTACTATTTTGAAAAACATTTTTGAATATTTCAAATATCTGATCTACAAGCAGCTTTTTGAAGTATTTAAAAAAAAAATGTTTTTTTCCCAAAATAGTAAAAACAGGCAAAGAAGTTTAGAGATAAGGCGTAAAGCATGGACGAAAATATAGCTCATAAGCTCAAATCTTGAGATTGTTGGGTGACATTCAGTGGTGGGTTATTTTACTTATTTGTTTCTTTTTACTTGAATACTAAACTCTGATAATGTAAAAATGGAAGGGTCAGTTTTTACACACTCAAGTAGCCTACTTAATTTAAAGTTAAAACACAGGCTCAAAAGGATTGAGAGGCTTTTACGGCAGCTAGATTAAGACAAAGGGAAACCATGTAATTCTCAAAGCAGCCGCAATGGTGAAATGCACCCCTAATTGCACTGCCAAGCAAATGTGCTCTGGTGCAATTTGCGCATACAATATTTAAATCAGATAATATACAATTAGCCCAAAAATTGCCCATTTCTCTGCAAATGAGCCTCAGTGTAAAAAAATCCAATTCACAAACACCAGCACTAATAGCCGCATGCGGTTTGAGTGAAGATTATTTGCATCTTAAGAGAGTTGGTGGTAACTGAAGCACATGGATAATGACTCCAACAAATGACAGGGAAGTGGCTTGCAATCGGGCACACATCACAACAACACGCAGGGGCGTCACAAGGGGTAGGAAAGTGGGACTGAGTTACTAGGTCCCAAGGTGGAGGAGGGGCCTTAATTATTTTATACTTGCGCTGTGAGCTTGTATATCTGCTATTTTTCAATAGTTAAAGCACAGGGGCCCCACAGTGAATCCTTGTACCCGGGGCCCAGAATTTGGTGCGACACCCCTGACAACACGCGTTGTGATTGAGTGCTATGACGCCTGGATCGTAGCAGCGGAGCAATGCTGAAGTCCCCACAAAGTATGCCAGATTATAGCAGTGTGCTACATCCTTCACAATAGCCATTCTGCATCCGAGAAACATGAAAGTAATCAAGACTCAGAACCAGATGAAGAGGAAAGCAGGCCAGGCATGTCAGACAAAACATTCACCATTATTTCCAATACTATGTTGTGTTTCATTTCATTTCGTCTGTTTTGTCCTTGTAAAAGCATCTGCAACAATTTAAAATATTCTGAAATAATATTTTGACATTATTTATTACTCTACTGTACAGTAGGTCTATGTTTTAGGATTATTCTTCTACATTAAAATACGTGTCTTACAATAACAGCTACAGTTCCCAAACTTCTCAGTATACATTTATATACAGTTACTTACAGTATATACTGTAGTGATCGGCCAGATGGTGCTATACAATTTTTTAAGTTTTTACCTATAACCTTTGAACTGTAAGTAAAAAAAAGAAAAGTCAAATCCCTGGATTCTGTGTGTGTGCAGCTAATATCGCAAACTACTAGGCTGATCAGCTTCACATTTCTTGTACATGTTGCCAGGAGGTCAAGGACCTCATTAGTGTCTATGAAGAACTCCACCTGCAAACAAATACATTATCCCACTGGGATTTCCTGCAGTGTTGGGTGAGAGATGGCTCACCCAGAACATGGAAGGTGTGTAGCTGCCGTGCTTCCCTCTTTGTTGGTATACATACAGCCATTCTGTGAACGGTAACCGGTCTACTCGCCGACAAACCTTCTCGCCTGTATTTCTTTCCGCCGGCCTCACGCTGACCGCTCGGTGGGACGGTTAGAACTTCTAGTATTCTTGTATTCGTTTTACTGAAGATAAGGTTAGATATAACTTTAGGGTTAAGCATGGCTTTACTGGTTAAGATTAGGAATAGGGTTAGGTTTTGGTGGGGAAGGGTCGCCATTCCGACACATCCCCATTCCAATCACCAGGTTAGCATTCACCAGAGTCGGCAGGTTAGCTACTCACCGGTTAGCATTCACCAGCGTTAGTCTTACTGAGGTTAGGGTTAAGGTTAGGATTAGGTGGTCGGAATAGCGATGTGTAACCGGTTTTGGCACTGTTTCACTGAGGTTGCGTTTAGGAATAAGGAATAGGTTTAACCGTTTAGTCATAGTTTACCGAGATTACGTTTAGGAATGACAAAGACCATTCTATCGCTCCGCCGGATAGAGGCCCGGGTGACTGTGTTTTAGGGCGAGTGTTCTGGTATTCCTGTGAACCACGAAGGCTGTTTTCCAGTTTTGTTTTTTGTTGCCTTACACACAGATAAACGCTGTTGTCTCCTCAGCTGCAAATTCTACTAAACCATCCATAGAATCCTGTGTTTTTTAGCGGATGAGTTTGATCCATATTTGACACGGGGAATAATCCTTATGTAGCAAGGTCACTCACTGTGACAGTTTAGCTGACTGGCTGCCATGAACTTTTACAGGAAAACATCAAAAGCTAGGCTGCTGTAAAATCCTCATGGCAGGGTGAACTCACGAAGAATGGATTATGGCTGCTTATAGCGCCATGAATTGCATATCACTTCTGCAACCGCTATCTGCCTTGAAACAAGGTCTGATTCACCAAATAAACAGTACTGCGCTATGATATCAGTGCATAAACATGCCCATAAAGTTTTGCAGTTGATTGCAATTTGCACTCCGTTGGTGTGTGTGTGTGTATGTGTGCGTGCGTGTGTGCTTGCGTGAGTGCACTATTGAGTGCATCTGTGCAAAGAGTGAGACAGGCCAGAAAAAAGTCACACAGGCAATCTGTGACCTTGGGTAACCGACTGGAAATCAAGTTCACGACAACTGAAACTTTTTCACCCCCAAAGCCTATTTATGCACCCATACAGACAGGCCCCTTTGATGTCAGCACTTAAAAGCACCACTAACTCAGCCTGGAGGATGAACTTGACACAGAGAGGAAGCTTGGGAACTGTCAGTGTGTGAATGTGTCTATACGTGTGCATATGTCCATATTAATATTGTGTGCATGCACGTATACATTTGTGTGTGTTTGGGGCACACTGCACACACATTTGTAAATGTTTAAATCTGTTTATATTGATATTGGTTTTTCTTTTTTGGAGGGGGGATGTTTATCTTTTTAGATATCACTTCACGCTACCTCTCTTTCCTTTATGTCCATTGTCCTTTATGTCCATTGGTCCAACCTTTGAATGGGAAGTGGGCTCACATGGGACCAGTCTGGGTGATGGCTTTGGCTATACTATGTGCTATATTCCTTATCCTTTGCGTCATTGTTTTAATAGAGAGTCAGTTCTAACAAAGATAATTTACTGTATTGTTGCTGGTGTGTAGTCCCACCCAAAGTGTCATTGGGCAAAGACACTGTGCATTCTGGACCATAGAGCTGGTCACAAGAGTCCAGCTCAACTGTTTTGTGTAGTATTAGGTGTCCTTAATAACATACTAAAAGTCTACCAAAGTCTGACCACTGGAAAGGTGTCATTTTCAAGATGGCGTCCAGGATGGACAAACATTCATTAAAATACTCTAACTCCTTCATTATTTACCCTAGACAAGTATTTTTTGTGTCAAACCCTATGTTTATGTGGCCTAGGAATCCATTGGACCAAATTGTAGAAATACAATTACATCATTCTGAAATCCAATAGTGTGTCTAAGACTATTAAAACCCACTGAAAGGGCCAACGTTTCAAGTTACCTAACTTAATATGTATTAAATACCATTATTTCTTTACATTTGTGTTTCACTTGAACAAGACTGAAATGTCATAGTTCCACCCCTACTGTACATACTAGATGTACAGTGTCATCTTGTAGGGGCAAAACGTGAAGAACATTAAATAGATTTTCAAAACAACTTTCTGATATATTAGGAAGGTGTATATTCTAGGAACAGTATGAGTGTGCAAAGAGGGGTTTTGGTGAGTATGGAGGTTAGTGCAGAGCTGTCTGAGCCTACTGTAATTGTCTACTGGGTGCCTATAGGCAGAGGTGGTGAATAAGGCCTAGGGTGCAGAGTATGGGGATGGGGCTGGGAAAAACTTGTTTTTACTAAAACTAGAGTGATTGCATACATACTCGGGGGTTCTACTAGTCTGGGATCACTTCACTTTTCGGGCTTGTAACCGGTCTGGAGCGGAAACCACAAAACGTCATGTTTACTGTCAATATTCCAGGATGACCTCCCACTTGGGTAATGACGCCCCCTGGCGATCATTCAGAGAAACTACTTCAGCTCCCGTACTAACGTAGGTAGGAAGGGCCTGTCACTCAAACCGGAGTGACCCGCCTCCAGGCTATATAAGCCCCCGGAGGCGGAAGTAACATCCTCTTTTCACTCTCTGCGATATCACATTCAGATAAGTTGAAACTCAGCCTTTGTATTATTATTCTTCGCGCATTAGCCTAAAGCGGTGGCATTGGAGTCGCCCACCGGCGAGTGTTGAATTAACCCGTACTTAAGAATACTTATTCTTGTCCCGTCCTAAAACGACGGTTATTTCCTTCTATAACAAAGGATTATTACTGCTTGTTCAGGCCTCCGCCGAAGCAAGCGTGGCATAGCATTAGCCGTTAGCTTGTTAGCTCGTCTGCTCTTTGTTAACGTTAGCTACACTGCTTACCGCTTGTTCAGGCCCTGCCCGAATCAAGCGTGGCCTAGCTTTAGCCGTTAGCTTGTTAGCTCGTCTGCTTCTTGTTAACTCTAGCTACATTGCTTCGCCATGGATCCTCTGGCCTTCCTGCCGAGGCAATGTCCAGGCTGTCCAGGACTCATCGACGGACAGGATCTTCACCCTCTCTGTGTCGGCTGCATGGGCGTTGCACACGCCTTCTCTGCACTGAGTCCTCAGGGGAGAGCAGGACCCTTCTGTGACTTCTGCGTGGCCTACGACCACGATGTACTGGTACACCGGTTCTACCTAGCCAGGGCAGGCCTCGGGGCCTGCGCTCCACCAGGTGGGTCCACTGCTCTCAACCCCACAGCCCAGTCTTTCCTTCCCCAGGCGGCCCGCACCGTTGGTCAAGGTGCGGCGCTGCCTTCCGGAGATCCGTTTGGCAAACAGCGCGCCATTCCAAGTCAAGATGGCGCCGTGCTACATGAGACACCGCCTGCCGCGCAACCGACCGCAGCTAGCTCCACTGTCACTGGAGCTGGCGGGTCTGGTGAAGTCGCCGCTAAGAAGGCGACCAAGAAGGCTAACATCCCTCCGGTAGCCTTTTCCCCTTCGGGCGCGGTGCCCAAAAAGAAACGCTCGGATGTGACCGTCGGGGACGTTCCCCTCAACGTGAGCATCACCAAAACAGTCCAGACTTTCAGGCGCGAGTCGGACCTGAGCTCCTGTCAGAGCGAGGGTTCTGGTTCTGAATACTCTGGATACACGGCCGAGGAGGAGGAGGACTCCGTCGAGGACGATGGTTCTCGACTCACGGTCACAGTGAAAGGTAATGCCCCTGCGGCTCCAGCACGTCAACTGGACGCCGCAGGGAGCTCCCAGTCCTCCTCAGGCACCACTGCCCCTCCACCCGCCAGTCAAGCGGGTGAAGCGGGAGCAGAGGACGTCGATTCTGCAGCAGAAATGCTGGATCATCTCACGGTCTACATGAGAGCTCTTGCCAGAGTTGGAGAGGAGTTGCCACCTCCTCTCCCCTCTGAAGAGGCCGAGGATGATGACGAAATGCCCGGGCAGGAGCCTTCGGTTCCCGCCCCGTATGTCCTCTCCAGGCTGCCGCTGGTGAAAGGTTTCACCAAGGCCCTCCATTCCTCATGGAAGACACACAAAGACCCCAGGAAGCTGCCTTTTTCTGTGTTGGATGTGGTTGGCGGTGCGGAGGCAGGCATGTCCACCTGCCCTAACCTGGACCACCTGTTGGCACAATCCTTTCTGGGTTCCGTCAGACCCCAGTACAAGGATGTGGGCACGGCTAAAAACGGGCCGTTTGTCGGCCCCGTCGGCACCAACCCGCCGGGGTTCACTGTCCTGGAGGACAAGTTGCAGTCGGACAGGGCTCGTAACGCCTACCGGTCCGCTGCTCTGGCTGCTAAGGACCTTAATCTTATCCAGCTCTTGCTAGCTTCCACCAAAGACCTGGTCAAAGGTCTGCCCACGGGGGAGCACACTGCGGAGCTAAACACCCTATTCGACATCATGCTGAAGGTCAATTGGCATGCGGTCAAGTGGATGGGCAGGTCCATGGATTATAACCTCCAAGCTGAGAGAGCCCGCTGGCTCGACTATGTCGACCTCGAGCCTAAGAGGGACGTGGGCGAGAAGCCTCTGGGTCCTCGCGGGGAGATGTATAAATCCCTCATCAACATGGAGAACAGTCCCACCACCCTCATGGGCGGCGGTTTGGAGCTGCTGCAGGGCAGAGTCACGTTCTTTAAGGCTGCTAAGGACATTGTCGAGTCCACCACAGTGCCACAGGAAGAACCGCAGCAAGCTAGGAGGGCGTCCCGCTCCTCCCGCGTCAAGGAAAGGGGCCGCTCTGCTTCTTTTAAGAAGCACTCGTCTTCCTCCAGGGGAGCCTCTGCAGCCAGGGCGCCTGACAGGCCCCGCAGCAAGGTTGTGGTTCCCGAGCGCGCTCAGCCGCGCCGCCCGTCCAAGGATGGCAGGCAGCCGTCTTCCTACCGCGGTGGCCGCGGTAGGGGACAGCGCAAATGACACTCGGAAGAGGGGGATTGTGCTGGGGCGGGGGTCCGAGGTGTCTCTCGGTCCCCCTCCCCCCAAACGAGGGCGTTTTTCTGTACCCCGTGTCGGGGAAATGAAAATGTTGAATTTGATGCCTCCTGTGTCGGCAATAAATATGTTGAAAGAGCAAAGTCTGTCTCTGTCCAACTCTCTCGCACTAGCACAGACGACCCCATCGTGCATGCCTCCTGTAGTAATGATGAAGTCCTGTCAGGACTCGATAATCAATCACAGGTTTTATCAGCAACCAGTAATGTTATTGTCAAACAATTATGTGGTTCCTCAAGCGCGCGAGTGGGATATCCCTCGCGTCGACAATATGACTCCTTTATGCATGCCTCCTGTAAGAATGATGAAGTCCCGTCAGGACTCTTTAATCAGTCACAGGTTTTATCAGCAACCAGTAATGTTAACGTCAAACAATTATGTGGTTCCTCATGCGCGCGAGTGGATTTTCCCTCGCGTGAGCGATGCTATGAATTTAACTTTGAGTCAGAAATTCTGTCGGCCTACTATGAGCCCGGGTCAAGGGACAAGCATAAAGGCCTTAGAGCAGGTATTAAACGTAAAAGTTCCTCTCCTGTCAGGGGAGAATGCTTTAGTTGTGGGCGAGTCTGTTTATCAGTCGAATCGCTTTGCTCTTCCTGTTGCTCTATCGAGCGAAAACCGAACGCTTCCGGTTTCACCGGATACGGATTCGCTAGCTCCCCGCTTCCGGTCCGGCCGCCAAAAAGCTCCGCTAGTCAAGCGGTACAATCAGAAGGTGTTCCCGCCTTGCGGCCTATTGAACCCCTGCGCTCCGCATCCGGGTGTTCCGGATACGGATACGCAGGTTCCCCACTTCCGGTCCGGCCGCCAAAAAGCTCCGCCGTCACGGAAGCACAGTGGTGGGG
Organism: Nannobrachium achirus; assembly: GCF_963921795.1. Lineage (NCBI taxonomy): Eukaryota > Metazoa > Chordata > Actinopteri > Myctophiformes > Myctophidae > Nannobrachium > Nannobrachium achirus. The sequence continues at coordinate 18,708,245 of NC_137810.1, read as the reverse complement.
TTTCTCTCGCTCAAAACACGCTAGCACGCTGCGCGCGCCAGTGGAAGTTATGCAACCCGAGCCATTGGGTATTTCGAACGATAACCAGGGGTTACAGGTTACAGTTCGCAGACATACCCCCGCTTTCGAGCAGGGTTATTCATACCAGGGCGCGTGGTTTAAAAGCAAATCTTTTGAGAGAAGAGATCAGCTCCTTGCTAAGCAAGGGTGCTATAGTGGAGCTGGACAGGACCCAATCCCGCATGGGATTTTGGAGCCGTTATTTCCTGGTGCCCAAAAAGGGGGGGGGGCTACGTCCCATCCTGGACCTAAAGGCACTAAACGTGTACCTGAAGAAATACGTTTTCAGGATGCTAACTGTACCCACCATGTTACGGTCGGTCAGGCAAGGGGATTTCCACTGTTCAGTGGATCTGAAGGATGCTTATCAGCACGTCCAGATTTATCCCCCACACAGGAAATTCCTACGGTTCGCCTTCGAGGGTCGCCTGTACGAGTATACAGTACTCCCTTTCGGTCTGTCACTGAGCCCGAGGGTTTTCGTGAAAGTGACCGAAGCAGCCATCGCCCCGCTGAGACAGCAGGGCGTCAGGTTGGCGACGTACATCAACGATTGGATGATTTCAGCGAGCTCCGCCCACGAAGTGGCGCGTCACACACAAGTGGTTTTGGCTCACCTGAAGGCCTTAGGTTTCATAGTCAACCACGGCAAGAGCATGCTGACTCCAGCAAGTCGTCTTACATTCATTGGGGTCCTTCTGGACTCATCCGACATGTCGGCCCGTCTCTCAGAGGAGAGGGTGGACAGGTTTCGGGAATGTCTCGACTCCTTTCAAGTGGGCCAGGAGGTCACTTACAGGAGTTGCATGGTACTGACGGGAATGATGGCTTCCGCAGTACATCTGTTGCGTTTGGGCAGGTTTCATATGAGACCTTTTCAAAGATGGATGTTATCCCTCGGGATCCCGCCCTCCTTGAAGTACAAGAAGGTTACGGTTTCCCCTTCCTGCGCGATCGCCCTGTCTCCGTGGCTGGTGGAGGGGTTCCTCACCAGCGGAGTCTCGATTGGCGAGGTGGTTTCCCGCAAGTCGATCACGACAGACGCCAGTCTCAGTGGATGGGGAGCCACTTTCGAGGGGCGCACAGCGCAGGGGCTTTGGCCTCTGGAGATGAGGGGTCGTCACATCAACTATTTGGAGTTGATGGCTATACTCCTGGCGCTCAAGCATTTCGAGCCTTGGATTTTGCATTGTCACGTCCTGGTCAGGACAGACAATACGACGGCCATGTTTTATGTCAACAAACAGGGGGGCCTGTCGTCGTTGCCACTGGACCGTCTGGCTCGAGAATTGACGGTTTGGTGCTTGTCGCGCCTCAAGTCGATCAGGGCCTTACACGTCCCAGGTCTCCTCAACAGCGGAGCAGATCTCCTGTCCAGGGGAGGTTCTCGCTACGAGGATTGGTCTCTCCACCCCAGGGTGGCGAGCCAGATTTTTCGCAAGTTCGGTCAGCCAGTGGCGGACCTGTTTGCGTCAGCGGAGAATACGAAGTGTCCGTTGTTCTTCGCGGTGAAGGGCAGTCCTCCCTTGGGGTTGGACGCCTTAGCGCACACGTGGCCGAGAGGTCTACTGTACGCGTTTCCCCCCTTCGACTTAATCCGACCCACTCTGGAGAGAGTCTGGAGGTTCGGTCTGGAGATGCTCCTGGTGGCTCCCTACAAGGGCTCGTGGAGGTCGGCGATCGCCCCTCTCCTTTGCGAACCGGGTTGGCAGCTGCCTCAGTGCAGGGATCTGTTGAGTCAGGCCAGGGGGGAGATCTTCCACCAAGACCTGCAGGTCCTAGACCTGTGGGTTTGGCACGTGAAAGGTTAAACCTGCTGGCGGCTGGTTTTTCTTCTGAAGTGGTTGCTACCATTCAGAGTGCTAAGGCGCCTTCTACGAGGGCGTCTTATGATGGAAGGTGGAATGCCTTTGAGGACTGGTGTGAGTCGCGTGTTCCACCGGTGGTGGCCCATGTGGCGTCAGCCCAGGAAATTCTGGAATTTATGCAGGACCGCTTGAGAAGTGGTCTTGCATTTTCTACCCTTAGGGGGTATTTGGCGGCTATTAATGCCTGTCACCTGGGGGTGGCGGGCAAGGCACCTTCTAAAGTCCCGGAGGTCATCAAGTTCATGCAAGGAGTTGAACGTTTGAGGCCGGTGACTAGGTCTTTGTTCCCAGTTTGGGATTTGCAGGTGGTTCTAGGGGGCCTATGTCGGGCTCCCTTTGAGCCGCTTGTAGGGATGCCTTTGAAACTTTTGAGTTTCAAGACGGCTCTTTTGCTGGCTTTGGCCACGGCTAAAAGAGTTGGTGACCTGCAAGCTCTCTCGGTGTCTGCGGAGTGCATGCAGTTTATGAACAATGATCTCAAGGTGTTGCTCAAGCCTCATCTTAAGTTTGTTCCTAAGAACATGGTGGTTCCTAAGGAGCCTGTTGTTCTTCTGGCTTTTCATCCTCCTCCGTTTGTCTCGGTGGAGGATGAACGGCTGAATTGCCTTTGTCCTGTCAGGGCATTGAAGGCCTACTGTGACAGGACTGCTGGTTCTAGAGCTTCTTCTCAGCTCTTCGTGGAAATGGGCAATGTTCTTGTCAGAAAGCCGGTGTCTAGACCCACTCTTTCGAGGTGGATTGTGGATGCTATTAGGCTGGCTTACTCTAGTGCGGGTGTGGAAGTGCCGGCGGCACTTAAAGCCCATAGCACTAGAGGTGTGGCTACTTCGTGGGCACTGGCAAAGGGAGTCTCCGTTCAGGAGATTTGTGTTTCGGCGAATTGGTCTTCGCCTTCTACCTTTGCAGCCTACTATCACCTGGATATCGAATCCTCTTCGCTAGCGCATTCGGTTCTGGGTGCAGTTGCCTCCTCTACGTCATAGAGGAGTCGGATCTTCCCCTCCCACAGGTGGGCATGTAGCCACCTGGGGTATTTTGGGGGGACCCTGTGTTTTCCTTATATAGTGTGTCTTACTTATAAGGCGGACTTGTCCTTTTCATTTAGTTGAATGAGGCGGACTTCGGTCTGTCAGGGTCTCTCCTTATTTTCTCATGCCTTCACACCCAGGTCCGGTGGGCCTGGGACCTTCTGGGTGATGGGTCACGCCCGTTTGGGCTGTGCTCACCCGTATGAGGGGTGTGTGGGGGTATGAGAGTAGGTTGTGGCTTAGAGGGGAGTTTAAGAATCCCAAGTGGGAGGTCATCCTGGAATATTGACAGTAAACGGTAGGTTCCGTACGGAACCATTGTTTACTTAGATATGGAAGGATGACCTCCCACGTAATGCCCCTCTGTTTCACTGAATGTGGCAGAGAGTGGTATTAAGAGGATGTTACTTCCGCCTCCGGGGGCTTATATAGCCTGGAGGCGGGTCACTCCGGTTTGAGTGACAGGCCCTTCCTACCTACGTTAGTACGGGAGCTGAAGTAGTTTCTCTGAATGATCGCCAGGGGGCGTCATTACCCAAGTGGGAGGTCATCCTTCCATATCTAAGTAAACAATGGTTCCGTACGGAACCTACCGTTGTAGTACTCAAGGACTACAATTTGGCCGGAACTATCCACCGGAAACAGTTTTAACCCAAAATAATTCCCCTGCGCTCAAGGACATACTTTTATGGCCTACCTAATAAACTCCTTAATGCGGAGTAGTTTCGCTTTAGAAAAATTAGTTTGGGATATGCATGTTTTAGTCCAACTTTTGGCGACCGGCAAGACCACACTAGGCTACTCGAGCATAAACGGTGGGAACCAAATCAAAGCGACGCCGCTTCTTCAAGTGGTTTCCGCGCTTTAGGCGGAAACCAAGCTGCCTGTTGTGAACGAACACCAGGCTTTCTCTCTGAAAGCCTGGTAGGCGAGGTTAGGTTCTACAAGAACATATAGAACCATTTTACAACCACCAGCCTAGTGTACATTGAATTGATACGACTTTGTGGCTAATAATGAAAAACCCTATGGTCGTCTAAGAGTTTAGTGGACCTATAAGGAGACCTTCAGGTGGGCGTAAGGGTATCTTGATAGCTCCCTGGGCACTTGGAGCACTGAAGTGCAAAGTTACATGAGTTCTCTCCTCCCCCATGTCAGAGGGGGAAAAACAACAACAACTGGCTCAGATACCAGTATGTCCCATTGGGCTTATGTAGTGGGGCACTTGGAAGCCCAGGACGAGTGCCCATAGGCGGTGGTGGTGGTGGTGGTTTAGGCCTTAGTGGTGCAATAGCCAAATGCCAATACGCAAACTTCCATCCTCAAAATTGGGTTCGCTTTAAGAAACGCTCCATGCTTAGCGTAACTTTGGTGATACTACAATTAGTTATGATGTGTGAGACAGCTGGGTTGTTATGTGGAGGAGGCTCACAGCTCCTCCAAAAACAAATTAGCATTTGACACAAACCGGATCACTGGAGGATGGAGTGAGGAGGAGGCAAGTAAGGTAATAGAATTAAGATCATGCATTTGGCCGACAGGGGTGTCACCTGGCTTACTGATAGTCCCACTGGTTCCAAGTGGCCCTTCGGGTCATGATAGGCCCTTGTGGGTGGGAGGAAGGCCAGTTCCCAGTGTTGTTGTTGTAAAACCACCATGTGGAGCATGACTGTGTGTCAGGCTCACAGGTGTTTCCCTATTACTGGCTCACAGGAGAGTCAGTGTCTGGTTGTTTGGTATTTTTCTAAGACCATTAATATTAACAGGAGCCCATAGTGACCTATCAATGTGACTCAGAGGGTGCTTGGCTGTTACGCTCTCCAGTCAAAAAACTGAGGTGTATGCAGAAAGCAATGCTTGTCTGTCAGACAGCAGCAAGGACACAGCCTTGCGTTGGCCTTGAAGTTGGTTAGATGGGAAGACTTGGAGCACAGCGTGTCATGGGCTGTCCCATCTGCACTCTTACTGCTAAAATGCTCCAGAAAAGACATTTGTGACAAGTCAATCTGAACCCTCTCCATACCACACTCCTCAACTACTCCTGCCAAGACCCAGTAAACACCTAGTTTGTGACAGCACTGACCTCCACTCCCTCTCCAAGCCCATGATGGCCCAGCTTAGTCCTCATGTATGGAGCTTTTCAGAGCCACCACATCCCCTCTACACTCCCACACTGCCCCCTCACTGATCGTCACATCATTCACCCCTCATGCTCCCTTTTCTGCCTAATGTGCATTCTATCCCTGCTACACACATCCACTCCCCCCTGGGGGGACTCTCCAGAGGTAACAGTTGTGTGACTCTCAGTGGTTTCAGTGCAAAACTAATGCTTTTAATGAATTCATAATTATGAAGAAACTCTAGTTTGACTCACAAGCTACGAGGTGAGAATTACAATTCTTTAGATTTTTCCTGTATAAGGTTGCAGCACCCCAACATTCAGCATCTGTCACAGGTTCCCCTGGGGGAAGTTATATTTCATTATAATTTATTTTATGTGATACTAGACACCTTATCAAACACAATGGTGAAGACATTTCTTGGTGAGGAATTTGTTCCCAAATGTGTATATGACATATAACATGGCTGCTCTGTTTTTATTCATTTCACAGTACCTCACAGTAAACAGTAATTCCTTATTGGTATCAAAAGAAATCTCCTGAAAACTTTAACAAAATGTTAATTATAACTGAAATCTTCAATACTGGACATTATGGCACATGGAAAAAGGAGAAACGTACAATTACATTCGGAAATCTTCAAATTTAACATAAATATGCTTATAACCTTATTATAACCAACTGTTTTAACATAATTGTACTTGTAATCACTTGACTATAATTTATATATGCTAATTGGATTCCTAAATCATCAAAATATGAGGTTTGACACCACAAATATTTGTCTATGATGAATAATAAAGGAATAATGGTCTTTTAAGGAACTGGAGGCGGCCATCTTGAAAATATGCATTTCTAGTGGTCAGATTTTGGTAGACTTTTGATATGTTATTAAGTACACCTGATACTACAATAAACCATTGAGAAACCTTTTGTTGCAATTTGTTTTGGGTCAAACCATATCTGCACCCGCCTATACAGGCTTTTCCTTTGTAGGCTAGATCATTGTAGGCATTTGTGCATCTACTGTATATCACATTTGAAGTTGAACATGTAATTAATTAATTCCTTTTATTTTGATTAGTGTCACTCTCAAAAGAAAGGTGTTATTTTGTGAGACTAGAGCAGGGGTCTTCAACGTTTTCAGGCCAAGGACCCCTTAGTTGAGAGAGAGATGAAGCAGGGACCCCCACAATCTGCTTAGATTCCATATAGTTTCATTGTTTCACAGCATGATCATTAGCATGATCATTAGTGTATTTTGGATTCATGTCCATTTGTATTTTTCAGATATTTAACTACTTGAACCATCCATACTTAATAAACTTGACCGTTCACTCTGTACTTAGTCTGCTCTTTTTCCTCTCTACACCAAACCTCTAGCCGATCTACAAGCTCACAACGCCTCGCAGCACGATCCGTTGTGAGCATGTACATCTGCTATTTTTGGCTAAAGTTCTCAGAATATGGACGCTAGGGTTCAAGTGGTTAATATAAAAAAGGAGGAAAAAAGCTTCTATCACACAAAGATTTGGGTGGACCCCCTGTAGTAACTCTAAGGACCCCCTAGGGGTCCCCCTGTTGAAGACCCCTGGACTAGAGTCAATTCTAAATAAATACACAATACAGCCCTTGGCCACCATGCTGGGGTGAGCATCATTGCGACATAGACTAAAGGGGAACACACACTGGACACGGAGGCTGCGCGGAAGCGGCGCGGAAGCGGTGCGTCAAAAAATACGGCCCCATTATTTTCAATGAACTAACCCCACACCGGCGGCGTCAGATGCGCGCAGCCGCAGGTCTGCTGCCTCGCCTGCCGTGCCGATACGCCACTGTTCTATTTTTCCAGCGTTGCCGCGCGGTGAACATGTTCTCCCATGGTTCTCCCCACCGGGGGAAATGGATGTGCTGTGTGGCAGCGCGCCGCATCCAGTTGGGGTTACCGCGGGGCACTTCACGTGCGTCGATACCGCAACGGGACGCTGCGCAGCCGCCCGCGTCCAGTGTGTGCTCCCCTTGAGAAAGTCTTTGATTGTTTCCAAAGTCTCTTGGCGAGGAATATTATTAGTGTCCAGACTCAGAGGCTGTAGGAGCTGTTTATGTATTTGTAACACGCATTGTTCGTGATGGTAATGAGGGTGTCAATTTGGGTTTGCTAGGGGTAAATTAATATAACCTATGCACCTGTCATAGGCTGAGTAGGGAGCCGATATGTTCGGCTGACTGCGTTTGAATGCCGCTTTTTAACTTGTGCTTATCATACTGCGAGCAAGTTGTTTTGTCTCAAGTGTGTTTTAAAACAAACAATTAAAACGTAGCCATGGAGTCATTGTGTATTTGTTTGAAACCAGTATGCCAGACAGCCCTTTTATAACCTCTCAGCGACTAATTGTTTTCCAATGCAATCGTTGCTACACAGGCTTTCTTTCCACAGTGAAAGTTGCTACATGCTATATTACAGTAAGTCAAGGGTCTTCAACAGGGGGTCCGGGACCCCTAGGGGGTCCTCAGAGTTACTACAGGGGGTCCTCCAAATCTTTGTGTGATAGAAACTTTTTTCCTAATTTCTTAAGCATTTGAACCCTAGTATCCATATTCTGAGAACTTTAGCCAAAAATAGCCGATCTACAAGCTCACAACGCCTCGCAGCGTGAGGCGTTGTGAGCTTGTAGATCGGCTATTTTCGGCAAAGAGCTTTGGTGTAGACGGTAAAAAGAGCAAAACTAAGTAAAGAGTGAAAGGTCAAGTTTATTAAGTATTGACGGTTCAAGTGGTCAAAAATCTGAAGACACGAATTGACATGAATCCAAAATACACTGATGATCGTGTTGTCAAATAATGAAACCATATGGAATCTGCTTCATCTCTTTCTCAACTAAGGGCTCCTTCTTGGCCTGAAAATGTTGAAGACCCCTGCAGTAAGTCATTGTCACTTATGGTTCCAATCTTACGTTTTGGGATGAAGTCAGTCAAGTGAAACTCGCTTATATAGGATAGTAGTCACTGAAGGTGACTGTATACATTTGGTGTAATGTTAGCTTTAAAAAAAATCATGTCTGCGTCCCAATTATAGCCAGCTTGTGGGTCAAATAGTCATTCCCTAGTCTGGATGTGTTCATTCTCTTTCACCTTATGTCCTATATTCTTCCATCTTAGTCTATAATAGGTCAGATGAGCTCCGACTTCACACTGGTGCGGGACAATAAACTCAAGAGAAATCTACACAATACCATGTTGTCTGTTGCAGTAATAATCTAACAAGTCAGAGTCTCTGTCGTGAGAATCCGTTTTTTGTGGTGAGTGGCAGTGGTAAATTATTCTCAGGGCCCATCAGATCAGTGCTGCTCACAGCCTGACAGAGAAGATATAGAGGGAGGGAGACACCAGCCAATAAATGATTGAAACAGGAATCGTGCGTGCGTGCAAGAGAGAGAGAATGTGTATGTAAAGATAGAAGTGTAGGCTATACTTGTGTGCACGTGCATGGAGTTATGTGTGAACATTACATGTGAGTTCCAACACTTTATCGGAACCTTGCAAAAAGGAACTCAAAGATCTATGCAGTCATATTTAAACACAAACACACATACAGTACATGCAAACACACACACAGACACAGACACAAACGCAGACAGACAGACAGACAGACAGACAGACACACACACACACACACACATTTTAACATCTTTATTTGCATTCACATTTAACAAGAAGTTCTTGAACGCAAACAATAGTGGATGAGCAAACTTGGAAAAAGCTGTACAACAAGTGCTAGGGTATAGGTCATGGGTACAGGAAGCATCGCCTTCTCCATATATGGCGACTGCCAATTATTGCAGACACTGAACAGAATTTTGCCAATACACACACACACACACACACACACACACACACACACTTAAACATAAAACATAAGTAGACCGGTTTTATTTACTATTTCGGTGCGAAACATGAAATCCATTTTACAATGGGTGTGTGCCAAGGAGGCTCCATAATATCAGTTAAGTACTTGAAGTCAGAATGCCCTTTAAAGCCACACGGAACACGCTCACGTAGTCTTTTCAACACTTAAATCATGTATGTTAACACTGTGAGCCGCACAGTAGACGGAGGGAGGAAATGGCCCATTGAAGTCTGTTAATGGTTTAGAAGCCATGGCATTACCGTACAGTTGATGCTGCATATACCATTCAATTGATCCCAAGAGAAGCAGCTCTATCATCCTTGAAAGGGAAACTGCAGATGCTGTGTCATACACAATTAAATCCTCAGTGTTCATTTGACTAATTTGACTTGTGTTCAAATGTTCAAAATGAACCTTTGACGGCCCATATGGTTATATTACACTGTCGTGGATAAATTAGCATTAGCACTTTTACTGTGTGGACACAATGATTTCTGTGTTTGTTTTTTTAGGCAATACAGTATAAACGGTACATGCTTTTCTGTTGGTTTATACGGTTGATTACTCATATCTATGCCATTTTGTATAGATTGAGTTGCACTAACAACATGTTTACTAGTCAGGGTTAAATGATTGTGACCATACTGTGATATCAAAGCATCAGGTGAATACAGAGGGGGGTTCTTATATTATTTACAGTATTATTTACATCATCATTGATGGAACTGAACTCTGCAGGTACCTCCATGTGCGGATCCTTGCATAGCTAATCCCCGTACTCTCACATCTGGCGAGCACTTTGATGTGACAGGTGTCCTCTCTGCATGACACAACACATGTTGAGAGAGAGAGAGAGAGAGAGAGAGAGAGAGAGAGAGAGAGAGAGAGAGAGAGAGAGAGAGAGAGAGAGAGAACACTTCATGATCATTGAAGTGAGTTTCACTGTTCTCTCTATACCTACAGTGCTTACAACCAGTAAAATAATTCTCCACCAAATGACCGACCATGTCTGACCAAATCATATCTAACAATAAGACCTGTACTGATTAGAGAAGTGAGTGACCCAAGCCTTAGCTTGTAAATTAAAAGATTGTTTGACATGCTGAATGAGTGTAAAGTTTCACTGTCCTCTAATTTAAACAAATATGTAGGCTACTAAATAATAAATGCGCGTTTGAGAATCATTTAAAACAATGCATTGATTTCACTTTACTATAGGCTACTTGGGTCAGGCCTACTCCACTGAGGGTGGAGTGTGGGATTCTAATAATCTGACTATGAAAATAAAATAATTAAGCAATATTACTTTAATGCCACATTTAGCTAATACATACTGTATTAGCTAAATGTGGCATTAAAGTAATATCCCTGAACTTCACATGATAGCTGCAGTTGCATGTCTCCATTCCGACATGTCTCCATTACGACATGACTCCATACCTAACCCTAACCCTAAACCTAACCTCTATGGAAGTGTTGCCACCCAGACAATAAGAAGTCAATGTCGGAGTAGCGACATGTCGGAATGGAGAACGCCCCCCGATAGCTGCTTACAAGGCATCTCTTCTAAGAAAACAGTGATATTGAGCCGGCAGCATTTTTGCGACCAGCGCAGGTGATTTCTTTGTTTGATGAGACCTGTTCCATCCATGATGTCATACCATTTCATGACATCACCATGTCATAGCAGAGGCAGCGCCACAGACCATGTCCAACCCAGATTGGGCTCAATCAAAGGGTCAAAGTAGTTCTCCTGCTATAGGCCTACCACTAAAATGTTGAACACCTACCGAAGGCCTTAAAGGAGTGGAATCTCCATTTTATAGCGCCACCAGGTGGCCGACTTATGTAAAACAAATGTTTTCCTATTATTCCTTCAGATTTAATCCAAACATTACACAAATCAGTACTCAGTAGATCTATAGTCATGTGATCAAGACAGATCTGTCCAATATCCATCCTAATTGGCAAACATTGGCCTCCAAAGTTTGCAGGATTGGTCAATTTTTTACAAAATGACTTAAATCATGAACGCATCTTGGGATTACAGAGAAATTCAGCACGCACAAGGAACAAATGACACTCTTTTCACATTGGCGTGTTATAGCGCCACCAGCAGGTTGACTTTTGCCAAACTTATTTGTGGAACAAAATGCGTCAAATCATGCATGCAGCTTCACATTGCTGTTAAAGGCCGAAGAAGACATGGTACCCTTCTCACATCGGCCTATTATAGCGCCACCAAGAGGTCACAATAACATACCTGACCTGGTGGAGACCTGTGCTCGGAAGAGCACTGCTTCTAGCATTTTTATTTTATTTACTCCTATACTGTGGCTTAAACTTAATTAGATTCCACCCGTGTGTGTGTGTGTGTGTGTGTGTGTGGGGGGGGGGGGGGTTGGATGGGGTGACAGCGTAATTAAGAGAAAGAAAGTCTTTGATCTTAATGAGGCTTTTCTACAGTCATTAGGAAATAAACAGATTTGGGTGCCTACGATAAGCCGTGGATATGTGCGCGTCTGTGTGCGCATGTGTGCGCCTCTAGTTGTTTGAGTTTGTGAGATTGTGTCTAATTTGTGTGTACTGTATATTCAGAGGAAAAGTCGCCTAAAATAACCTCACTCAAAGGAAAGTTATAGACGCTAAAAAACAAAGGCAGAAACCTTTCTGTGCTACTCTGCAGTCTGCATCTGCTCCAATAACTTTTTATTTTGTGGCCCTCTTTTGTAGATAGATTTTCTCTCCAGAAATCAGTATATATTTTGGGGGAAATTTCATTGTTTACCAACTGCTTTTAAGCTACAGGTATACAGTGCAATCTAGTTGTATTTCCCTCCATGTTTTGCCATCAATCATTTTCAATAGCTTGACATCTCTTTATAGGCCAACCTGGAAGTTACCATCATTATTTCCAATGGCATATTTCATTTGCATTGGGTTTGGGATACATGACGAAAGCTTTCAGTATGATATTCACACCTTCTGTTCAACAAGATAATCTCCATCAGTCAATACACTTGGATTTGTTTTACTATACAGGCAATTAATATCTGTGAAAAAAGCCCACAGTGGCTTCAAAATCCACGGTTGATTAGCTCGTATAAATGTCAACAAAACCTGAAGGTTTCTTGTATTTGTTAATCACATGTTAATCACAGACCTTATTGTCTGTATAAAACAAAAACCCTATGACAACAACACTACTGTTATGTAATAATTCCATGCTAATTCTATAATTGTGATTTGATTGTAATACGCTCACAGTGGAAAAAACTAAAATATATACTTGCACAGAAGTTCCTATGTCTTTGGGTTTGTTTTTAAGTTTTTTTTTAGGGAATTTCATGCATGCTTTATTTTCGGCAGTGAAACAGAGAGAAAGGAAAGATGTTTGAGAGAGAGAGAGAGAGAGAGAGAGAGAGAGGGGGGGGGGGGGGGTGACATCTAGTAAAGAGCCTCAGGTCGGATTCAAACCCAGGTCAACTGCGTGAAGGACTATAGCCTTTTTTATGTGTCCATGTATTCTGTGATCTAGCGTTTCCCCAGAATCACTGGAGGTGTTGTGTCCACAGCTAGAAAGGTTCTATTCTATGGTAGTCAGGGGCGGACTGGGCATCTGGCAAACCGGGCATATGCCCGGTGGGCCGCTAGGCCAGAGGGCTGGGGGGCCGAAACATATTTTTTTTCGGGGAGTAGTGAAAGTTACAGGTAAGGTGAGTGCGATATGAAACATAAGCTTACCATAATCGCAGTAATCCTTAATAATTTTCAATCATAGTCAAGTGCTTTTGGAGAAATGAGACAGACACAGAGCCCTGCAGAGGGGAGGTGATTGTGTCAGACTCTGAGTCCAGCTGGCAGCTGATGCCAATAAGTAGTAACGGCCCCTTGTAGGTACTGTTACTACCTACCTAAACAGTAGCATTTCTCAGATCAATATACTTATTTTCCATTTATTAGCTAACAAGCCAAATTTCTTATTGCATGCACATTTTTTTTTTTTTTGATCAAGGTCTTTTTATTATCATTTTCCTTTTTTCTTAATGCAAACAAACATGAACATACAAATACAAATTGCATGCACATTTTGACATGCAGTCATGTTCATACTCCCCTTGTTGGTGAGAACTGTACGCTAACTTATACAATGTATGGATTGTGTAGTTGCCTGTGGGTTGTGTAGTTATCATTTATGTTGTTCTGTAAAAGTTGTGGTATTAAGAGCTTGTGTATTTGTATGTGCCTCAACCGGATGAGTCGGTAGAGTATCTGCGCGTGCGCTGGTTGTGTGGGCTGGTCTGGGCTAAGATGCCAGGGCTGAATTTTAGTCCCAGTCCGTCCCTGATGGTAGTAGCATTTCTTTCTCTTTTTACCCATTTCTTCTCCCAAATGTAGTCGTTATCCTATCCTACGGAGGCCCCAACTCCTCCTGCCCAACACTCCCAGCAGTCAGGTGCTGCCCCAGCCCGTAGGATTAGCGTGCAGTGATATCACCATCCTCTCCTGGCTGGCATCCCTCCCCCAAACACGAGCCAATTGTGCTCATATAGACGCTCGACAAAGCCGAATGCATCACGATTAGGGGTGTAACGATATAGTAACTGAATCAAAGGGATAAGGGATATTCACACACACTTTCAGCTCCTCAAAATGAAATTCTAAGCATATTGGTTTGTAAGGTGTGTTGCTGCTGTTATGCAAGCAGTTATCCATTCTTCTCTATGACATTTGATGTGCCTTATTAAATGCATAATTTCCTCTGCAAGCCCTGCATTTGCATATTAGGCAGGAATGTATCGGTGGGGGTCTGAACAGTACAGCAATAGTATTTAGAGAAGTGGTCATATGTAAAACTGTGGAAAAATATTCCAGTGAAAAACTATATTACAATGTCCCATATCATCACCCCCCACCTTGGCCTGGTCTGGCTATATCTTTAAATGTTTTACTTGAACGTGCTGTTTTGATTGGCTGGCCGCTAATAATCCCACACAGCAGGGAGATATGATTTCCTCCCCGTCTGTCATGTTTACGTGTGCCGCATTAAAACCAGGAAGTACTGTACCATGAATTTCTGTTTATCTGCGTTTTTGTTACTTTTGAATTTGAATCCTGAAAAGTAACAGTTTTGGACATACAGTAGGACGTTTCTGACCAACAGCAACAACAGTTTAAAATAAAAGTCTACACTCAAGGTTCTTATGAAGACATCAGGGATACTCCTCATTACTTTAACTAGACTGGTGCCTGTACTGTAACATGCTGTCTGCTATATCAAAGAAGCTTCTCAGACTTTGATTAAAGTTTGAAGTGAGTTAAAGTTTGAAGTGAGCGGTGTGTGTGTGTGTGTGTGTGTGTGTGTGTGTGTGTGTGTGTGTGTGTGTGTGTGTGTGTGTGTGTGTGTGTGTGACGCAACAGCGCCCCTTGGTCACCAGCAGTATTGCAGCTCATGCTACTGTCATGGACGCGTTATTGGAAATGACACCCGAGCTCCAGGGAAACCCCGCCCACCGAAGCTTTTGATTGGCTGAAGCGGAGCTAGGGAGCGCTCCATTGTAGTCGCTTGGACAGGGCGTTTATCGTGGGCTTGCCCAGGCCTTATGGCCTGGGCATAAATATAACGATTGCATTCACCACGGCTTCACCACGGCTTCGCCTGCGGCGCTCGGGGGCGAAGAGCAGGACCAAGGTCCGCTGGCCTTCGCGCCGCTTGCAGTGTCGTGGACAATCGAGCGGCTCCGCCTGGAGCTTGGGTGTCATTTCCAATAACGCGTCATGGACAGACAGTAATGACAGACAAACATACATAACTTACGGACAAAGTCACTCTTAGGAGACGGTGTGACTACCGTTCAAAAAAGGCTGTATCATGCTATAGTGTGGAAATAGATGTTTGTTTAGTGCTGGGTTGTGCATATGAAAAGGGATCAACGATATACAGTACTAATATAAAAAATTATCAAGAATCGTTAAGGATGTATTTGTCACTCACTCATACAGGTACAACTAGCAACATTTGGGGTCAGTATGCCCTCAAAACTGTGCAAAACAATCAAATAAAAAAATTGCAATATTATTAATAATTAAAAACAATAAATAAATGACAAGAAACAAAAGAACAAGAAAAACAAGACTAGATAGGAATATGGCTAGAAGGTGTTAGGAGCACTAGAGGACCCAGACGTTCCCTATGTTCTCTGAAGTGGCCATTGCTGAGACGATGCTGAATTCTAGATGGACACGTCTGTCACGGAGATCAGTGGATTGTGCCGAACTGAGGCTTCCTCTGTGTCTGTTTTCAGCACTGCAGTGGTTTGAAACCAGATGATTAGAGAGAACACCCCGTTATCAAACAGAATAGAGTAAGACTGCATAATCGACAATCCTATCACATAGAATAAAGTATGACTTCAAAATCAGAGCTGAACAGAAAAGAAATGAATAAAATACGAGTGGCACAGAGAGGATGATTGGCATCAAAGTATAGTACTAGAAATGGTTATTTTGGCTAACCCTAAAGGGCCATTCATACTGAGCACTGTTCTATAGCTATAAAAAATATCATTTTAAAATCGTTCTAAGCCAAGTGGAAAGCAGTGTTCACTCCAACTATAAAAAACATACAATGGGGGAAGATATATATAGTTATCTTTAAAGTTATCGTGCCCAATGACTTTAGAGAAGACATAATCATGTTGTCCAAAATGGAAAATGTACTCAAGTACTGTATTAAGTAACATTTTGAGGTATTCTTTTACTATTACCGGTATTTCCAATTTTCAGTATGTTTTACTTTATTTCTACTCCACTACATCTTAAAGGTAAATCATTAACCACTTCAGTCCTATACATTTCGGCCATTTGAAAATAGCCCATCTACAAGCTGACAATGTGTCTCGATGTATTGTGAGCTTTTTTTTTTTACTTATGAAATGGAACATTCTTTTGGTACTTTAAGTACATTTTGATACTTTTATACTCCAGTAAGAGCATTTCTACATTGCAGCATTGATACTTTTACTTATGTAAACAAGAAATGACTCATTCAAGTCCTTTTATACCGGCTTTGATTAGTCGTATGATGACAGTCCAACTATATTGAGTCCGTGAGTCACCGACATCCCTTTGTTCCAACACTGTATCATGACACCTTCTCTCTCACAGAAGCTCAAAACCTTTAGTTAGTTAGTTTCCAGGAGGTGTGTTTCAAATCTAACTGGAGTTTATCATTAATGTAATGAGGCAATCTGGGAATAAAAGTATGTAAAAAAAATGTTTAAACACATATAAACTGTCAGTGCTAAACATGCACAGTTGTCAGTAGCTGTGCTGCTTCCTGAAAATATGACCTTTTTGGAAATAATCTTTTTTAGCTCTTTTCCGGGACTCTCCGTGTTTCAACTAACTGGAGAATTTGGTCCTGACAGCCTCTGACAACCTCATAGAGTTTTCTCATTATTCTGTTGGCATTTAGCATTTAGTTATTCCATTCACTTCCAATCTCATCCGCTGACTCAGACACTCAGGCACACAACACAGCCTATACTCTGTGCCCAACAGAGCTCTGCATTAACCCAGACTGAAACAGACCGCTCAATGGGACTTTAAAAATGATCTGAAAATGCTACCTGGAACAAGAACAACTAAATAGACTTCAGAAGACTGAAAAGAAAGCATTTAGTGCTGTAGGCCTACTTTCTGTTGTTGTGCTTTACATTTCAGAGGCTACGCAACTTGATTTATTTCTATGAGAAACACAAATACACGTTTTGCACACACACTGCACACACATCTTTTATTGAGCGGTGGTCACACCGTCTCCTATACGTGGCCGTGTGTGTATGCGTCCGGCCGTCCGGCCGTCCGTCCGGCCGTCCGGCCGTGTATGTAGCCTCAAGCCTGCAGTACCTTTTCTGACCACACATGTTAAGGGAGGGGCGCTGTTTTCAGGCCAGGCCAGACCAGGCACACACACACACACACACACACACACACACACACACACACACACACACACACACACACACACACACACACACACACACAGGGGGGAAGGGGGAAGGGGGGGGGGGGGTTGGTGGGTAAGAGGGTGCTGTTGAGACTAGCCTGGGGGGGGGGGGGGTGGGGGGGAGGTGACAGAATTCATAGATCTAGAACACATAGAATTCATAGATATAGAACACAGAATATGTACAGTACAGTACAGTTAGGTACAGTATACAGTACAGTAAACCACCGCTCAGTTCACACGGGTGTGATTTTTTTTACTGCACCTGGCTGTAAAGACATTTCATTGGCCTTTTCTATTGCAACCCAACTCTTTAGCTTCAGCCATAATGATCACATAGGAGAAGTGGGGGCACTTCATATACCGGTAGCCTTTTGGTACCCCCAGGCACGATCTGTAGATGGTGTTGGCCCACCCCCCAAACCCAAGTCTCTTGGCACATGTGCATGCCATCCTGCCATTAACGCTGCATAATTCATCAGCCGATTCCTCCAACCTGCACTCCGATACTATCACCTCATCTGATTTTCACACTAACCCACCAACAGAGAAATTAAACCACACTTGCTTTACAACAAACATCTTTTATCAGTTAAGACACCTCGCCAACAGCACTCTCAAATAATGTTAGAACTTCAATATTTAAAAGCAAGTGTGAAGCATTACGTGCTCAAATGTGTCACTTAAGCATCCATTTCTATTGTCTATTTCTATTTTATCATAGTGTGGTTCTTTTCTAGGTGAAAGTCTTATTTCCCTCCATAGTAACATGGGCATAACATGTTCTGGACTGTTATTGTGTATTCTATGTCATTTCCTTTAAAGGCTGTGGGGCCTTTTAAAACTGGGAAAGCATCTTTGACATTATAGATTTTAGTGTTGGCTATTCAAAAATATCAGATGTACTAGCTCACAGCGCATAACTTCGTGCCGAAGAAGGCATTTGTAGAATCGGCCTCATCTGGGTTAAATGCTGATACACAACTTACTTCAGTGTCAGAGATGAACACCACCTAGTCTCTAACTATTTACCCACCTGGTAGCACTTTATAATAACTATACACTATAAAGCATTAGTTAAGCATTAGTAACTAATTAATTCATCATGAGTTCATAGTTTATTAATCATGAATTCATCATTAGTAAGGCATCATTTATACATTAACTGAACATTAGTAAACACAGTAGTTAAGCATTAGTAACTACTGAATTCATCATGAGTTCATACTTTATTAATCATGAATTCATCATTAGTAAGGCATTATTTATACATTTACTGTACATTAGTAAACACAGTAGTAAACACAGTAGTTAAGCATTAGTAACTGCTGAATTCATCATGAGTTCATACTTTATTAATCATGAATTCATCATCAATTAATGATTTATTAAGGTAGTTACTACTCGTTAGTTAAGTATGTTCCGTGAGCCCATCTAAAGTGAGGACTAGTCATGCCTTATAAAGCATTTATAAATGAGATAGAAGCAGTGATGTAGAAAATTACTGTATTTATTACAAAAGCGGACACCTGAAACAACATAGTAATAATAAGACAAAACATTCATGATTAATAAGCATTAGTAACTGCTGAATTCATCATGAGTTCATACTTTATTAATCATGAATTCATCATCAATTAATGATTTATTAAGGTAGTTACTACTCGTTAGTTAAGTATGTTCCGTGAGCCCATCTAAAGTGAGGACTATTCATGCCTTATAAAGCATTTATAAATGAGATAGAAGCAGTGATGTAGAAAATTACTGTATTTATTACAAAAGCGGACACCTGAAACAACATAGTAATAATAAGACAAAACATTCATGATTAATAAGCATTAGTAACTGCTGAATTCATCATGAGTTCATACTTTATTAATCATGAATTCATCATCAATTAATGATTTATTAAGGTAGTTACTACTCGTTAGTTAAGTATGTTCCGTGAGCCCATCTAAAGTGAGGACTATTCATGCCTTATAAAGCATTTATAAATGAGATAGAAGCAGTGATGTAGAAAATGACCGTATTTCTAGGTTCGTGAGGAGGTGACTAAAACAATAGACCAGAGACAAGAGCTTAAATGTGAATAATAAAGACGTCAAGTTTACTGAATGAAATAATGAAGCAAAAATAGTATGCATACAATAAACTATTTACAATGATGGAGGTAGGTAGACAAAATTCTCAAAAAACATTCAACACCTTTCTTTTTTAGAGCAGGTTCTTAGGTTAGTTTTTCTATTTAGTTTACCAACTAAATATTTAATCCAGTTAATTCAAACTAAAGATAGTTTTCTATTTAGGACCGGTCAATCTTTATTATATTTTCAGCCTATTTAAAGGAGCATGAAACACAAAATCACTTTTTCTATAAATATATATTATATCAATGAGTCACTTGTGATAGGGAGCAGTGATATGGTTCAATTTGCCTATAGGCTTGGGGATTCAGAGCTTTCTGCTGTCGCTGTAGCTATTTCTGTGTACTTCCAGTTTCTAGGTCAAAAAGAAATATTTCGCGCCACTCATTAAATATTAGCTATCACTGTTCTGTGGTGTAACGTGACGTAGGCATATCTAATTAATATTAACGTTTGTTTTACAGAGTCGTATCAAGGGGGGCGTGGTTTCACTGTATGCTTGTTTCAGCCAGAGAGAAGAGCAGGCTCTGTCAACAGACGGTTACACTGTGTGGTGCCTGTGTTATTTTCCGTGTAGTGTAGCCTGTGTGTGTGTGTGTGTGTGTGTGTGTGTGTGTGTGTGTGTGTGTGTGTGTGTGTGTGTGTGTGTGTGTGTGTGTGTGTGTGTGTGTGTGTGTGTGTGTGTTTGCGTGCGTGTCGTGACAGTGCACGCACACACACAACGTCCACACACGGAAAATAGCAGATCTACAAGCTCACAACGCGTCGCGAAAGCGACGCCTTGTGAGCTTGTATATCGGCTATGTATGTAGCCTAGCTAATAGCCGTATAGCCGAAACCAACATGTTTACATGAGAAGCTATTGCTGCTACGGCTGTTAGCTAGGCTACATAGCTACATAGCTAATATACAAGCTCACAACGCGTCGCGAAAGCGACGCGTTGTGAGCTTGTAGATCTGCTAGTTTTCGTGTGTGTGGACGTTGTGTGCGCGCGCACTGTCACGACACACACACACACACACACACACACACACACACACACACACACACACACTACACAGCAAATAGCGAGCCTAGCGTCCATTCTTCACTGGTTCCGTGGTCCAGAGCTGGACTCCAATGGCTGGTTTTAAAAAATGTTTCCGAAATGGAAAAGCAACAAGTGCCCACTGCTGACAGCTTCGGTCTGTCTCTCTCTGTTACAAGACGCATTACTCCGCCCCCTCCCCCCACAACAGCAGATAACCACGCCTACATTTTAGAAATCTTTTCATGTTCTGAAATCCCATAAAACACATTAGAGGCGGGGTTTCTTATCCCTT
This sequence comes from Nannobrachium achirus, assembly GCF_963921795.1. Lineage (NCBI taxonomy): Eukaryota > Metazoa > Chordata > Actinopteri > Myctophiformes > Myctophidae > Nannobrachium > Nannobrachium achirus. The sequence continues at coordinate 18,687,784 of NC_137810.1, read as the reverse complement.
TAAACAGGTAAGACCTATTTATTTGAGCTATTTTCAGCAGGTTAAGTATGCTTTCAAAATAAAAAGTGCAGGCAAGTACCTTTAAACTCCCCTTTAACCTTAATATGACCTTTAAGTTCAACCTTTACAGAAAATAATAAAATTAATTATCAAAAACAATCAATTATCAAAAATAGTGCAATATCAATTTTAGTAACAAAACAGTGCAATATTGTCAATATCTAACTTCCAAATGAAATGTCACTGTCTTTTCCTCTTCCTTAGATCTGTGTTCAGTTAACTCAGTGGATGATCAAAACAGTTCAGTTGCTCGGTCCAAAGTCTCAGTTCAAAAATATTAGTTAGTCAGAGTTCTGTTCAAAGTCAAATCTCAGTTCCAAAAAATAGTCAGTCAGAGCTCTGTTCAAGTCACTTGGTCAAACCGTGCAGTTGGTCCAATAGATGTTTTCTGTAGATTCAGTTCCTGGGTCTCCAATAGCTTGCCATCCGATGTCTGTGTGTTGCCTCACATGGAGAGGAACCCACTCAGTTCAAAACTATCTCTCCTGTCTTTCTTCAGCTGCTGGTCAGGCTTGTTGATGAGCAGCAGCCAGTTAGCTTAGCTGTTAGCCACAAAGTTCGTTTTTGCTGACTGAAGCACTGGATTCTGTTGGCTCAGTCAAACTCCTGCTAACTTGGCTAGGCCTTTAAACACTCATATTGTACAAAAATAACACTTAAACTCTCGAAAATAAATGCTCAAAACTGTCTTTTGTCTGACGTTTTTTCTCTCTGTTCACTCACTGTTCTGTTGATCATAAACTCTGTACTGTATTAACCTCGCATCACCAGGCTTTCCGCTGGGGGAAAGCCTGGTCTTCGTTTACTAAACGGGCCGTTTGATCCGGTCGGGAGCGGAAGAGCTCCTACGTTTTTCTGTAGTCCAAAACGGACTACACTTTGGCCGGAAACAACGACCGGAAACAGTTTCAACCCAGATTAGCGCATGCGCAAGTAGTTAGCGCATGCGCAAGTACGGGTTAAAACCTGGTTAAAACTGTTTCCGGTCGTTGTTTCCGGCCAAAGTGTAGTCCGTTTTGGACTACAGAAAAACGTAGGAGCTCTTCCGCTCCCGACCGGATCAAAAGCCCGAAATTGGAAGCCAGCCCAGGCTAGTACTGTATCAGGAAGAGACTCTTAAAGGGGCAGTGCTCCTTTTATAGTGGAGTGCACTTAAAGGGATTTGTTCAAAGCCCGATTTTTTAACCTCACATATAAAATGTTTTTGGCACATTTTACACAATACAGCATGAGTTTTCAACCTTTTTAAGCATATTTATTACTGTAGATGAACCAACTATTTATTGTTGTTTTTATCACCATATAATTGACCCTTATTTGGAACCTGGGTTATATAATGTACAGTAAATGTATAAATAATGCCTTACTAATGATGAATTCATGATTAATAAAGTATGAACTCATGATGAATTCAGTAGTTACTAATGCTTAACTACTGTGTTTACTAATGTTCAGTTAATGTATAAATAATGCCTTACTAATGATGAATTCATGATTAATAAACTATGAACTCATGATGAATTCATGATGAATTCATTAGTTACTAATGCTTAACTAATGCTTTATAGTGTATAGTTATTATAAAGTGCTACCCAACACCAGTTGTCTTAAAACAGTTCTTGTGGAGGTAACTTTTCCCATCCGGTTTTTATATCCTCTTTTATGCATTCTGATAGAGATGTGACCGAATATTCGGCGCCGAATATTTTCGGCCGAATAGTGCCAAAAAGCGCATATTCGGTTTCGGTTCGGTTTGATTTTACAGCCGAATAATTATTACCGAATAGTACCGAATACCAAATACCGAATATTACCGAATACTGAATACCGAATACTACCGAATACTACAGAATAATGTATAGGTTATTCAATATATATATATATATATATATATATTTTTTTTTTATAACAATAATTACATTGATATTTCTTTATGATGCAATAATTCAACTATATGGAATGTTAATATATTGAGACATAATGTGTCTTTTATTACAAATTTACTACACAATAGTAAATAAATAATTCTACACAAAAATAAATATGTTATGTGTGCATTCAAAAGTGAGAAATAAATGTTTTATGGAACCATATGGTGATTATTATTTAAGGTAGGTTTTGCCATAATCATGTCTTTTGCCATAATCAGGTAGCTTTACAACAAAGGTACAGCAATGGTGCAAAAATTAGTAATATAAAATAAATTATATACATGTATTATTCGGCTATTCGGTATTCGGTTTTCGGCAAAATGTTTCCAATATTCGGTATTCGGTTTCGGCCAAGAATTTTGCTTTCGGCACATCCCTACATTCTGATTCTATAATAATAATAATAATAATAAAACTTTATTTATATAGCACCTTTTAAAACAATGTTACAAAGTGCTTAACAACAAAATAACATCAACAGTGAGTCATAATCATAACAGGTTCAGTAATAATAAAATAAGTATAAAAACAACATACAGCAATGGTAACAGTGAGAAAAGATGCACTTTAGGGGGTTAAAAAGGCCTTTCTATAAAAATAGGTCTTAAGTTGAGACTTAAAAACAGTTATGGAGCTAGCAAATCTGAGGGCCACTGGAAGGCTGTTCCAAAGCGTGGGGGCCCTGACCGCAAAGGCCCTGTCACCCTTGGTTACCCTGTTTGAGCTGGGAACCTCCAGAAAAGCCAAACCAGAGGACCTCAAACTGCGGGCAGGCACATATGGTTTTAAAAGATCAACTAGATACTGAGGTGCTAGGCCGTTACGAGCTTTAAAAGTTAACAATAAAATCTTAAAATCAATTCTAAATGCTACAGGCAGCCAATGTAATGCAGCCAGTACCGGGGTTATATGTTCAGACCTCCTAGTCCCAGTAATAAGCCTGGCGGCCGCATTTTGTATTAACTGTAGGCGATGTATGATTCCCTTGCTGATACCAGAATATAGTGAGTTACAGTAGTCCAGACGTGATGAGATGAGGGCATTAATAACTTTATGGAGGTTAGGGGTGGAAAGGACAGCTCGAATTCTATAAATGTTTCTCAGTTGGAAAAAGCAATTCCGTACCACCGTTTTTACTTGGGCCTCCAAACGGAGGTCAGAGTCCAGTAGCACACCCAGATTCCTTGCTACTGGTCTAACATTGGTGGACATGGAGTCGAGACAGTTTAGTAGTTGAGATCTAGCGGTGGGAGGGCCGAACAGGATGATTTCTGACTTGTTAGTATTGAGTTGTAGGAAGTTAGCAGACATCCAGTTTTGGAGGTCAGTTAAACAGGCTTTTAGGGAGGAAAGACAATTTGGGTTTGAGGTGTTAAGTGGGAGGTACAATTGGGTGTCATCTGCATAACAGTGGAATTGAATGTTGTGTTTACGAATGATTTGACCTAGGGGAAGCATATAGACGGAGAACAGCAAAGGACCAAGAATTGATCCTTGTGGGACACCGTGAATGAGGGGGGCAGAGGAGGAGGTGGCATTTCCAATCTCGACAGAGAAGGTTCTAGATGTTAAGTATGACTGCATCAGCTGGATAGCGGTGCCAGTTAGACCCACCCATGACTGTAGTCGGTTCAACAGGGTGGCATGGTCGACTGTGTCGAAAGCCGCACTTAAGTCCAAGAGGACCAATATTGCTGCATCCCCATTGTCCAGTGTCATTAACAGGTCACTGGTGACCTTAACCAAGGCTGTCTCTGTGCTGTGGTGTGCTCTGAAACCGGATTGGAATTTTTCTAAAAGATTGTGGTTGGACAGGTGTGTGAGGAGTTGTGAGGAAATTATTTTTTCTAATATTTTGGACATGAAAGACAGTTTGGAGATGGGTCTGTAGTTGGTGAGAAGAAGAGGATCGAGAGTAGGTTTCTTTAGAAGGGGGTGGATTAAGGCGTGTTTAAAAGAGAGTGGGACAGAACCGGAAACTATGGAGTGGTTGATAATGGTGAGGATGGATGGACCTACTGTTTCAAATACCTCTTTAAGAAGTGAAGTTGGAATTGTGTCGAGATTGCAGGATGAGGATTTCTATATAAGATAGTGTCTTGCCTCATCAGACATAGATGAGGTGATCAAGGGATCAGTCGTCTCTCTTCCTTCAGACTGTACATACTGTACTGCAGTGTTTCTCAAGCTTTTTTCTGCATGGGCACACTTTTCATGTCCCAAGAATCCATGGGCACGCCAACATAATACGAGGGTGTAAATATCGTCACTGTCGGGAAGAAACCTTGTATCTCCAAGTTTCAAATTTGTACGCTTCTTCGCAAAGTAATACCCTGCTTCATCATACAAGGATGTCGTCGCACAACGTTGTGTGCTTGTAGATCGGCTGTTTTCACTAGTTTAAATCATTTTTAAAATGATAAATACAATACTGGCTTTCAAGCAGTTTCAAGGGGCACACTTGACCCTTCTCAGGGGCACACCAAAGATCCCCAGGCATAGTGGTTGAGAAACACTGCTGTACTGAACATGGGTAGGAGTAGATGAGTTGAATGTCTCTCCAGTTGCAGGTATTGTAGTAGTAGCTCCACTCGGGGCAAGCTGAGCGGTTGAAGTCAAACATTCATGCATATATTTATATCCATTGACTAGACATGTAAACATACATACAAATAAATAAAAACATACCGCAACTGTAACGGTATAAAGCTGTGTGTATGAATTAAACCTTCCCTCCCACTCCTCCCCCCGGGCCGTCGCTGTAAAAACGAATCTGTAATCAACCATGACTGGTTAAATGAGGATAAAATCAAATGTGCAATAACAAACTCAACAGGCAATTTCACACAAACTTAACTAAACTCACCAGCTGCAGGCAGTGGTGCAGTTGAAGCAGAGTCTTCAAAAACATTGGTGACGGCACCCCCTCAACATCTTGACGCCCTAGGCCAGTGGTTCTCAAAGTGGGTTAGCGAAATGAGGAACAATTTATCCACTTTAACCCTATTTCATACTTTTTTTAATATATATTTTGAATTGTGACACCAATTTTACATCACAAATCTGGTGGCCCCTTTTGTCATCTTGATTGTTCTCCATATCTGCAACGGACGATATGTTTAAAAATGAAAAATATTAATAAACAGATGTTAAAAAAAAAAAAAAAAAAAGATTTGGTGGTCCCTGGCATGGAATATTTTCAGATGTGGATCTGCGGCCAAATACATATCAACAAGGGGGCCCTTGTTTCAGATCCACAGCCCTGTAATTTCCTGTACATAGCTGGTAATAAAACAGGCTTTAATGTAAATAAATGTCACATATTAGTACAGGGGCTAATACAAATTTTGGTACCACCCAAGGTGACCGTAAAATGTTGGGATTTTCTTCTTCGTACATGTCTCTAGTTTATATTTTGGTATGATAACCCTTTCTGAGAAGTAGCTTAAATGATGTTATCACCCGCTAGAGTCGGTGTCCCATTAACTTTACTATACAGGGAAAAAAAGCTAAAAATGAATCTGCTTTAAGTAGCATATGAGGGGTCAAACTAGGGGGTTTTCATGATTCTGAATCCATTGCAAGCATCTGTTTTGCACAAAAAACATTCCTTGGGCTAAAACGGCCCCCTGAAACATGTGAAAAGTGATGACTCATCACTTTTCATCCCTTTTTCAAACCACTAAACCGTCGTTTTTAGCGCAAGGAATGTTTTTCGTGCAAAACAGATGCTTGCAATGGATTCAGAATCATGAAAAACAGGCACTGACTGAACTGTTCAATGCCAACACAAATGCTGTTGGTATTTTTGACACTGCCTGTTTATTTACATTGACAATCGCATGTGATAGCGATTGGTAAATTAAGCTAGAAGGGCGGCCGAACGTCTAGGTCGGAGCCTGGTATGCTCGGAAATGATGTAAATAGGGAATGAATGCCCCACCTTTAATGCAAACACCATTATACCTGTTGTCATAGGACCCGTTTTGACCATCTGTGTGCATTTATGCCCATATATGGAGATATCTGTGTCTGTGTGTGTCCATGGTATGCCCATATATGGATATCTCTGCCTCTCACTTTATGCTCATTATCCTAAAGGAGTTTGCTATAAACAATGTTGTCAGTAATGCCCATTATCCACAATGAAAACTTTTACAACCGTTGGAGAAGGCTGTGTAGAGTTGGCCATGAGCGAACACAGGTTGAGGCAAGTAGATGCCAACTCGTTCATTCTCTTGGCCCTGACCCTTATTGATGGTAACAGTGAAAGCTAAACGGATAGGGAACTGTCGTCTAATGAAGGTGAAGGGAAGCTTACCTCTGTCATAGTGAGGTATTCTTGGTAGGAAGATTCATCATTTGCATTACCACCTTTCTGGGAGTGCGGCCAGGACCTGCTTGCAGGTTTCTAAGCAGCATGAGGTCGTCCAGGTCCAAATATGGGGCTTGTGGGGTCAGACTTAATGAGATGTGTCGGGTATCTCCATATCTGGATTTCAACATTCAATACGTAACCATGGTAAGCAGTCAACTGCCCCACCCTTTAATGCAAACCCCATTATACCTGTTGTCATAGGATCCGTTTGACCATCTGTTTGCCTGTGTCCATTTATGCCCATATATGGAGATATCTGTATCTGTCTGTCTGTGTCCATTTTATGCCCATATGGAGATATTAGCTCCGCACTACACTCCCTGCTGCGGTGGGGAACGCGCGTGCCGAAGTCTGTGTAATGCAAACCCCATTATACCTATTGTCATCATAGGACCCGTTTTGACCATCTATTTGCCTGTGTCCATTTATGCCCATATATGGAGATCTCTGCAGACACAGTGCCGGTTACGGAATACCCTGATGTCAGACACCAGCTCTGCATACGGAGAATTCGTATTCGTACAATTCGGCCTCGGCTTCAATTAGTAGTCAGGATGATGATGATGATGATGATACCTGCCAAATAACCATTCAAGGATATTCAATTGAATGTCTATTTTAAAGAACAGGTGAACGGGTTCACCCCTGCATAATAAGTGAGTGTGCGTGTGCGTGTGCGCGCGTGTGTGTGTGTGTGTGTGTGTGTGTGTGTGTGTGTGTGTGTGTGTGTGTGTGTGTGTGTGTGTGTGTGTGTGTGTGTGTGTGTGTGTGTGTGTGTGTGTGTGTGTGTGTGAGTGTGTGATAGGGTGGTCTAACTGACTCCCAGTAGATGTCATTATCATCAATTTTCTGGCTCTCATCTCAGCATGACTCTTATCTCAAATTATGCAGAGGTATTTTTTTATTATTTATTATTATGTCTTATAGAATGTATGTTCTGTGTGTGTATTTGTGTGTGTGTTGTGTATATATAAATATATACACTATATAGTATGCGTGCATTGCATCCTAAAACTCTTCTTTTCATGGCCCTTCGTCAGGTTTCTGCCGGCTGAACGGCGAGATCTCATCTCCAATTTACATTTTCATCAACAAACAAGCGGCGGTTCAGCGGGTGTAGCGGCAGTGAAGACATGGATTCACATGCATTCTTTCATCTGGTTCAGGAGCTAGCCTTTGAATTAGTCCCAATCCGTTGCGCTGCTGTCTATCATGCTGACAGGGCTCATGAGTTCACAGCTAGCAAGAGACTCACCCAAAGTCGAGGGAGTCGAGACTATAGAATACACAATCCTTGCTAGCACGAATGACACAATCACTTTTGAAAGCAGTGCTGTTGTGCAGCCAGCCCATGATAAATCGGCTGTACTAGTAGTACTTTTACAATGGCTGCAACGACAATACACAAAGCCCAGCGTGTTCTTAGCCACAAGCAGCACCATGGACAGCGCCCCGCTCTGCTGTTGCTCTGGCTCACTCGACTTGTAGCAAATTCTTTTAGGCAAGCTTTGCATTTTCATGATAGCTTTTACCCAGCGGACGTAGATAACATACTACTCGTTTAATGTGTCTTCAGTGACAAGTGGGGCATTATTACTCATTCTAAAACGGCTAGTTCCATTCCTTGATTCTGATTGGCTGGTTGCCATGGTATACCTGAGACTGTAACCCATACCTTGAATCAGTTTATATCAAAGCCAGGTGCGTTATTTCTTTCCACTGTGCCGTGAGGCTGAACTAGAGAAGCGAGCGTTTGATTTCCTCTCAAATCCTGCCGTGCGGGTGCTTCTAAGCACCGCCCGCATGCATAGGACAGTGACTGAATGGCTCCGGGCAGGGCTTGTAAAGGCAACAAGCGCCCTCTATTCTCCAGGCACCACTCGGCTGTTTAGCTTAGGTTGCTATGCTAGCGTTTTTGATGTGATGTTCACCCCCACATAGCAGCTAAATCTGGATGAAAATAAACATGTGAATGGATCGAATATGGTTCTTAACTTCTTAACATGAGACTGATCTAACACAAGTGTTGTTTCCCTATTCTTTTGGCAAAAAGAATGACGTGACTTTGTAAACACACACTGGCTTCCGTATAAAGTCCCGTTTGTGGCTGGTAAACGCAAGGACATGTCTCTTCCTGGTGGCGGAGAAGTGTACTTTTTTCTTTAAAAAATGCAACGCTATTATTTTCATGTTGCAATATTGTGACCGTTTTAGAAAAGCAATAAGCCACGCGAGGCTTGTGGTTACCGGGGGAGTATACACCGGCTGAGAGGGTCGGAAACACTCGGCTGCGCCTCGTGTTTCCCAACGCCTCTCAGCCGGTGTATACTCCCCCGGTAACCACTCGCCTCTTGTGGCTTATTGCTTTATTGTTCGTCAGGCACAACTCAGTATTGGGGACACGGTGCTTTCTAATGCACCACATGCGTCAATATAGTCTCAAAGCTTCAAGAAGATAACGTGTGACACTCACACTCACTATGAATTTGGAAGTGATGAAACTCCAGTCCTTTTGTAACTCCGAGAGTATACAAATAGTTACGGAATCCATCTGGTTTCATTTGCTCACAAATTAACAGATGATCTTTCTGTGTATAGGCTACACTGTATGTACAGTATAGGCCTATGCTCTATTGACAATGTATTAGGGCCATCTGCAATGTTCCACCATATTATTTTAACCTGACTTTACACAATATGAGTCACCGGGGAAAGCCATGCTGACATCAGGAGCTCTTCCCTCTGTTCTCTCACTCCTTATCTGCCACTCTCTCTGCTGGTGATGAATACGCAAGAAGAAGTGGCAAGAAAAAGTAAGTGTGTGCGTGTGTGCGTGCGTGTGCGTTAATGTATGTGTGTAGGGGGATGGGAGGATATCAGTACAATAGAGAGAAAAAGCAAGATAACAGACATGGACCACAACAATGTGTGTGTGTGTGCATGCAGGAGAGAAAGAGAGTTAGTGCGGACTGGCAGAGCGGTGCAATATTTCACACATGAACTAATATTTCATTCTTAGCATCAGATTGGAGGGGTTTGAGATTCCACCCCATGGCAGACAGATTGACAGACTATTTGTCATCCGCTCTGCTATTTCTCCCAGCTCCCACTACTGTAAACCTCAGCCTCAATGACTGCCATGAATCCACCATATAAATCCACACGAATTGTGTGTGTGTGTGTGTGTGTGTGTGTGTGTGTGTGTGTGTGTGTGTGTGTGTGTGTGTGTGTTATTTCTGTCTGCAGATGATTAGTTTTGCCACAGTTAATGTGTGTACTTACAACTAGAGCATGTTAATTGAAGTAGGAATTCAGTAAAATATGATAGTGATATTGCTTCGGCTGTGTGAAGGGAAAACAATGAGTGTGTGCGTACGTTACGTTAGAGAGTGCGTGTGTGTGTGTGTGTGTGTGTGTGTGTGTGTGTGTGTGTGTGTGTGTGTGTGTGTGTGTGTGTGTGTGTGTGTGTGTGTGTGTGCGCGTGCGTGCGTGCGTGCGTGCGTGCGTGCGTTTGCGCGTGTACGTGTGCGAAGTGTGTTTTAAGCCCAGAGGTTTGATGACATTTCCTCATGGTAGGTCACAGGAAGTAGGCCATCAAACGATACAAAGGAAAATTAATCTCAGAAAAAGGTTGAAATTGCTTTGGCCAGATGGTGGGGAGACTATTTTTCCAAATTTGGATAATTATCTAGCACATTGGTCTTCAAAATACATTTTAATGAGAAAAAGAAAAGCTATTAATATTGCAGGTCCCCGGTGGAGCAGTTTGAAAAGCACTGACATGTTGAGATGGTGATATTCTCCCAAATAATGAGTTCAATGAGGCATGGGACTGTGTGCTTAACCTTTGACCTCTGGTGTCCCCAGGAGGTCAGAATCCCCCCTGTGTGTTCATTATACTGCAGTCAGAAAGAGAGTTATAGAGTACAGTATATCGTCGTTGTCGGGTGGAAACCTTGTACAGTATGTTCAAGAATGTTCGTTTTGTATTTATCGTTTTAAAAATGAACTAAACTAGTGAAAATAGCAGATCTTGTGTGCTTGTAGATCGGCTGTTTTCACTACTTTTGTGCGACAGCCTTGTATTATGAAGCAGGGCTTTGCTTGGCGAAAAAAAGTACAAACTTGAAACTTGGAGATACGAGGTTTCTGCCCGACAGTGACGATATAATGCATACACACACACACCGACAAACCGACACACACACACACACACACACACACACACACACACACACACACACACACACACACACACACACACACACCGACACACGCACGCGCGCACGCGCACACACACACACACACACACACACACACACACACACACACACACACACACACACACACACACACACACACAGTATAACACATGTTAAATGGAAGTATATACACATAGAAAATAAAGTTTGTTCAGTCCTACAGTCATGCCTTCATCAGAATGACAATATCAGTCACCAGAAGCAGCAGACGTGTGTTTTCAACACGGTTGACATGGAGTTTGAAATTCAGTGGGATTTTATCAGGAGGCACATGTCTGATAAAATAATATCATTGTGATTCAATCAACTGTCTGGGGTGCACACAAAAGCCTGAGTAGACATAAAAATGAACCCAGAAGTGTTTTAAAGTGAAATACCTCTTCATTTTATTTCCCAGGCTGTGTACTACTATACTGCTGTTGCTCTGGTCCTCTTCGCACTGAAGAAATAATAGCCGTTTCTGCTGCCCTCCACTATCAAGACTTATTTCAAGTGGAGTGCAGGTACAGTACAAGAGTGGACTCATGTCAGTACATTGTTTAACAGACATATAACCTACTATGCTAGCTCACTCTGTTTTGTATGCTAAACATCAACACACATCAACACACTGTGAACAGTCCTCTCCAAGGCCTGATATCAGAGAGCTAATCCGATGTGTGTGCGCGCCTGTGACCGAGCACACACTTGCATGTGTATTTATTTCTGTTTAAAGTTAAGCTGTTTTTTTCCCCCTCCCAAATAAGCATTCAGTCATCATGAGCAATTCAGTCCAGTCACAGCTGGTCCGATTCAGCCAGGGCCAAAGCTTTAGCCTGGCCACTGCTCCATTCAGTGGCTGCTATAGTCAGTTCCACGATCTGGCTCTCTGGCTGGCCCGTGGCCCCATCTTGATTTTGTAAACAATCTTATCCCTCTATGGCAGCTACTTTTTCTTAAACTTTAGAACCGTTACAATCTCACCTTTTTACATGTTCAAGACTCAACTGTGTTGTCTCAACAGTACAAGCTGACCAAACTCAGTCCCTCTGTCTATGTCTCCAGCCAGGCGCTAAACTGTGCTGGTTAGTATGGAGATTGGTTGCGGGAGGTTAAGTGAGGATACAGCTTTCCTTAGGGGAACAACCAGGCATCTGTACTGGCTGCTCTCCATGTGAAATATTCACAAGGCTGGGGACGGCACAGCGACCTTGCTGCATTATATCACGGCAGTGATGGCACGTACAGAGACTTAAGGCTGGGAGGAAACAAAATAAACACAACCGTAGGTAAGGACTTGGAGCTTTCACAGTAGCTACCGTATACAACAATAACTGAAAAGGGTACACAATGTTAGGATTGACATCACAAACTTGAGCTTGTAGATCTGCTATTTTCAAACTTTTGGTAGGCCTACTTTAAGTACATTTTGATGCAAAAACGTTCATACTTTTTCTCAAGTACATTTTGAATTCCTGACTTTTACAGAATATTTCTATAGGCCTATTACAGTAGTGATAGTTAAGTAAAATATGTGAGTACTTTTTCCACCACTGCTTAGCATCCCTATGCTGGGGTAAAGATTCTGCTAAAAGAGCAGATGGACCAAGCTCACAGATCAGCTATTTTCGGCAAAGGAATTTGGTGCTGAAGGAACAAAAAGGAGGGGATCAAGTATAGAACCCTGGGTGATCCTGGTAAGTATATGGTGTTTAAGTGGTTAACAAAACAATGCATTGTCCAACGTGGCTTATGCCCCTCTTTTGGCCAGACCGCTCATTTGACTTAATTGGAAATTGGACTGCTTAAAGACACTGTGTTAGTGATTTGCTGGGCTTAGTAGCCCTACACTTGGGAAGCCTTACGTTTTTTAATGAGAAGTGGTCTTTATTTTTATCCTTGTCCTCCCTTTAAAGCTTTTTTAGTAACTGCATTAAACTTTTTATTTTTATATGGACGGATACTGTCGGTTCCTTTATAATGATGGTCTTGTTGTGGGGATGTAAAGTCAATATGTATTTGAATGATGCATAACTATTTTCTTTATCCTTTTCTTTTCTTTTTGGAAGGGTTGTTTTTTTCATGTGTTTTTGTTGTTGCTTTTGATATATGGTGTTTTGTCTTGTGTGTATGGTGTTTATGTTTTTTGTATGTCTGTACTGTTTGTGTGGTTGTATGTTACAAGAAAAAAAAAAAAATATATATATATATATATATATATATATATATATATATATATATATATATATATAATATATATTCAGAATCCATTCACACGGCTGAAAGGTGTAAGCCAGTGGGTTTCTTGAGAATTTAATTCAGGCAGATCTACTATCTACGGTATAATGTTTTTTGTTTTGGACAACCCTGAGAGACAGTAATTTGAGCTCAGTGCTCAAATTTAAACTGGCATGATGCAATGCTGCTGCAATGGAGACACACCAACACAACACCAACACAGATCATACAGAGCATTGCATTTATTTTACAAATCAGCTACATTATTCTCATATTACACAGACAAATCCTCAGTGTTAGTTTTTATTCTTGAGAGTTTGAAAAAAGACCCACGGGGTCAGATTCATACTTTGTAGCGCTTTCTAAAATCAGAAGTGTTTACTTACTTTCTTTTCATACGTGATGGTAGCTGTCCTTTGAATAGCTAATTGCTCAAATTAGCAGCAATAAAGTGTCTGTCCACCCCACCGTTAATTAGTGTTGATTTCCAAACTTTGATTTATTTTATTCATAGTCTTTTGAATAACATTTCATTTCGATTGAGTCATATTTTAGTAATCAAAAAAGTTTAGTCAGGAAAACTCACGTCAAAGTAGATTTAACCATTTATTGCAACAAATGGAATACAGTTAAACTTGGCGTTTAAGGGCTCCTTGTTCGGAGATGTTTCCTTAATTTCGAACATGCATGTCTGCTAAGAAAAAAAGGGAACTTTAAACAAAACCCCCATGGGGATACAATAGTAGTAGGCTACAATAGCAATACATTGACACATTAGCTTGAATTAGCAGACATAAAATCACAAGTATTTGAGCCTATGCCAGACTCATCAAAAGGTGGAGGCTGGGATGGAGGAGGCAGCTAAGCAGCAGCTGGCGGCTGTAGCTCAGGAGGTAGAGTGGGTTGGCTAATGATTCATGGGTCGGCGGTTCAAATCCCAGCTTCTCCTGTCTACATGTCGAAGTGTCCTTGGGCAAGACACTGAACCCCACGTTGCTCCCGGTGAGCTGGTTGCTGCCTTGCATGGTTTCCACCGCCACCGGTGTATGAATGTGTGTGTGAATGGGTGAATGTAATGCACATTGTAAAGCGCTTTGGATAAAAGCGCTATATAAATGCACCATTTACCATTTACCAGCAGCGGATCTGAGGCTTCAGATCCAAGACAAGCAGAGCTATAGTGAATGCAAGCCGTATTTAAATGAGCCTCCCTTACTGGGCATGAGCTCTGATTGGATTATGACAGTGTGATGTAATGACCAGCAGATCTGTGAATGAGGAAAGGATCTGACTGACAGCTGATTACAGCTGAGGCGGGCGAGACTCACGTGTCCTGCATAAACTAACGCTATGCTAACTAAACTAACAGCTAAATCTACAGTTGATTTTGCTTGCAAAAATGTATGTTGGCGGGCCTTGATTGTGTCGTAATGGCTGATTTTGCCCTTGGTTGCATGCTGAAAATAGCCGAACTACCAACACAAAGATGCTTTCCTGGTTTTAATGGGTTTAAAGGATCATTCTTGTTGGAGTATAAGATGTTTCTTATTATTTGACAATCATACAACAGTCAAAGGATAAAATAACAGAGAGGGTGAGTGAGAGGAGCAGGAGAGAGAGAGAGAGAGAGCGAGCGAAGGAGGGAGGAAGAGAGAGAGTGGTTATTTTACAATTGAGCACATGCCGTACAGTATAAATTATCTTCACAGTGACATTTCTTTTTGTCTTGATTTGGTTCCAACAAAGTTCACTCTAATATCCGAATTCATCCCATAAAGCTGAGTAGAGCAAATCTACAGGGAAGCGAGCAGAAATATTCTCTGGCATACAGTGTATACAGACGGGGGGCAATGGGGCAGGCTCATTGCTATTCTGAAACACAATGTTATGCAGAGAGAGACAAGGCCGGCATCAAGAGAAAATCTATATTTTGACAAAGGGGACAGAAGCAGGAGGTTGAGAGTGGTAGGGAGAGTAACAGTATGTAAATATATGTGACATAAAGAGCAGAACAGAACGATTGAGTCAGTATACAGACAACAAGACAAGTAACAGACATGCAGGCAGATGGACATATACTGTAGTGTAGATAGATAGATAGATAGATAGATAGATAGATAGATCTTGTGAGATTATCATTTTGAGTGAAAGAGTGCTAAAGACAAGTGCTTTAGATATTTTTGCTATTAGTATGACAGAATGATTGGCTACAGTATTAATACTTGCATTAATTATCAGGTACTAGAAGAGTGCTAAAGTGCTTTAGTTATTTATGCCCATATATGGAGATATTGGTATCTGTCTGTCTGCGTCCATTTTATGTCCGTATATGGAGATCTCTGTATCTGTCTGTCTGTGTCCCTTTATGCCCGTATATGGAGATCTCTGTATCTGACTGTCTGTGTCCCTTTATGCCCATTATAGAGATCTATGTATCCGTCTGTGCCTCTGACTGTGTTGCAGACACAGTGCCGATCCCGGAAAACCCTGATGTCAGACATCAGCTCTGCATATCGGCGTCCATTTTATGCCCATATATGGAGATCTCTGTGAAAACCCTGTTATACCTGTTGTCATAAGACCCGTTTTGACCATGTTTGCCTGTGTTTTATGCCCATATATGAACATCAGAACACGTCATACTGATGACATTCAATACGTAACCATGGCATTTTTTGTTGACTCATGTGGCGTACGTGATGTCAAAGCCTTTTATGAAGTCATGTCACAATGAGTCAGCGCTTGTGCCGGTTTCCTCCAGAACAGCCTGATGTCAACAATCAGCTCCGCATACGGTGATACCGAACGTTTCGCGCCGGTTCGGGAAAACCGTGTGTCGGGTCGAGGCCGGGCACTGCACTCCGCGCCGCGGCGGGGAACGAGCGTGCCGAATCTGAAGCCGGTGGGACGAACGGTTCTCGAGATATGCGGATTACATACATACATACATACACACACGCACACACACATGCAGAGACTTCTCGCATTTATTGTAAGATGTGTTTGTGTGAGTGCATGCATTCTCTCTCCCTCTCTGCCTCTTTTCTTTTACTTCCTGTTGTACTTCTGCATTCTCTCTCTCAGACTGTAGCCATCACACACACCAGTCCTTCCTGTCTCCCCCTCCGTCTCTCTGTTCCTCTCTCATCCTCTCTCTGTGGGATTCATATTGCCACAGGGTGCGGTCTTCTCTGTGGCTGTGAGGCCTTGAGCCATCACATCTTTTCAAAGATGATTTTTAAAAAAGAGAGAGAGATTAAAAGGCAGAAATGTATTTCTCGACAACCTCGTTGCCATGGCAATACAAAATGTCTCTCTTTCTCTTGTTCTCTTTCATGGAGCCAAATCACCATCTACTGTAGGTGTTGTCCCGACCATAGAGGCAAGACTACCTGCTGGGTTTGAGCGTGTGTGTGTGTGTGCGTGTGTGTGTGTGTGCGTGCCTGCCTGCCTGTGTGTGTGCATGTGTTATCTTTCAGTGCTGTGCCTCCCCCTTGCTGCTGCTGCTGCTGTCGTTGGTACTTTTGTTCAGTGACAGAGTAGGCTATGTGAATAAATAAGCTCAGTGTGATATCCTGTCAGGGATCCTGCCCCTACTGGTGAGTGTAAACCTTGTATCTCCTAAAGCTCAGCTTTGCACAAATCTCACAATTAACCTTTTCATAGATTCCATAATTATAGTTTCATAGTTTGACATCAGTGTATTTTGGATTCATGTCAATTTGTGTTTTCAGATATTTAACCACTCGAACCGTCAATACTTAATAAACTTGACCTTTTCCCCTCTAAACCAAACCTCTTTAAGGTTTCCATAAAGTTACTTGATTTAAAAGACTTGTCAGTGCGTGTGTTGCAGGTGGATTCAGGCGTGACCAATCAAATGACTGCTTTTCATTAACTTTAACAGTGTCATGGACAAAGAGCCGCTGATATTTCTTCCCAAGGTCAAACAGAATTGTCAACAATGAACCTAGTATACGGTACCTCAAACAGCCCACCAAGAGCAGATGATGTAATTAACTTGGGAGGAAATGACAAATGCAGTTAATATATCTGGCACTGGTCCTATGAAAAGCATTTCTCAGAAACAGTTCCATTAAGTCCAGCAATGAGCCAAACAGAAGCTGGCAGTATGTGCAATCCATCAGTTGGCCTTTATGAAGGACAGTATATATTATTGAGATGTGCCTCTGTGCGTTTAGAATGCATAAAATATGCTAAATCGTTTTGGTCATTATACAGTACATACACAGTACCTCCTTTAATGCTATTTATATTGCTATATCGTCTTTGTCAGGTGGAAACCTTGTATATCCAAAACCGTTTGTTTTGTATCTATCATTTAAAAAATGAGTTAAACTAGTGAAAACAGCCGATCTACAAGCACACAACGCCTCGCGGTGCGAGGCGTTGTGTGCTTGTAGATCTGCTGTTTTCACTACTTTTGTGCGATGGCCTTATGATGAAAGCAGTGCTTTACTTTGCGAAAAAATGTACACATTTGAAGGTTTCTGCCCGACAGTGACGATATTGTATAATTGCATATTGTATATGATTTCTAGACATTTCAGCTTACCTTTATATCATTGTTTATCATTTTGACGAAATAGTTATGATGTTAAGTAACGTAATTTAAACTTTTGCATTCTTTTGCTTCCAGTGTCTTATGCTCATTTGGCAACCTCACACACCCCTTACTGTACAACTATATAACGTGCCATAATTAAAAAAGCTACAAAGAGATTATGAGATCTCTTACATGGCATGTTGACAGCTAGAATGAAGGACTATTGGGGTCATTCAGTTGGTTAGGGCTTCATCCTCCAGGGAGCATAAATGCACTCAGCAATTCACCCAATCGATTTTGAGATATCTTGTGGGCAAAGGGAAGATCTGGCCTACGGGTGGCGCTAGAGGAAAGGCCACGAGGTCACTAAAATCAATAGCATTCTTCCTCTAGGGCAGTGGTTCTCAAAGTGGGGTCTCGGGACCCCAATGTGTCCTTGAAAGGGTTCCAGGCGGTCCCCAGCTACATGATTCTTATTAACGAACCAAATGTACCGATACAGGCCTGTAAATCTGAGAGTGTACAATTGTTTCCATTTTAGCCAGTTATTTATGTTGCTATTTCTGCGTCTGACTATAGTAATGCTGCGATAAATTATGTGAACACCTTTATCTGATTTCCTCAGTTGTGTATGGTTATTTTAAGCATATTACATTTTAGATCCTTGGATTTCTGCTGATTTATTTCAGGGTCAGAAACATCATGGCAAGGTGTTATGTTAGTTCAAAGAGGAGATTATTGAGCACATCATCTAGTAGCCTACTGAATTTAGTCCAAGAGCAAGACACCACGGCAAGAATCAGTATGTTAAAACATCTGCACACAAAAAACATCTGGTTTAAAGCTTTGAATTAATATAACTTCTTCATCTTCATCAGGAAAATGGATGCATGGTGGTGAAGACCAATAAGGTTGAAACGTTAATTAAACTTTAAACCAGCGTGCAGATGTTTTAATCTTCTACCAGGTCAGGTGTTATGTTACACCAACTGAATGCAGCAGGTTCATAGAGAGGTGAACGCAACTGCATTGGAGAGTTGTATAAAATGGTGTCGAGCAAAATGGACAAACCAAAGCAAGCTTTATTACCGCTCTTGAGAAAATTTCCTGCGGTTGGAAAGGGTATAATGCATAATACAAAGCACAGAGCCAGAACAACACTAGCAGTAATCCACGCACACGCACACGCACACGCACACGCACACACACACACACACACACACACACACACACACACACACACACTCTTATAGATGGCTAGCCTCCTTCAGAGCCACGCGGTAAAAGAAAATCCAACCATAAAATGAGATTGGGCTGGACTGCTTCCAACAAATAATCATGCAGCTAATGGCATCTTAGGAATGCAACACATCTTATTCCCCTCGTAGGAGTGACTGGGCTAAATTTAGAAGCTTCAGAAGCTGTGGAGGGAGAAGAGGACAATGGCATTCAGGAAACAGAGGGTTGGAGGAAGGTAAGATGGTATAGGGACAGGGTGGAGGGAAACGGAAAGATGTAAATGACGGAGGGAAGGAAAGGGGGATGACTCGAGGAAGGACAGAACAGAGTTAACGACATAATGAAAATACATATCGTCGTTGTCGGGTGGAAACCTTGTATGTCCAGAACCATTCGTTTTGCAAGCATTTTTCGTTTTAAAAATGATTTAAAGTTTTACTATGTAACTTTTTTTATAAAACAAATCTTAAAATTGTCCTAACTGTTAAATCGCTAAAGTTTTAGAACACCCACTCCGTTATTTTCAGCTTCTGAAGCCTTCTCTTTATATGTTTTCTATGAGCCGTGAGGGGGGGAGAATTTCGCGCCATGATTACGTAATCTGCATCATCTGTATACGTTGTGTATACGTTGCCCAATCACATCGCCGATCATGCACACATGGTACACTACCGGCCAATGCAGCGCATCTTGAAGTGGGGTCGCCATATTTGTAGTCGCCCGTGTGTCTCTTTACTCAAAAGGTAATTCTCGCCTACCAGGCAGGGTGAAATAGTCCGTTTCTCCGGAATGCCTGAACGCACAGGAACCAGGGACCCCTCTAAAGATAGCTCTCGGCGTTGTGGAGGCAGACGCGGGGGTGTGAAGGTACGAAAAACGGGCGAAAGACGCGAACGCGACCGCGGTTTGCTATATGGCTACTGACCACTAGTTGAGAATCTTACACAGTATAGCTTTAAACAAGTGAAAACAGCCGATCTACAGGCACACAACGCCTCGCAGATCTGCTGTTTTCACTAGTTTTGTGCGACAGTCTTGTATGACGAAGCAAGGCTTTACTTGATGAAAAACTTTCAAATTTGAAACTTGAAGATACAAGGTTTCTGCCCGACATCGACGATATTTTGTATGAAGTGATTAAAACATCACTAGCAGAAAAACATATAGAGACAGCATTTCTCTGTGTTTTAATGGCACTCTCATAACAAATCTCTTTTCCCAGATATATTGAGGCAACTCAGACAAGGCAATGCAATAGACCGTTTGTCAGCCTTCTGATTGGTCCCTGAGACTCCCTGACTGGCCAACCAGAAAAAAACATTCACTTTTTGCTATCGGGGGTGGAGTTTGTGCAGTGGAGAATGTTGAATGCGTCTTTCAAGAACTGTCCGCAGTGCGCGACACGGAGATCGGCCGGTACGGTGATAGCGACGGCAAGCGTCAAGCGATCTCGCTCATCATAACGAATAAGCTTCAACAAACTAGTTCACATGTACCTTATCAATGGTCTAAGAGTCACGATTGGGTACATATAATTTAAATGGGCAGAATTACGAAAAGCCAGCCTATTATGTGAGGAGAAACATTCTCTCTGTCCTCTTCCTAGTACCCAAGATGCAATGCGCTTCTCTTTCTATCTCTGATCCAGAGGATTAAACTAATTAAAACATTTATTTTTCGGGGGAAAACTACTGTTTTGCTATGTAATTACTGTACCTTTTTCTTCCCTTTTTATTAATATCACGTAGATGTGTTTTTTGTGGTACTTTATATAGCTGTAATGAGGCTATGAAGGGAAAAAAATTCCCATCCACTACCACTATAAAAGAATCTGCAAAGAGGATTCTGTCCCACTGGGATTAAACAAATTAAAACATATATTTTCGGGTAAATCCCCTGTTTTGCAATGTAACTACTGTACCTTTGTCTTCCCTTTTTATTAATATCACCTAGGTGTTTTTCCTTTGGTACTTTATATAGCTGTAATGAGGCTATGAAGGGAAAAAATATCCCATCCACTTCCACTATAAAAACAATCTGCCCAGGGTTAATGTCCCATCATAGTAACAGGGCAGAATGGGGCGGGATTTGCAAAAGGGTTTATTGTATTTATATTGAGAGTATGTCTCAGAAGAGATGTGTGTCAGCATATCATTTGCATTCCACTGACCTGGCATACAGCTTTGTATCTCACCTTGGATCTTAAGGGACGGGTCAGCTGTACAATACAGTAGCACATAAGCTGCTTTTGATCTTGTATGTATGGGTGGATGGAGGGATGGACCCACAACCTGAAATTCCTCTGGCCATGGCGTATGGCCACAGTAACACAAACATAAAAGCCGATCAATTCCATTCAAACGTACAAGATTGTTGTAAAACTTACTCTTAAAGAAGTGGTTCACCCCCAAAATGACTTTTTTTCTACTGATTATTCACACCATGGAGACTTGAGTTCAATAATATTTCTTTGTTTTTTGTCACATTCCTAAGACAGTAATTTGATTACAATAAATGTACCCCCATTGATTCCAGATGGGGACCCAAATGCATTCGGGTCCCCATCCGAAATCAATGGGGGTAAATTTACAATAGACGGGTTTCTTGTTTACAAACATTGAGACTAAATGCACAGGTGACTGTATCATGTAATCAATTCCGTCAAATCCCCAAACGTGTTGTTTAGGGGAGCGCTGGTTTCATTCTATACTCTATGGTTTCATTGGCTAATTTTGGTACCGACCCTCAGTGTGACGTGGACCAGAAACCCGTCTATAATCCATTTTTTGTCTAAGGAGTGCGACAAATACAAAACAATATTAATGAACTCAAGTCTCTATGGCATGAGTAATCAATAGAAAAAAAGTCATTCTACCACTTGTTGTGGTCACATGTTCAAATACTGGATTCTGATTGGCTTAAAACAGTGGTAAATCAGACATCAACCTTGAGTTGGCTCATGGACCCCGCCCACTGAAACAATTAATGATTGTAACTAAAGATCCTTGGAAGAACTGTGTTTCCTTTCATTTATATGGTAAAAGTGGTAGAAAAGCAATTTGCCATTCGAGGTTGTGGGTTGTTGGCTGATTTACCACTGTTTCAGGGTTGTTTGGCACTAGGCTTCGCCTGTGCCACAACCCTGAAACCGTGGTAAATCAGCCAACAACTTTTGGGGGTGAACTAGTCCTTTAATGTTTCTGAAATAAACGTTGGATGAGCTTCCATGGGCTATTTTGCTAAGAACATCTTACTAAGTAAAGGACTGATTATTGTTAGAGGGAGAAACCCTTACTCTCATTCTCTCTACATAAACTCTAAAGTTCAGATCACTGTTAATGTCAACTTAGTCGTTCCATCACATCTGATGAAGGTCTAAACAAGGACAGAAACGTTATTTACTTGGTTCCTTGACGTGCCTCTGTTTCCTATAGGGCTCTTCTTAAACTACAACTGCTACTGCCATAAAACTGTCTTTTAAAAAAGGTGTTTGCTCCCTACTGAGCTGAGGTCAGTACGGTGTCAGTCCCAGTCATAATTTACAACTGTTATTGTTTTTAGGACATTCCTCTGGGCTCTGTAAAGACCCCTGCTAAAATACACTTTAGCAGCACCTTTCTTCAACCTCCGGTATCACACGTAGGTCACGCACCTACGCACGCACGCACGCACGCACGCACGCACGCACGCACGCACGCATGCATGCACACACGCACGCCAGCACAAACACACACAAGCAAGCACGTCTTCATACAGTAGGCTACAGACTGCACAGAAATAGCCTTCCCAGACCTTATTAAGACTAATATAATCCTGCTAGCTAATCTAAATAACAAACTAATACATATGACAAACATATTTGCAGTGTTGTGCACCATACAAACCCACAGTGAACTGAGTGAGAGAGGCTATTCTCAGGAGACCTGCATGAGATCCTGAGTTGGTTGATTCTCAACCTGTAGGCCGCGAGGATATTACAAGTGGGCGCCCAAATAATTGACCAAACCCAAAGATTGTTATGATAATATAACAGTAATAGGAAAAAGCTAAAAAAAATATCTATATATTTTTTTCCTTTAAAACCTTAGTGATAGCAATAAATAGGAGCCTACTGGAAAGTATACCATGTTGGTTTCATTTATCCAAGCCTGAACACAACCAATTGACTGATAATAAATATTCTATGTAAATGCACACAGCCCACCCATCAGACAGGTCGGATGGGTGCCACAAATGCTTCCCAGATGCTTTCATGTGGGATTGTGGGCCCTGATTCAGAAGAGGTTGAGAACCACAGCCTTATTTTTTTGTTTAGTTTTATACAATAACTTACTAGGTAAACCCAAACTTTTAATGTATAAATGGTAATTTCTATAAAAGTCTAAGCCGTAAAATGCAGTTTGTGGGGAGCCATGGCCTTTAGTAGTAGAGATATTAGGTTGCTTTGAGGTATTGGTTCCAACAGTCTTGTGTTGACAGTAAGTGCTCAGTACACAACTGAGCACTGCCAGATCAGTGAAAACCGCCACACTAATGTGTCATATTTATTTAAGCAGCCTAGTCGTCAGAGACAGCTACTCCTGAATGCTACTTAATAATAGATAATAACCATTCATTCCTGAAAGAAAAAAAGGGCCATCTCCAGAACACTGTGTGTGTGTGTGTGTGTGTGTGTGTGTGTGTGTGTGTGTGTGTGTGTGTGTGTGTGTGTGTGTGTGTGTGTGTGTGTGTGTGTGTGTGTGAGAGTGTGTGTGAGAGTGTGTGTGTGTGTGTGTGTGTGTGTGTGTGTGTGTGTGTGTGTGTGTGTGTGTGTGTGTGTGTGTGTGTGTGTGTGTGTGTGTGTGTGCGTGTGCGCGCGTTTGAGAGAGAGAGAGGAAAAGCACCAGGAATGTGGTTTAGAGAGCAAAATGCCATACCTCACTGAACCACTGTAGAGTAAGAGGCAGTCAATTATTTATCTACAACTTGAGAGAGAGAGAGAAAGAGAGAGAAAGAAAGATTGAGAGAGAGAGAGAGAGAGATGGAGAGAAAGAAAGATTGAGAGAGAGGAGACGGAGTGAGATGGAGTAAGGGGGAAGAATGAGGCGACAGATTTGTAATGATGAGGTGACGTGAGGATGATTCATGCACACGTGCACAGTCGCACATGCGTGCGCGCGCGCACACACACACACACACACACACACACACACACACACACACACACACACACACACATACGCACAGCCCTGACACACATACATATGAATACAACAGGATCTCATAGTCTCATTATTCTTTCCCTATTGGGAGCTTCAAATTCAGCCTTTCTTTCTCTTTTGGTTTGCATGTACAATTGTGCATGCCCGCCTCGCTGACACTCTTTATTTCAGCCATAGATGAAGTCATGCCACCACGCCCTAACCCTAACCCTGAGAGAGCACCAGGTGGAGAGAGGCATTGGGGGGGGTGGGGGCTTGGGCAATCATCCATAAGATATGAACGCCATTTTCCACCTCTACCCAGTCCCTCTGATCTGAATACAATGGCACTCAGAATGAACTGTTTGACTCGGTGGACAAGGGAATATTGTCCCTGGTATATGGAGGTTGTCAAGGAAGGTGAGCATAGTGCTATGAAAGGATGGCTTTCGAAGTACATGGACTCAAACAGAGATGTAGCCTATTCTAAAGTACAGTACTCCCTCTATGGTCTATGTGCTTATTACTTTATGTACTGTTGGAGCTGGAGGGCTGGGGGGAGTCAGTGAATCCATTTAGAATTCAGTTTCAAGTGAAAAGGTAGGCTGGCTATGGAATGTATTTCTTGCCTTAGAGTGACAGACTATGCTTCATTTTAATCAAACTTCAATTTCTTCAGTTGGCTCCCCCTAACGAGTAGGATTCATAGCACCCATTAGCCAATTGAAACAGCTCCAATGCCGTTAATCTATTTTATACAAATGGGAGTTTGCGTTATTAGAAGGAGGATACAGTGCCACCCACAGGCTCTAGTTTAATTGGTTTCTCTTTCAGTGAAACAGTCAGTGTTTTTGCTTATGGCTTTGTATATATATTTTTTCTTCAGGTGTTATCATTTCAGCCATTATGAATGCTTTGAGCAGGTTGAAAAGCACTTTAAAATTCTAATTCATGCAAATTTATTTTAATTCTTTGTAGCATCTCATCTGCCAACAATTACTCACAAAATGTTAGTATTTACAATGTGGAGACCAATTCAAATCACTGGCATGAAACTCATATGAATTTGATAAGATTGGTTACTTTGGAGATCTGGGATGTTAAAGGAATAGTTCAAATCCAAATGGCTTATTTTTATTTAATTATTTTTATTTCTTTGTTATCGATTACTCACCCCATGGAGACATGAATTCATGGATTTTGTTTTTGTCGCATTCCTAAGCCAAATTTTAAGAGACACTTTGTGTCTCCATAGGGAACAAAGCAGGCTCTTTGTCTCCAAATCACTCAGTGGGTTGTTAATGGAAGCCACCATGAGTTTTCCATTAATTTCCGTTCAGTATGAAAATCAATTTGCAGGCACATGAGACTAGCTTTTGATAGGTCATTTAGTTACACTAAATATAACGGTTGTTTTTCATCAATGTTCAATGTTATGTTACCATTGCACAATAGATGGGTGATATGGCCCAACCGAAATAGACCCTGGAGAGAAGATTGATTTACAATCTTAAAAAGTAACACTCAGTTTAGTCAGGACATTCACGTCTAAGTAGATTTAACCATCATTGCATAAATGGAATACAGTTAATCTTGGCGTTAATGGGCTCCGCGTTCGGAGATGTTTCCTGAATTTTGTGCATGCTTTTTGAGCATGCTAAGCAAAATCAGGGAACGCTAAGCAATACTCCCCATAAGGATACAATAGCAGAACAATAGCAATACATTGACATGTAACTTTGTCAAAATCACAGTATTTGAGCTTAACAACTTTGACATGTAACTTAATTAGACAATCACAAGTATTTGAGCTTAGCCAGACTGGGGTGGAGGAGGCAGCTAGCAGCGAATGATTCCGAAGCTTCGGAAACCAAGCATAGGTAGAGAAAGCAAGCCGTATTTAAAGGAGCCTTCCCTACTGATTGAGAGCTTTGATTGGAGTATGGCAGTCATGTGACATAATGACCAGCAGATATGAGAATGAGGAATGAGAACAGAGCTGATTGACAGCTGACTTACAGCTGGGCGGGACGACTCCCATGTCCTGCATAAACTAACGCTGACACTTCATTTATTCAGGTAAATTTCGCTAACGATGACATATAGGCCGTGGTGATCTGTACCCATTCGTTTTGAGAGTGGAGTCACCTCTGTCCTTGACACCAAGAAATGAGACAGCATAAATATAATAGATAATAACAGCAGTAAATTAAATAATACACATTCTATACTATACTTCATTGACCTAAGTTCCCCAAGGGTCTATGCCCCCTCCTTTTTCCCCCTCTACACCAACATCTGTTTGCCCGAAAATAGCGATGCACAAGCTCACAATGCTTTGCACTGTGACGTGTTGTTAGCTTGTAGATCAGATATTGAGAATGTTTGCCTATTATTACTAAGAATAGGGGATCCTATGACAGTAATCACCAACAACAACACTGATCAGTTTGGTGGGTTTTTATTTTGTTTATTCACAAACAGTGCATTTTAATAGCAAGATTCAGAAAGGTACAGCTATAAACTCTCACAGTTGTCACATTCACAATACAAACATTTTTCATTGTACAGTGAACAACACGCACACACACACTCACACACACACACACACACACACACACACACACACACACACACACACACACACACACACACACACACACAGTCACACACACACCTTACAGTATGTTACAATATTATACAGTGGGGTGCTCTGACCACGAGAGCAATAACACCTTTGACAATATTGTAGGTAAACACAGATCGCAGCAGCAGCAGCTAGCTGCTCTACTACTGAAACACTG
Source organism: Nannobrachium achirus (assembly GCF_963921795.1). NCBI lineage: Eukaryota > Metazoa > Chordata > Actinopteri > Myctophiformes > Myctophidae > Nannobrachium > Nannobrachium achirus. The sequence continues at coordinate 18,661,146 of NC_137810.1, read as the reverse complement.
ACCCCCATGAAACCCATGGATTCCATGTCAGCTAAATCTTTTCTTCAATCAAAACTGTACAAACATACTGAACACAGACTGGCAAGCAAGGGTATTTAAGAAATCATGTGCACATTAAACCGGTCAGTGCTGTTTGGGAAAACAGCGTGAATAACTGCAGGTCCTTATACTCTCAGGGAAGCTGCTTTGATATGTACTGTAAGACAACTGGAGGCTGGTTTAACTCTGATTAGCATCGTTGCTGTCGGGCAGAAACCTTGTATCTCCGAAATGTTTTAGTGTTTTCTTTTGTTTGTTTCTATTGTTTTTGTAAATGAATGCTTTGTCATAAAAGTGGCAAGCGTGTCAGAAGTAGCAACCGCATTGCGACAAGTTGTGAGCTTGTAGATATTTGTACTGTTTCTAAACAATTTTGAATGTGAAATTGAATGCGGTTTTGTGTGTCTCTGGGTTTTATAAATATGAAAAGTATTAACAAGAGCTTGTGACTATACAGTTTTGACACACATGGTTTCTTCCCGACAGCGACGATGTCGTCCTTTTGTGTTCACACATCAGTCATCTGTTTCCACTTTATTATTACTCTGTCAGGCGATAGTGTCAAACCTGCATAGAATAACTGATTTTCAAGCGGAAAACATTTAGAAATCTGTTATTTTCCGTGAGTGACACATCATAGGCAGCGATTAAGATGGGTTTTAGTCGTCCTTGCTGGGTGTACCAGAAACCAACTGCAACGTAACTACTTAAGCCCTACTCGTCGTATGACGGATAACGAAAATTGCTTACGTAGAAGCTCACAGCGCATCACCAGGCAACGCAACGTGAGATTGTAGATGTGCTATTATTTTTAAAGAATTTGGTATTGTTTCAGATTGGATACAACATCACTTGGTGAGATGATAGATCAAAACTAACTATCTTGGGCTTGTAGATCTGCTATTTTTGAAAAATCGTGAAAATTTAAATTTTGAATATTTTTGACCAGATTCTATAAATTGTGTTCTAAGTCATTCTAATGTTTTGAAAAAAATAAATTAAAATAAATAAATTAAAAAAGCATATTTCTATGTCAGTGGTTCTCAAACCTTTTCATGTCAAGGACCCCTAGCATTATCTGTATTTGGCCGCCGACTCACATCTCAAAACATTATGTATCAGGCACCCCCCAGAAGCAAATATTTGAGTTACAAATGTTCGCTTTCAAAAATATTCAAAGATACAATTAATCAAAAATAGCAGATCTGCTATTTTTCAATAGTCAAAGTATAAAATAATTCCAGGTCTTAATGGGTTAAGCCCTACTGATTTACAAGCTCACAGAGCATCACCAGCGCAACGCAACGTGAGGTTGTAGATGTGCTATTATTTTAAAATAATTTACATTTGGTATCGTTTCAGATTTGATATAACACAGTTGGTGAAATGAAATGATAGATCAAAACTAACTAACTTGAGTTAGATTGCACAACTCGAGAGCCATCAACATTTTATTTCCAAACCTAGAACAACACAATGATAACTCCCCCTCACACTGGGACTGGGTAAATATGGTTATCCTAAAAGTGTTGTGGGAATTAACAGCATTTGAGAGAATAGGGTTTTTGAGGTAAGAAAAACAGACTGCCAGTTGAGTAGACCCTACGGTGCTGTATCTTCCCTTTTAACTGTATTATCCGTGTTAGGAGGCGGTTGAAATGCAGAATATAAAGAGAGAAATGGAAACAAAATGAATATATAATACTTTAGTTGGGGCTGAGGAGGAAGCGAATGGAGAGAAATCAGACAAAGAGACATCTCTCCACACCCAGCCTCATTCTTATTCAAACACTGATGTCAACAGTATTGCTTCGACTGTCTTTACTGCCCCTCTCCTCTCCTCTCCTCTCCTCTCCTCTCATGGTTATATTCTTTTGATTTGGTTCCATGGCACAACATTATCTTTACATGACAAACAGTGTGATCTCTCAATACAAGGAAAATAGACAGAAAGGGCAAAATTGGAGATATGTAATATCCTGGATGATTGAGACACATTCTTCCATGACATCCCCCCCCCCCCCCTTCTCTCTCTTTCAAACCTTCAATTCATACAGACTCTCGTCCGTGTTGCTATCAATAAACAGTTTCTGAAACAGCTCTACTGTATGTACCTTTAAACGGGCATGATTCATTACCATTCAAAAAATCATTTCAGCCAGAGAATGTAGCCATATGTCGAAGGGTTCATCGTACAGCTACTATGTCTGGTTCCAATTATTTTTAAATACCCTGAAGAAGACTTTGTTAAAACATTTGTTTCTGTTTAATAAATCCACATTGCATCGACGCTGCGGGTGTGCGGCTGCTTCATCTTTTAAACTGGCTCCAATTATTTAACTGTGACTTCTGTAGTTTGAGATGGCTCATGCACAAATATAGCAGTGTCCAAAGCATGTTCATAAAAGATCCTCTTTATGTACCAACCAAAGTCGACAGCAGTCTGCAGAACTCTGCACCAACCCTGATCTTTTCACTCCCCGAGATACTCATGGTCTGTGTTATATTTTAACTCAGCCCAGGCCATTAAAAATACATGTGTACAAGTTGCAGTTCAGTTGTTTGCCAAAGGCAACGCTCGTCCCTTCATATATTCACTCACACACATGAACACAGTTATGTCTGAAAGACATTACTGCAGTGTGAAAGTTCATACGGCCTGCAACCTTTGTGTCAAACATTAAAATAAAATGAGCTGACCTAGTGAGATGACTGAATGGACAGCTTTGTGCTTTTCTTCTGCATGCTGTTTCGTAGGTGCCAACCGTGCAGTGCAATGGGTCTTCAACAGGGGGACCGGGCCCCTTAGGGGGTCCTCAGAGTTACAACAGGGGGGCCGCCAAAATCTTTGTGTAATAGGATCATTCTTTTAAATGAACAACTTGAACCCTCGCATCCCTATTTTGAGGAGAACCTTAGCCAAAAATAGCAGATCTACAAGCTTATAGATCGGATATTTTGGCAAATAGGTTCGGTGTAGAGGTTAAGTTGTTAAATGTCTGAAAAACACAAATCAAACATAGACTGCTCTATGGAATCTATGAAATCTGTGGACATCTGCAATACAATTTTATACAATATGTAGTGGGGGTCCCTGCTTTATCTCCCTCCCAGCTAAGGGGTCCTTGGCCTGAAAACGTGGAAGACCCCTGTTGTATGTGATTCCAGACTAGCACGTTATCTCTCTTAATTAAACCTCCAAGCTAGTGCTGCAGGTTTCCCTGGAGGCATAATATTCAGAAAGATTTATGCCACCGAACCTTCAACATACTCCCAATTGTCAACGCTTCCTGACCAAATTTTCAATAAGCCATTGTTGCCAGGCAACAAATACATGTCCTTACACAGTGAGCAAAACTGAGATTTGGCTACGGTTGGCTAGAAACAACATTTACTTCCAGCCGGGATGTGAAAGTCACTGGAGATTTTAAAATAGTTCAAGGCCTCTCGATATTACAGGGGTATGCACAGTAGAGATCATTGGTGATAAATATAAACATCATCCTCCTGTGAAGCACTTTATCGTGCAGCCGTGACAGGTATTTGCAGCAGAGAAGCCAGCAGTCACTTAAGGTCGTGATGTACAGTATTTTGTCACGTGCGGTGACGTGCACGGTGTTGCGCATGTTGTCATGCAACGCGGTTTAAATGTCCTTATACGAATATAGGTTGCAATAATATGCCATCTATGTTACCCGTAGCTTGATCGTTGACTTTCCGGCTTGTCATGTTGCTTTATTTATACTATGACGATGTTCAGCATCCGCCTCATGTTGGATGCTGATTTGATGTTGATTGTTTTATTCAAAAGTTAATTAAACGGATGCAGCGGATTCAGAGTGTACAGAGTCTGGGGAGATTACTGCTTAATTCCTTTTGAATTACGCATTAAGAGAATGGAAGTAAGTCCCCACTAAGGGTTTCTCATTTCACAAGTGTAGGAAATGTACAAAACTGAGACATGTGAAAACTCGATTTTGACTGCAGACCACAAAACGTCTAAGTTTGCTGAAATGACAAGTCATGCAGAGGAAGATAAGTGCAGGGAAATAACAGACCCCACACACACTCCAGTGACAATTAATTGTGCTGTGCTGTGCTGTTGGCAAAAATGGAGTCAAGGAAGAAAACATCCCATGTCATAATATGTACAAACACTTCAATATGAAGACAGCGTCCATTTTATCTGTTGGCTAAAAGGTTCCTCGATTGGACCAACTGCCTGTATTCAAAAAGAGCAGTGTTTTTTTGCCAACGTGCTTTAAACCTAGAGCTAAGAAGAGCATACTTCCTACCTTACTCTTTATTTTTATAGAATAGAAGAGTTCTGGAAGTTTTACATCCCAGGAAGCAAGCCAAACTGGCTTTAAACATACTCTTAATAACATTTTAGGGCTCAGGGCCTATTTTGGGCCCTGAGCCATGAAACTCTGTTTGCCAGTTCCTCTGCCATTACCTTTTCCTTTTTTTCTTCTTTTCTTTTCTTTATTGTATTGTTACAGCTTGTGTCTCTTCATTTGACTGACTGTTACTCTTCTTTGCAGCAGTATCAACGGCTGCTTTCACCTTAAAACTAGGCCATGTCATCCATGAATCCAACATGGTCAGGATGGTAAGAGTGACGACAGACAGAAGCCCAGAATTCTTCTTGTAAACAAGTGGCTAACCGTCGCTCTGTGTCCCTCTTTTGTCCTCGGTTCTGAAGAAAGTTCTCCTCCACTGTTGCGTTGTATTTAGTTCATGATTGCTTCCCTGTAGTGTCTACAGTGGGAAAGTGTATAGGCCACAACATGCCACAGCCATTATCAAAACGTGTCTGTATAGCCTATTTAGCCTAAAAGATGGGGATAGAACTTGAGACTGTAGAGGTCTGTGTGGTAGTGGTGGTAGTGCATGACGACAGTTTGACTGACGTCGCACCCATCAGGGCAGACAGTTTTCTTTTACAGTGTCATAAGTATTACAGTATATTTTTGGTTTCAGTCTATATCACAGGTCCCCTCTGCCATCATTTTGCAGCAGCCATGGAGCATCCCTCGCGATGCGGATTCGTTTTGGAGTAATTCTTCATTCTGTGAATTTGAGACCTCCCTGTGACAGGGTGTGCGCCGATGTCACACACAAAGAATTGCAGATATACAAGCTCACAACGCTGCTTGCACTGCGGTGCATTTTGAGCTTGTAGATCGGCTATTTTCTGTATATTTGAAGTATAAATCAGACATTGGAAACTCAGCGGAGGCCTGCACATTGAGGTGGTTCGAGGTAACCGCCTCTTGGGAGGTGAATTTGCATCTGTAGGAGGGTCATCATGGTTTATCAAGACAGGGGACTTGGTCTGACTGGGTTTTCACATCCTCATATCACATTGTATCGACATATAGCACCTGTCGTAGTCACACTGAGTCAGTGGGTGACTGGTCATCAATGTGGTGTCTCATTGACTGGACGCTGGTCAGGATTTTCTTCTGGTGTCCGGCCAGGGACACTCCGATCCTCTGAAGGTCCCTGGTAAAACATGGGAGGAAAGGCAGATGAGACATAACGTTTGGCGTCGATACAACCACCATGACCTTCTTCTCTACTGGGACTGCTATGGCAACCCATGTGCCAAAGAGATCGGAATACCGAATTCAGAAGAATTTACAAAAGCCACTGATGTGGACTTCAAAAAAAGATTTTGCTTTAAAGAGGTGGTGCCATAGTGTTGTACTTTTTCTGGTTTTCATGTGTCTATGACAGTACTTTATTAGACCCCCTGGTGTTGTTGTTATGAGCAATTATGATTGTATTTTGAGTTTCTTCCTGGATGCTTGACACCTTGTGGGTGAAAAGTGCCAATTCAAAAACAGTGAGTAAATGACATCATACAGTATAATCATCCCCTCCCCTATAAGCATTCACCCAACACTGTGGCTGTGGCTAACTTCAGCTGGGTCACCACCCACCTGACAACCAATCATACTTAATGAACTGGTGGGTGTGGCCACATAAAAAAGCTAATTTTAACTCTTTTTGTGCACTTTTTTGGAAAATAATCTTCCTCCTAGTACAGTAGTATAATCATAATACCTGATAATCATGTTTTAGGGGGGAAGAAAATCATGCCACTGCATCTTTAACACATGGGCTGCTCAGGTTTATAACATTTCTAGCTGTTGCTGCTGCTGCCGTTCACTCACACTTTATTTTAAAGAGCCTCTGAAGCTTCGTGCGTGTGCACGTGGGTGTCCACTGACGATTGAGGAAGATAATCCCTTTGTTTACAAAAGCTCGCGAAACTAAAATCCAAACGGGAGCCGACCATTGCGTTATAGTGTCGCCGTGAAAACAATCAGATCTCTGCTTCCCTGGCATTCTTTTCACCTCATTCAGAGATAAAGCCCTTTTTATGTTTCAGAGTAGAATGGAAATCAATGTAACCAGCCTCCGCCATTTTCTCCCTCTCTCTCTCTCTCTGCTACGGGGTGACGTATGGACTCGGGTCATTCAGAGGGCAGGCAGCAGCACGTACAGTTAACCCTTCGTTGTCTCGTTCAGGGACGAGTTTGGCGTGGTGACACCTAGTGGCCTTAACTAGTTACTGAACGAGTTTGGCCTCCCAAGTGTTAAGACATGCCGTAAGCACAAACACCAACATAATACTCATGAGAACAGACAGAGGCTACAGGCTCATGAGCAGACAGACAGATAGACAGATAGACAGGTGGACCTACTCCGCAGTGAGTTCAGTGACGTGGGGCAGGGAGGTGAACCCGGAGCCCAGGAAGGAGTCGCGGTACTGGGTCATCTTCAGGGCAGCCAGCCAGTCTTCCACTGAACTCACGCTGCTCAGGTCTGGGCCTCCGCGGTCCAACAAGGGATGGTTGGTGGGACTGTGCAGCGTGGGTGGGAAGGGGGTGTCGAGAAAAGAGCTGTTGTCACTAACAAAGGAGAGCAAGCCACAGACATTTCTGTGATTATATCGCCACGGTCGGGCAGAAACCTCGTATCTCCACGTTTCAAATGTGTACGTTTTTTCGTAAAGTAAAGCCCCACTTCAAAATGCAAGACTGTCACACTAAACTAGTGAAAATAGCCAATCTACACGCACACAACGCCTTGTGTGCTTGTAGATCGGCTATTTTCACTAGTTTAGATCATTTTTAAAATGATAAATACAAAACAAACGGTTTTGGACATACAGGGTTTCTGTCGGGCAGAATCTCCACGTTTCAAATGTGTACGTTTTTTCATAAAGTAAATACTACATAACGCAAGACTGTCACACTAAACTAGTGAAAATAGCCGATCAACACGCACACAACGCCTCGCGTGCTTGTAGATCGGCTATTTTCACTAGTTTAGATCATATATCAGATTTTAAATGATAAATACAAACTGAACGGTTTTGGACATACAGGGTTTCCACCCGACAACGACGATGTGCATGTGCTCAAAGTATAAACTTGTGTGGGTGACCTCTCTCTCTCTCTCTCTCTCTCTCTCTCTCTCTCTCGCTCCACTCACCCAGCAGGCATGTTGTTGAGGCCTGCCTTGAGAGATGCAGGGTTGCGTATCATCTTGTCCAGCATGCTGACGATATCGGGGAACTTTGGCCTGGTGTTCCTGTCCTTCTGCCAGCAGTCTAGCATGAGCCGGTGTAACACCAGTGGACAGTCCATGGGAGCTGGAAGCCTGAAGTCCTGTTCTATGGCATTTATTACCTGAGAGAGAGAGAGAGAGAGAGAGAGAGAGAGAGACAGACGTGAGATTTCAACAGACTTGCACAAAGTAAAACCACAGTGCATTTTAACAGCCGGCAACAGCAGGCGACGGTCGGACGTATTTTCTGGAAGTGCGTTATTTGTCAATGGGACGCGCCAACTACTAGCGATAAACAATGGTGGAAAACGTCGCCAAAAAACATGAAAATGGGTTATCTTTTGGACGACATCGGCCAGAGTCACCAGCTGTTGCCTGCAGTTAAAACTGTTTAGTGTTATGGTCAATAATAAAACATTGACAGACTTTGTGTGAACCTGCTCATCTGTAGATTGTTAAACCAAATTACATCAATACCTTGATTAGTACAACTGTTATTGAAGAGAAAGCAATGTTTATTTGCCATTATGCTGTTTTATTTTTGAACATATTGGCATGGGAACTGGACTTTTGATGTACATTTTTCTAAGCAAAATGCTGTATTCAGGGGAAGGGGGTAATCGGCTTCAGAAATCAGTAAGGGGGTACTGCAGAGAAAAAAGTTTGCCCTATTCACCATATTCCTGGCCCTCTATATGGAGGCTGCCATTTTGTTTTACAGAGGGCGCTAGAGAGTTTTTCTCTGTGTGCTGCTTCAAAAAACATCTTTTCACTTCCTCCCAAGTAAGGAAGTGACACGGAATTGTCTGTTGCCAGATTTTGCTAAAGAAATAAGCCCAACAGAAGCAGGCTATAGCTATACTACTTTATTTTACTATTGAAAATGGCCGATCAGCAAGCTCACAATGTGTCACATTGCGACACATTGTGAGCTTGTATATTTGCTATTTAAAAAATATTGAGGGAAAAAAAATCGGAATATTTTTGAAACATTTTAACAACATAAGTGTGGAGGTCCCTGGCACCACATATTTTCAGATGGGGGTCTGCGACTGTGAACAAATATGTAATCTGGGGTCCTTGATATGAAAAGTTTTGGGAACCACTGGTTTAAAAAAATATTAGAAGGTAAGCCCAATAAGCAACTATTTTTTTAGACACAAATTGCTTATTATAAGCAGACATGGCAACCCAGGTACATTCAGAGCCCAGAGCCTAGAACGCCAACTACTGACACTTTAATGCAAGGACAACAGGAAACCAAATGATGTTTTTCAGGCCAGCTTTTTCAGCCTCCGCCTCTTTCAGGATATGAACAGGAAGCCGGGGGTGGGGCCAGGAATAACGTGAATAGGAATCGTTAAAGGGAACTGTTAAAGAATCGGATCGTTAAGAGGGAATCGTTAAGGAACCGGACTCGTTAAATCTAAAAGGATCCCAACCTATACTGTACACTCGCTTAGTACAAATTAACACTGATGATTTCACTGTGTATCTTTTTGAGTTAAAAGTTGGGAGTCACAATTAAAGCAGAGACGACATGAATAAAGATTCGTAACGGCCGCCTACTGGCTTGTTTTGAAACACTTTTCCAAACACTATTTCAAATGGCATAATTGAAATGATTTACCTCTGAATTTCACTTTGCGACGACACAGAGGGTAATTTTATTCATCGCTGAGCTGCACTGAATGTTCAGTGTTTCATTTGCGTGTGGCTTTGCTGCATTCATTACATCAACGCAGCTGCACACTCTGGTAACGTAAAGCAAACAAGAACCTGTGTTCCAATGGAACCAATTTAGGTTTTTATTTAGTCACAAGCTCTTGTTAATACTTTTTATTGGTTCAATATTCATAAATATATTGTCATAAATATATTGAACACTTAAACCACTTTCAATTTAATTTAAATTCGGGATAGATTGTCATGTTTTGAGCTTGTAGATTGCTTATTTTTTATACTTTCTTGTGACAATTTGGTACAGTATGGCGAAGTATAATTCAGGGTGTCTGAAATAGTTTTAAACCCAGTGTCAAGGCTTCTTTGGTGACTATTGATTAATGACAACATCATTGCATCTCACAGCATTCCCTCTCTTCTCTCTTCATCTCTATCTGTCTCTCCCGATCTATTTCTGTCTATCTCTCTCTCTCTCTCATATACGAACAAAGCAATAACACCATCAAAAAATACGCATTCTAAACATTTTCTTCCCAGCGTCCTCAAGTAAAATTGTCATTTTAATGCTCCAGTCAGCATGCCTATAAAGCTGTAGCTAACAGTAAGCTGGCAGAGAGAGTGGCGCGTCCACAAAGTGCTGTGCGAGGGATTTGTCTCCTCGCCCGCGTGAACTCTGGTTGACCCCCCACACTCACTTTTCTGGCTTTGTGCCGCATAATTTCTCTCTAAGCACCGCTGTCAATCAAGACGGTTCGGCAGCTTGTGTGGTGCGACATCACACGTCTCTTTCATGGTTAATTTATGTCCACCACAGCACCTGTAGTGATTCCTCTGACAATAGATTGGTCTTTGTTCCATGAAAGCGCGTGTATACGCTCGCATGTAGTGTGTAGCGTGCATTCACATGTGTGCCTGGCATGGCTGTGTGTGTGTGAGTGTGTGTTCTAGAGTGTGTGTGGATGGGTTCATGCATAGTTAATGCTACAGCAGACCCATGCTGCGGGAAGCAGCCTCCTCACATGCTTTCCTCCATAATTATACACCTTCTGCACCATCTCATGAAAACAGATGCACACGTTTTTCAGCTTGAGACCCAAAAAATACATTTGGTAAAAATACATTATGAATTAATGA